>NC_091135.1:3201761-3533904 GCF_041381155.1 Argopecten irradians
TAGATTAATTTTTAAAAAGTATGCAACATGCTAAAATCAGATTATCGATTTTAAGCCTTGTTAATTGTAGAATTACCGATAGGTTTAATAAAACGGAATTATATAATTTACACTTAGCCTTGTCGAAGTAGCCGATACGGGTTAATTCCTGTAGCAGGTCTCAATCATCGTAAATACCGATAATTACCTGTACATGATGAGTGATATTGTTTTTCCCTGACCAGGTAATGACCATCATTGACAACCGGACATATCTTTATTGTCGGATTGTCAGTCTGATAGAGGATGTAACACATCACCCTATGTGTCAGTCTTATCCAAATCTGAAAATCAACACCAAGGTCAGCAGGGGCGTATTTAACACTACTTCAGTTTTTGGAATATCTCGTATTCGAGTATACTTGCATCAATTATATGTCAGTTACGTCAAATCATTTGACAATGTATGCTAGTTGTAACGTCGTTATGTCAGGCCGTACATATGGCGACACACCTAGAGAGCTTTTTTTATCATAACGATTGATAAAATCGCAGTAGTATTACATTATAGGCAGCTAGTAGTAACAGCGTAAGCCATTACATTAATTACAATAAACTATGTAAAAGATATATATTGTTAACAACTAGCCCTTATTTTATGAATTATACAGACCCTTGAGTTATCACGGATGCGTCAAACCCTTTGATTTGCGGTGACTTGATATAATAAAAGTTTTCTTATCATTTAGCCGTTTGAAGTTACACATAGATTATGCTATTGATTATTATCCTATCAATGTTATGTTGTTATAAATATTTATTGATTAAATGTTTGTTATAAATATTTATTAATTAAATATTTGTTATAAATATTTATTGATTAAATGTTTGTTATAAATATTTATTAATTAAATATTTGTTATAAATATTTGTTGATTAGATATTTGTTATTGATCGTATATTTTAAAAAGATATTAACTAGTTTTTTATAACAGGACCTACAGGGAATTTATAAGATAAATGGCGATACTTATTCACCGATAACATTATTATTAATGACAAACAAAAGGGATCTATGACTGTATAAAAGCAAACTTTGTTTTTCTGTAGCTATTGAACTTCGCAATTTTAATTTATTTTCATTTTGTGAGGTAATTTACGAGCATTTTATTGTCGCATTACCACCAAAAATCATCACCAAAATATTGCATATTGAAGAGAAAAAAACATGTTTTTCCTGATAAAGGCATTGCTATGTATCACATCTGTTAAACAACAGACATATCACAGAACATTGTGTTTAAGATTTTCGTTCATAGGACGGGTATATCTCCAACAAATGTTGGTATTTTGAAATGTTTCAGAATTTCAGAAAATGATAAAAAAAATGACAAATTTTAATATTAATCCCGCAAAAAATAGCAGGTTCAATTTCTTCGAAACGTTGACAGAAGACTATAACTGGAACCGTATCCTTTCTCGTCTTCCTGGCAAACTGTCTTTTTCCCTTACGTCTGCCTTGACATTTGACCTTATGTTGATCGCTCGCCCATGTGAGGTAGGTTTTGGGTTATGCACCCAGACCGAGACTATTCATAGTCTATAATAATACAGTAGATTCTGCTTGTGTTTATCAATAGCATAAAGGTAGTGAGACGACTGGTTTGCCAGTTGTAAGTATAATGTGATCTGGTGAAATAGGCTGTTCGGTATTTAAGTATACTTAAGATGATAATTTGAACACGGTATACAAGGCGAAACACTTCGAACAAACAACCAATTGCATACACGGAAGGCCGTCCGAATTTGGCCGATCAAATTACAATGACTGCTGATCGTTTAATTCAATCAATAAATCATTCATAAATTTGTTTCAAACTTTTTTTATGCGTAATTTTCATCAAAGATTGATCAAGATAGCATATGTTACTATGGATTTTATTTGATAGAAAACGATAATCATGTTAAATAAAAATAATACAGAAATAAGAAATAATAGCAAAATTATATCTCAAATTAGTTCATTTATATCATTTATTGTAGATAATCTACAACTGCTATGGTGGCTTTTTATATTATAGTTTGTATTTTCAGGAAAACGACAAGATGTCCCCATTAACTGTCGTGTCCATAGTGCTCGGTGTAGTTATCCTAGCTGACCTCACTGTAGTCAGTTTGGCTGCACATAAAACCAAACGACCTCCGCCACCACGTGGACGGGCCCCGAGACCTAATGGTTCTAAAGCATTTTCGTTCAGAGGTGCATCACCTGTGAAGCCTCCACTTCCTCCGAAGCCCAGACCGGTTCCGTTCTCGTCATCAGGGAACAACATCAGACCACGATTTGCTGCGAGTTCGCCAATAAGTCGTAAAGGTACGATACAATAGGTTGTATGTTTATAAACTGGGAGTGTGCACTCATTCAAGTGCAAATGAACCCAAGGCATGGCATGTAGTACTAATATATTTCTTAATAATATTGACGAAGGCGTGAAGATAATATACGTTATTCCAGAAAATAAAAACTATGTTCTGATGATGTGAACTTTTAGCACTAAGAAGTACATCTATCAAATTAATGCACGAGCTTATATCGTAATCACAGACTTTCTCCATCACTATAGCATTAAAGAAAATATTTGTGATATATGATTAAAATTAAAAACGGCAGTGCAAATTGCCAGATTAGTTCTATCAAAAAATGTATTCGCTCCAACAGCATTCCGAATAATTCCTTGTTTTCTTCTAGTGCAAGTTGTTTCGCCGAGCGGTGGACTGGAGCAGTTCAGTCGTACTCTGCAATTCAGACGTCCTGAATTACCAAAACCGATTAATAAACCACCAGGAAATGGACGCAACCTGACGACCACTCCAGGAACTGGAAGCAAACAACAGATTCCACCAGAAGGTCGACCGGAAATGCCAAAACCAAATGGACGCATGATTTCTTTCTCCACAAATAATCGTCCAGCAGTTCAGAGCAAGCGTCTATCACTTTCGTTTACAAATAATCGTGGGCAAAATCAACAGACAAGTGGTCAATCACCAACATTACAAAATGGTCGCCAACAACCTCAGTCACTACCTCCACCACAAAATGGTATCAACGTTTTAGTTCAACCAAGTGGACGCGAATTACCAAACCTGCGGAACGGTGTCCAACCGCCAACTATAGTAAATAAACTTCAGCAGCGACCTCAACAAAACAGACGCCTAGTTGCAAATGTTGGAGGAATACCCGTTCAGCACGGACGTAATCTACGAAATGGCCAACAATCTCCCTCTCCTCAAAATGGACGATTTTTATCAACCCAACAAAATGGTCGTCAATCACCGATTCCACAAAATGGACGAGTCCAAACAATTTCACAAAATAGCCTAAATCCAACAAACCGACAAGGGGGCCATCTAACGCAACAATCCCTCCAAAATAGCCGCAAACCTCAACCACAACAAAACGGCCGTCAAGCACTACCTCCACCGAATGGCCGCCAACCTCAACCACAACAAAACGGCCGTCAACCACCACCTCCACCGAATGGCCGCCAACCTCAACCACAACCAAACGGCCGTCAACCACCACCTCCACCAAATGGCCGCCAACCTCAACCGCAACCAAACGGCCGTCAACAACAACCTCCATCGAATGGCCCCAAACCTCAACCACAACAAAACGGCCGTCAGCCACCACCACCACCACCACCAAATGGCCGCAAACCTCAACCACAACCAAACGGCCGTCAACAACAACCTCCACCGAATGGCCGCCAACCTCAACCACAACCAAACGGCCGTCAACCACCACCTCCACCAAATGGCCGCCAACCTCAACCGCAACCAAACGGCCGTCAACAACAACCTCCATCGAATGGCCCCAAACCTCAACCACAACAAAACGGCCGTCAGCCACCACCACCACCACCACCAAATGGCCGCAAACCTCAACCACAACAAAACGGCCGTCAGCAACCACCACCACCAAATGGCCGCAAACCTCAACCACAACAAAACGGCCGTCAACCACCACCTCCACCGAATGGCCGCCAACCTCAACCACAACAAAACGGTCGTCAACCACCACCTTTACCGAATGGCCTTAAACCTAAACTTCAACAAAATGGCCGTCAACCACTACCTCAAACGAATGGCCGCAAACCACAGCTAAATGGTCTTCAACCACCCCATTCACTGTATGACCGCAAACATCAACCACAACAAAACATCCAAAAACAACCATCTCCACCGAAAGGCAGTCAGTCACCGACTCAACAAAATGGTTTTCAACCCCAACCTCCACCAAATAGCCACAACTTATTACCACCACAAAACGGTCACCAACAAACACTTCAAAAAATCAACCTCAAAGCATCTTTGATAAATGACCTACAGCCAACAATAAGAAACGGAATATCTCCTGATGGAAATAAGCGAAAAATCGGAGGAATACCGATTCAAGCTGAATATCAGGCATTGTCTTCACCGACTGAACCCAAGCTATCAGCTCTACAAATTCCCCAACAACAGCCATCTCGAAAACCTGGACGACAGTCTGACAAAAATGGAGGGATAGCTGTTGAAAAAGGACTTCAACAATCGTCAACAAAGAATGGTGGTCTAAAGCAAATACTTTTACAACAGGCATCTGTACAAAGTAGTCGTCTATCGTCCTTGCCGCATACTGGCAATGCGCAGGGATCGGAGCAAGATAATCGACGAATATCTTCTTCAGGACAAAATAATGACCATCCAACAATCCCTTCACAAGCTGGTCTTTCATCAATCCGTTTACAAAACGTCCGTCAACAAAAACCTTCAAGTCGTGACAATCTATCAGTTCCTCAAAAAGTTAGCCTTCAACCAGGGTCTCAACAAAGTGGCCGTTCCAAGATCCTTCTACAAAAAGGTCGCCTTAGGGTTACTCCAGGATCTCGACAAAATGGACTTCCTCCGGTCAATCCACTAAGTGAAAGTCAACCGATCAATCCACAAAGTGGCCGTCAACCGGTCAATCCACAAAGAGGCCGTCAACCGGTAAATCCACAAAGTGACCGTCTTCAGGTCTCTCCACAAAGTGACCGTCAACCGATCTCTCCACAAAGTGGCCGTCAGCCGGTTAATCCGAAAAGTGACCGTCAACCAGTTACTCCACAAAGTGACCGTCAACCGGTTAATTCACAAAGTGACCGTCAACTGGTTAATCCGAAAAGTGACCGTCAACCGGTTAATCCACAAAGTGGCCGTCAACCGGTTAATCCACAAAGTGGCCGTCAACAGGTTAATCCACAAAGTGACCGTCAACTGGTTAATCCACAAAGTGACCGTCAACCGGTTAATCCACAAAGTGGCCGTCAACCGGTTAATCCACAAAGTGGCCGTCAACAGGTCAATCCACAAAGTGACCGTCAACAGGTCAATCCACAAAGTGACCGTCAACAGGTCAATCCACAAAGTGGCCGTCAACAGGTTAATTCACAAAGTGACCGTCAGCTGGTTAATCCGAAAAATGGCCGTCGACGGATCTCTCCACAAAGTGGCCGTCAACCGGTTAATCCACAAAGTGGCCGTCAACAGGTCAATCCACAAAGTGACCGTCAACAAGTCAATCCACAAAGAGGCCGTCAACTGGTTAATCCACAAAGTGGCCGTCAACCTATCAATCGACAAAGTGGTCGCCCTCGGGTATCTCCAGGAAAAAATTCTCCTGTCTCTCCACAAAATGGTCGTTCCCCGACCATTCCACAAAGCGGCCGTTCCCCGGCTCTTCCAAAAAATGGACAAAAAACGGTTCAAAAACAAATGATTCTTCGAAAAAGTGGTCGCCAACCGACGTCGTCTCAAAATGGACACAAACAGTCGCTTAAAGGAGATGAACAACGACAAAACGGAAGGCAACCACCTCCAGCAGCACAATCATCATCTAACAGTCATACTGTTCCTCTTCCCTCAAATATTGCTATTTCACCGGCATCACCATTGCAAGGTCAATCTTTTGAACTTGTTACGAATGCTGATAATGGTGATCAGGCACCTGGTTCAAATATTGGATCATTTGCAATGTCTGCTCCTGAAAAATATAATAAAGATGCACAAAATCAAAAAGGAAACATGGGAGGGATATCGCATCGGTCAAAAGTGTCAAAGACTATGGATCCCGCAGACGGAGCAACGCAGATGTCAGCAGAGAATCAAGTTACTAACTCAAATTCTTTACGTCTTGGAGGTAAAAAACCATCTGGTACCGCTGGACAGAAATCTGGATTAATCGCTCCTTCATCACATAAAGTTGGACCTCAGAAACCTCCACCAAAACCAAATAGTACAGCAAACGCTAAAAAAGCACCAGTCAACACTCAGTCACAGGCAGCAAGTAAATCAACACCAGTTATTTCAGGACAGCCATTGGTGCCTGGCACTCCGAAAGATCAAAATAATCTAACTCTTATCAAGTCAACAAACTCAGGATTGCAACCTACAAAGTCAAATAGTATACCATTAGCTAATACGGAGCAAGTAGGAACGCCGAGAAAGGCTAATCAAGTTGTCCACACGAGCGTATATGGCGCTTCTTCTGCATCATCGGCATATAGCCAGAAAGTAGGAACATCCGGTTCTTCTACAGCACTACAACAGAAGATAGCCTTAGACGTCGCCATTCCGCAGCCACCAGCCGAAACAACAGCTAACGAAACGGCACAGTCAGTAGTGGAAGCCGCGTCTGTAAGTACAGCTTCTGTAGTAACGCAACCACGAAAAACAGGCGGCTACTATTACATTGATGCTAATGGCAATTATCAGTACTATGAACCGCCAGCAGACTCGTTCAGTGGACAAAACATTAATAGTTTGTTCTATAATTATTTCCCAGCACCAGTCGAAACACCAAGAACGCCTAGTTTATACTATACGACACCTTCTCCTTGGTACGAACCTCTTTTTGTTGGTGCTTCTCAGGAACCTACACAGAAAAAGGAGGAAGACTCTGACAATCATTGATCTCACTTGTGCTTTATTTCAAACTCTGTGCTTACCATTGCTAGGAAGATATTAAGATCGGGACTCTAGTCCTGTGGACAGCACACTATGCGCTATCACGATTTTCCCCATTTACTGAACGAAGTTGATATCACGTTACCTTCGTTGTGTCTTGAAATTCAGTTTTTAAGTACGTGTTACTCCCAACACACTACAAAATATACGTAGCAATAAAAGTGAAAGTAAGAAAGAAAATACAGGAGGCAAAATACGTGATGAAAGCTAAAGAAGTGAAACTTAGCTAGCGTTTTTTCTATGTGATCGTGACTAGCAGTAGCAGTATTCAACTTCTAATGTGACATATCATTGTAATATAAATACAAGCCTTATATACAAACATGTATTGATATTTATCTCAGATAATTAATATTAACAGAATATTTTAAGATTTCCGTTGTATTTATACATGTCCTATTGTTATTTGCCGTGAACAGTTCGAATCAAATACCATATCACATTTTATAGCAGCGCTTCATAAAATAAAAAATAATAATAACAGTTTTGTTTAAAAGCATGAACATTCCAGTCTGAAAGAAAACAAATAATAATAGAGTAGTCGCGTTAAGAGATTAGTGTATGTGACGTTTACATGATATTAACTCGGTACGGTACGTTAGGCCACTCATGTAAATCAGCTGTTGATATAGGATTTCACAGAGTAAGAGGAAAAGCTCAGTCTATATAGATATAACGTGCAAATAATTAAAGAACGGCAAATGGGTCATGGTCAGAAATCACGTGCTACATACACTGTTTAATATACTCTTTGCTATTTCAATTGTCAAAATGATTTTATGAGAATGGGATGTTATCACCAATAACGGGCCATTCTCTTATTAAACATTTGTTGTGTGTTATTACAGCAAGACACTATTTTCTTTTATCTCTAACCATTATGGATGTAATTTGTATTCAGTGTACCAGAAACAGATAAACATGTTTATATGTTTTTGAGTGTACATTATAATAATTTTAATTTGTTTTATTTATTATATTTTAAAAAATGAATTAGAGTTATGCAATAAATGAAGCTAATAATTCATACTTTTTGTCGTTTTATTTAATCCGATATTATCATGTTAGCGTTATTAAATCACTTAACTGTAGATCGTTTCATACCTAGATGTGTTTTTTTCCCGAATGAAACAAGATGTGATGCTCGTCAGATAAACATATCAGTTTCTCTGTGCACACAAAACATGTTGATATCAACATGGAAATTAAGATGAAGTTTCATTACTATTTTGTTAAAAATGCTCCTCCGCCGATAGAGCACAACGATACCCATCATTTGTACAATGTCTGATCGTGTATATATGTGTCTATTTAACACCAAAACACATATATAATAATGTAATTTATTGTGCTTTCGGTACATGCACAATCAGTACTTCATTCCATATAGCGCATTGTGCCGTCGATATTTTACGGGAGGCAATTAATTATTTATAATATTATTATCATGAAGTAAAATGAGAAGCTCATTTTTTAATGATGGTAATGGCTTAAAGTAAGTAACTTTTATAACTGAAGAAGCATACTAATATCTATGCTTCTGTTTTTGATAGAGAAAAATATCATTCGTCAGCGATGGAGCAACTTTTATCCAACTGTGTGCGGTATATAAACTTTCATGTTTTGTTTTTAGATTTCTTTCAGCGTATCAAAATTGCTGTTTGTATCCTTTAAGTCAGTGTTTAAATTAAATGTATTGTTTAGCCACACAATTATTTAATTGTTATTATCAAAGGATCAAGCTACAAAATAACTTATCCGAGAGATATTCATGTTTTCATTTTTTTTCCATTTTTCATACGTAAAAACGTTATTTTCTTATAAATGGTGTTTTGATAGCAAGAGAAGCGGTCATACCAACATGATGATAACAGTTGCTAATACTCCATGAACGATTCCTATAGTGGTGTTATTTAGTTTTGCCTGTCTTTTTACCTGTTGACAGTATCGTTAATCAAGGCTACGGGCACTCTCTGACCCCCATATAAAAAGCATGTAGTCTGTGGTTATATTTTCTGTTTTACAGCGGGAAGCTTTGTATCATTCCAAGTCATCCTCTTGTCAGTTATATAGAAACAAAACTATGTTATAGTTTGTACTCCACCGATTATATTACCTATAAAATGATATCGTCGCGGTATACGATTGTCATACCAAAACATGACAACATGCAATCTGTATACTCATACATTATAAAGTTGCTGTTGACTGGGATTGAGGGCAACAAATGATTTGTTGGACCCGATAACAAATTATTGCCTAAATATACAACTTAAATAGATATGGAATAACATCATTTTCGGATTCCCTGAAAGTACAGTAGATCTAATTTCAGGGATAATAAAGATATTTGTACTATGTAGTGCTACATGGCATCTCGCTGAAACAACAAAAACCTCACCAAACACCACATCCGGTAACATAACCCTCACTTTAGAGAGTTTTGTTTAATATTCCCGTTATAGCGGTAATAGTGTATATCATTCACCCATTTTTTTAATATTTAGCGGTTCAAATTTTCGCGAACATAGCAATATCTGCAAAATCGCAGAAATATCTCCACAAAACTAAATAAAATACATGGACAACGGATATCATTAAAGACTAAATATACGCTTGGATACCTAGTGGTATTAGCAATCGAAACAAAATCAGAGTAAGCATGTCGGAATCCAACAGAAGAAATAATTCGACTTAGCAGACGTGCTCAACAATTGACGTCTGATCACTCTTATTTTAAGAAATGGCTAATGTGGTGGCAATTTTGAAAAGCAGCATTTCTTACACTTTGTAAAGAGGTGAAATGTCATATTTATTTACTTCAATATCTTTACTTAACTCGTCGGTCCTACAACTTGCTGTATCAAGTTAATTTTTTCTGTAAATATTTTTTAGGTTCATTGAGATGAAAATGATAAGCATTTAAGGTTGGAATCATAACCTATTGGTTTTAATTTTACATTTTATTAAATATTTGAAGTTTTAGCAAAAATGTTGAAATATAAGAAATTCTGTATTTTTACAAAAAATCAAGCACACTGACCCCCTATTTTTATGATTGTTTTAGAAATGACAACTTCTTTACTTTTGAACAGGAAAATTGTAGAAAAAGTTAGTTGAACCTGCCAACAAATTGTAAAAAGAAAAAGGTATTTTCATTTTCAAAATTTAGGGATAGCAGTAACATGTACAGCTGTTTTGAGCAAAAATATTTTCTTAAAGAGCATTAATATTTTCTTAAAGAAATTATTGTTTTTGTCATTTTTGCGAACATTTATACTTATCAGACTACGTGTTTGCAAATTATTGTCTCAACTGGTAGTGCTTCTGCTCAAAACTGTGAAATTCCGGTAAAATTACAATTTATGTCAAATAGTCATCTTGGATCCATAATAGCTCAAATCAAAGCACACCATCATATCAATTTTATACCATTTTAAATTTTGGTATGAATTCTTATTTTCAAAAATATATATTAGCAAAAAATGACTTTTTACCAGAGCGGATCTTTAACATTGAATATCTTTTCTCACATAGCTAGCCATGTAAGATAGAGTTGTCCCATGAAAGACAGCTATGTAAGATAAATCTATCTTACATAGCTGTGACGTCACAATTGCCGAACAATCAGATGACGTCATATCAGCCAAAGTTGACGTCATTTTTCTTCTATTTCGATTGATTTGCCGGATTTATTTACCATTTCATTTGTTTAATTTGCATTTCAAACCGTTTTACCTAAGATTTCTTGTTTATGTTTATAAATATAAACCAAACTTTGATGAGCTCTTTCGAATGGCGTTCTTATTTTTAAAATCGATCAATTATTTAAGAAGTTAAGATTTTGTAACAAAATGGCTGCCTCACCTTTCGTGCAAGTAACTCGACAAGCAATGTGAGAAAATAACTCTTTCATATGTAAATTATGTAGGATAGAACTATTCCACCCTCGGGTACAGAATTTTGGGTCAGAAACCTCGGCAAGCCTCGGTTCTGACCCAAAATTCTGTACCCTCGGGTGGAATAGTTCTATCCTACATATGTACATATGAAAGAGACATCACTATCTCATTCCTTCTCATTTCTCTTATAACCTTATTGATAGGGAAAAAAATGATCCTGAATGCATTGTTTGGTTTCATTGACGTAAGACATGTATCATAAAAATGTCATCCTTTAGTACTTTTTATTGCTATAATAAAACACATTCTGTGCTACCTTTAGACACAAAGGTGTTTTTTCGTGTGACTTTTTTCTTATTTAAAGCATATTTGCCGAAAACTTATAATGGAATACCAGTTAACTTAAGTTTTAATATGCATCAAAGACCGTAACGTACATAAATTGCAAAGCTTGAACACCAAAGGAACAAATGTGTCCAATAAATCACATGTCTATGTCATCATACGTTAAAAAGATATAGCATACAATCGACAAATTACATTGAGGTATGAGACAATTGTCAAGCAAAGAAGAAATTCTGGATTCACCAAACTTAACACAAATTTATTAACCGACCCAAGAAAACAAATTGACCCAAAGTCAATACTATTTTTCCGTGGGTCGATGAACAAATATATTGACCGAGACTAAAGACAGTATGTATTTACCGGTTCGTGGTAACATGTTTACTTTCAATACCACACAAAAGCAATCAAAATTTAACACTTATATATAACAATGTCCAAAACTATTATAGAAGCATCGTTGTTCAATTGTAATATCAGGCACTTTTATATATGTCATATATGCATTTTGTCATCATGCATTATGAGGTAATAAAATCACGACCTATTCTTTACTTTAAAAAAGTAAAAATAAAAACATTTTGTTTACGATTGTATGCTCGGCTTCCTTGAGTCACCAAGGACGGTGTAATTGGTGTGTTGTGTGTGTGGAGTGGGTTCGGAGACAGTAGTAGGTTATGTGTCTTTGTAATAGTGAAACTCCTGTATTTTTGCTACGCCGCTTGAGGCGTATTAGTTAGAATCGGATGTAAATCACGCCATCTTGCAGGATAGCCATGTAGCAAGAACGCTTGAATCAGATGGATGATCGGTGTGTTACAAGCACTGCCTGTTGAAGTAATATTAAAACGATTTACGGAAACAGAGTTTAATCTGACCGGATTCGGACGCCATCTTCCTGTTAAAGCATGGTCACATGTGTGCTTGCATCCGTTAATTAGATTTCGGTGTAGAACAAGCATTCGTGGTAAAAGTATTCTGTATAAATCTGGTTCCATTTACAGATGGAACAAATATATCTGTAGTAGTATATCATGTTCAAGACATTATTTTTATATTTCTTATTTAATTTAGATCAAAATCGTGCAACATTAATAATCAGACATATTATTAACGAGACACGGAACATACTAAAATGCGGGGTGACAGTACATACTAGAAGCGGAATGAAAACGGACCATAGAAAAACATAGAAACATATTAGATAATGTTCAATATTTTCTTTGCCTTTTCTCTGAGCTTAGCAATCTCTGCATAAAACCCCTTTTATTTGTTGGAAGCAAAAGTATTATTAAAACTGTTCGTCTGCACTAGACCTGGCTACCTTGCACTAACACAAGCTCACAAATTTTAAAATGGCTTTCAACAGAACAATTAAAATTGCTAAACAATATCATCATATCATTGTTTAATTTCCATATTCTGTCCAATCAAAGGGTTAAGCTTCCGCGTAGCCCACCTAGCTTTTTGGGAAGCTAATACTTGTGTATAATACAATATACAAAGGGCAATGTGCAAACCTTTCGTCCCACACTCCCTGTATGCTGAGGTGAGTAGAAACTACAATAAATGTACTAATTATATAGACTAGGAGTCTCACTCAGGGGACGAAATGTTAGCCGAGTATATGCGATTTTATTTTATCAATTTTTGTCGCTATATCGAAGAGCGCTAACAGAATATATGTATACCAGCTATATCGAAGAGTGTTGACAAAATAAAATGTATACCAGCTATATCGAAGAGTGTTGACATAATAAATGCATACCAGCTATATCGAAGAGTGTTGACATAATAAATGCATACCAGCTATATCGAAGAGTGTTGACAGAATAAATGCATACCAGCTATATCGAAGAGTGTTGACAGAATAAATGCATACCAACTATATCGAAGAGTGTTGACAGAATAAATGCATACCAGCTATATCGAAGAGTGTTGACAGAATAAATGCATACCAGCTATATCGAAGAGTGTTGACAGAATAAATGAATACCAGCTATATCGAAGAGTGTTGACAGAATAAATGCATACCAGCTATATCGAAGAGTGTTGACAGAATAAATGCATACCAGCTATATCGAAGAGTGTTGACAGAATAAATGCATACCAGCTATATCGAAGAGTGTTGATACCACTAATGAAATGTATACAGTATAATCGAAGAGTGTTGACAGAATAAATGCATACCAGCTATATCGAAGAGTGTTGACAGAATAAATGCATACCAGCTATATCGAAGAGTGTTGACAGAATAAATGCATACCAGCTATATCGAAGAGTGTTGACAGAATAAATGCATACCAGCTATATCGAAGAGTGTTGACAGAATAAATGCATACCAGCTATATCGAAGAGAATTGACAGAATAAATGTATACCAGCTATATCGAAGAGTGTTGACAGAATAAATGCATACAAAGTGTATGAAGTCAAAAAATAGAAATGCCATCAAGAAGAAATCAAAGTTAATAATTATTTCGTTTAATTTCCCATGTCATTGTTAAGGATATGCTGAATCTTTATTCTTTTGTAATGAATTGCTTTGGTAAACTGTCCGAATTGTCAATAGTTTCACCCAAACAAGCTGTGATAAAACAAACTGAACAACTACTCATTCATCCCATCAAAGCTGATCCTGACATTACGGAATAGGAAGTCGCGATAGGTGCCTCCGAATGAAAAGTGGTGACATATTTCTAATTAATTATAATTAAAAACGACCATCTCAGTCACATACGATAGACTTGTACATGTAGGAAGTAAAAACATTAAAGGTATATTGCATTTTAAGATAAATAGAAGCTGAATGAAGCATGCTAGTGATTATGATATTTATATATTACACGATATATACAACACGGTATTAACGATGTAGCTATCGGTAAAGGTATGTTTGGTATGGGCTGAAAATAACAATGGTATCTCACTAACAGCTGATAAGGTCACGTGTACCCAGAAAACAAAGGTGTTCCATGTCTGATCGTGTAGGGAACACGTAAACTCCATCAGAAGAAATGTCGAACATATCCCAATAGCTATATATAAGTCATGTATAAGATCACACTCAATGTGGCCCAGTGATACAACTCCTTATTACATGACGTGATGTCTTTAATGATTTATACCACGTAATTGACGACATGGATTTTTCTTATATCCACTCCATACATTTCGGATCCATTTGATTAGTATCTTTATCTCGGGACGCACATCATGACGTAAACACACAAGGTAAGTGTTTCATACTATCATAATGATGTTTATCATCTTGTCATGATGCTCTACCTCTTTTTTAATTGTTTTTATATTCTAAAACATTTTTATAGTCATAACATTGTCTATGTACAATGTAACAATGTATATTTTAATACATATTTTTTTCTCATTTGAAATACTTTCATATTGGTAATACGTTTAAAGTGCATTCAAGGTTTATTATAATGTAAGCAATAGAACCCAAGACAGTTCTATATCATTCTGTTAGAATCTATACATAGTGAAATAGCACATGTCACAATATCTTATCAAACTAAAAACTATAATAAAATCAAAATGTACACTTTAACCTATCATTAGGTGATTCATGTAAAGATTCGAGAGTCATGTACTATTTTTTTTTTCATTTAGATAATTTCCAATTATATCGTTAATCGAGTTTTGAATAACATTTGTTTTCTTCCTAACATCTCATAAAAAGTGTTTATTATGAAAGTTACAATGACATTATTTGTATTAAGTAAATGCGTTACCCTAGGTTTTACGTAAGTGAAAGTTTGATGTAAATAAGGATTTTGATTTAAAAAAAATAATTATCAGACAGAATCATTTTCTATTGAAGATTTCTAACGAAAAGATTTGCGACAAAGACCGGTATATTCAATCTTTTAGTGAGTTTCCAATTTCAATAAAATAGGCAATGTTAAGTATTACACGTTATCAAATACATCTATTTTATAAATCGTCACCCTTTGTCACTTGCGTTTCTGAGATATTACACACAAAAAAGTGCAACGCATGCTTAACATACGTTTGAAAAAACATGCGTTAAACGTATGTTTAAAACAGGCGTTTTACGTACGTTTTGGCCACCATGCGTAAAACGTACGTTTGAACAAAACATGCGTTAAACGTATGTTTAACATATTTTACGTACGTTTGTTTTCCACCACATGTAAAACGGACGTCTGTTAAATCAACCCTACTTATTACATATAAAGCATTAGTTTTATTGTTAAGACCTGCAATAGTTTTTTTCTCAAAAATGGCTCATATGCAAATACATGCTAAATATCCTCTAAGTTTTGGTTTCATGTTATCTATATATGTCTTCTACCAACATATAGCGAACCTCATACTAGCCTCATGATGGAATAAAACAGCTTCAATATCGTATGATGATACTCGTAGGTCTACAATTATATGTACATCTACTGATTGTGAACAGAAGCAAAACCGCTAATGTGGATTCCGTCTTTTAAAATTTTAATTTTAACAGTTTTAAAAACTAATGCTCTGAATACATATGATCAATATCTGCTGACCAGCGCTTCATGATGTACAATATAGTAGGTCTACATCTGTTGTTTGATCATCCTCGATACTCCAGGGGTTCCGATCACTTACGATATATGTAGAGATCGTAAGTGATCGCAACCCCTGGAGTATCGAGGATGCTTTTTGATCTACGAGATCATGAGTTTATGTCTTAGAATTGACATTATACATGTAGCTAAGGATTATACGTGTAGCTTCATTATGCATATGTAAAGGAAAAAAATGTATTTATACGTACAATGTGCAAACATAACATAAATTAATTTATGGACTCACTGAGCAAGAATTTGAAAACAATTGAAGATTGGGAACGACTTTAGTAAAGATTTTAGCCTTTATTAAAAATGTAAGTGATGAAGTGGCGTTAAGGACAAATTGATGTAGGAAAAATAAAATCATCCTAAGATTATGAAATTTATTAATATGTAGTCACTCATTAGTAAATACAACAAACTAAGTATGAAAAAATATCAGTCACTGGACAGGAACCGATAATAAAAATAAAATGGAATTAATTTTTTTTTTTTTTTTTTTTTTTGAAAATGACAAATATATGGTGCAACTTCAAAGGCCATGTAAATGTACATATTTAAAAAACAAAAAAAAAGTTGATTTTGTAACTGGATCAAACGTATGTAAAACACATGTTATGATACGTCCGTATTACATGCGTTTATGTTTTACGTCTGTTTACCATGCGTATTACGCATGTTTAACACACGTATTACATACGTTTCGTACGTACGTTTTACATGCGTGGTCCTCAACATACGTTTTACATGCGTTTTATAACGTACGTAAAACGTGTATGCACTTTTCCCTGTCTATATTATTACTAAAACACAAAACATGCATTATGTGTTGTTAATCTGAAGGTTTAGATTCGAATTTCCTCACAAAATCGTACAGCATTTATGATTATGTAGAATTTGTATCCAGGGATTCAAATAAAAAAACCTGACAGCTTCCACCCTGATCAGGACTAGACGATTAAAATTGGTGTCGTAAATCGTGAGGTCGAGGCCCGAATAGTTCGTCACTTTAGCTTCTTTATTATTATATAGATACATCGTTATGTATCTTGTATATAGAATACAAGTTAGAACAAAATGAAGCATGGATTCGTACCAGTTGTACTAAAATGATACGGCACCGCCAAATGGAACGCGTTTGGATTTTTCCATGATTGCGGCACCCATATGAAAGATACGCTTCGAATATAAAAGCCAAGTATTTTCAGTGTTGATAAAATTGATATAAAAGTAAAACATAATTAATTTCGAAATATATCAAAATCAATAATCCGCGTAATTTCTTCGGATATAAATGATGATTTCCGTCTTGTTTTCAACAAGAAAGACATTCCGATTACAAATGAAAAATCTCGGGTCCCGTCATCTTGCATCCAAATGGTACGCTTCTGAATACGAACCACTTGTACCAGTACAGTCACGGCTCGTTCCATTTGAGATACAACAGATTAGTATCGATTCTACTGGTACGAATCTGCAAATGGAACGCACGGCTAGAATTAACTCAAAGCCATGAATGTGAAAGGCGTTAAATTTAGAATACAGCTAAACAAACACTAGTTAGTACCGTGGACGGAGAGGAGGGGTGATGGCTATTATCAGTAATAGAGCAGAGAATACATACTCTTCCATACCATGCAATAATGTGGCCAGGCTTTATTCTTTCTGTGATAAACGTTTCATCTCATAACTGTCATTTAAACGATTACTACCTCCTTGTATTTGTATCTCTATTCGTTATATGTATTTTTCATTTGCTATAGTTTTGCTTGATTCACTTAATGAATATATTTGGACTTTTCAGATGGACATCAGGTGTGGAGTGGCCAATGTTATGTTCACACTGGTCCTATTTATCGTTTTTACTACTACTGCAAGTCCGGTCCCCAACGAATTTCTAATACGTTCCCATGAGCCATCATTCAGTCCTGACTTCGATAAGGAGGATAGCGAGGTCACAGTTCGGAGTGTCTTTAAAAGGTTCGCTCATCACGATTCTAGTGGGGCATTTTTAAACCATTTTCCAGCTTCTAATCCACTTTCACAAACTCGTATGACCCGTCAAAGAGGGAGTTTACGGCATACAAATGGTGTTCATAGCAAAGCATCGACGCCGTCATCAGCATTCCGTCATACAGAGAAAATCGTTGAAAAACCTAATGGCAAATGGACCAGAAACCTCTACAAGTCTAAACAGCGTCCGGTGAATGGTATTCCAAATGCTCTTCGTGAGACTTCTGGTCCGGCAAGATATGGACAAAATGACACAAGTACTGACAGAAACATCAGGATCCAAGAATGGAAGGATGTGTCTGATAGACTGATGGAGTCCTGGAGTTATATTGTTGGTGATACTACAACACAGGCGGATGTTGGGTACATGTCAGGCTCCCCAGACTGGAATTCCAAAACCACTCCAGTTTTACGGGAGAGTGTTCAACATGGACCCGTGAGGACGCGAGTGCCGACCACCATACACACAATTATGGGTTATGACGAGAAAATGTTTACAACAGTTGCGACGAAACCCCTGTATCATTTTACCGGAAAGCATGGTACCAAACCAAGGATGTATGGCACAACAAAGTCTTCACAATTTTCTGATCATTCCCATAAAGGTCATAACGAGGAACCCGTTGTATACGGAACAACAAAGCAAACAAACCCAACCCTTAATTCAGGGAAACATTTCGACCTTTCGAACGGTGGGTATCATACCAAACACCTGTCATATAGTTCTGATAAGTCAAAATCTATTTTAAATAGAGGTCATACTACAAAACCTTATTTACATCGCACCAGTACTTCAGAGCCGTATATATACCCGGGGACTAAATCTGCTGTGGCACCACGTGTATCCCCGATAGTGACGCCGATGATCACAACACGACACGTGGATGGTGGATATATCATCAAGCCGCACATGTTACAAGAAAGTGTGTACCCGAAACCTTCACAGGTTCATACCAGGACGTTAATACCAGAAAGCTGGAAAATAGTCGATTATGGCAAACCGAACACTTCCATACCTGTGTCTGATTCGAAACATTCTGGTCAGACTCTCAAGAATGAGCTAACTGAAAACAAAGGCTACACGACAGAGGTTCCATACTGGACCAATACTTATAACACACTCAAGACTGAGGCGTCAACTCATACAACCAAGATTGGAACCAATGGATACCGTGAAGATCTAACTAATCATGTAAGCCCTATTATCTCGACAACTGTAAACCCGCCAATCAGAACAGTCCAGACAGACAGCGTTATCTCGGTACCTGATACGTCTCAGGCAATCAGCTCTTCTACATCAAGTACAAACTCGCTTGCTGAAGATATTATCACTCAACTAGGTAATATGTATAAAGCAAGTTATACGACTTATAGTCCAGAAAACAGTAACATTCAGCATACTTCAACCAACACGTACCAACAATCACCAGACATGATTGAACAAACAAATCCAACTCTAACAACACCTGTGGCCAAACCTACACAACAAAATGGATGTTGTAACGATACATCGCCGAAGGAACAGAAGGATATTCCTCAGACAGTTATGACATACAGCACGACTACGGGTGATGGTGTAGGTACTACAACAGACCATGTCATACAGCCAATTAGAATCGAGTCAACATTAGATCCGCCAATCACAACCATAGCTGCTATCGATGCTAAGGTGTTGGGTACAGCTAAGACAGTATTACCTAAAACAAATAGACATAAAGTTCAGTATGGGGACGTGAATAAAAAACGGTCTTTTACGAAAACGAGTCCGATAAAAGTTTATGACTTAACTGACCCTGTACATTTAGGCGTAAACATATCTGAACGTATAACAAAGGAATCGTCAATTCCCAGATCGAATTTTACAAACGTACATATTATCGCAACGTCAAAGATGGAAATGCCAAACTCCCAGTATGACAACAGAGACAAACCAGTTCTGTCCACGAATATAACAGGTGTAAATAAAAGCGTCAAACATTCTATCCATTTGCTTAAAAGCACAGATCGACCATTATTGACAAAGTTGAAAAGCGAGGTAGGTCTTTTAAAATCGTCTAAATATCAGGATAAACACCTATCTTTAATGCAACAGAAACCAAAATCTGTGGCACGCAAGCACCATACAAAACCAAAGAGCAACAAGGGGACACAAATGGACAAGATAGAATGGCTGTCAAGACTAAAACACCACCATAGAGGGAGTATAAGTCGTAATCCGGGTACTAGTTACTATAGTAACAACCAGACTGTCCACATCGATAGTGATATCAACTATATCAAACGCGCTGTCAAAGTGATCAAGGGACTTATTAACAAGATACAGGGCAAGCCAATCGTCAAGTCGATACCCAAACCTGAGAGACAAAAGTATCTTCTGATACCACTCAGTAATCTAACATTTACAGAGATAAAACAGAAATTACTGGGCTATCAGCTATACATGAAAACATTTCAAAATTCTCACTTATCTGACCAAGACTTAGTCAGTGATGTCAAACCTCAAACTGATAGACCCATTATAATAGACCAAAGGCCAGAACAATGAAACCTAAACACCATACCACAGGTCTCAAAAACATATATAAAAAAATCCTTGACTTATTTCTTTCTAAATTTATCGGCCAAAAAATAATTATCCATTAACTGCTCAGCGAAATACTATTGCCATCAAATTTCGGTAAATGAACGGGTGACAGTAATTGGAATAACGTGTAATGGCTTTATTTATCTTTACTCTTTTATTGTAATGGTAGGCGTCTTCACAGCAATAGTTCCATATTGGTGTTTCACGTAAGATCAGAAATAAAAGTATAATTTAATGGTACATTGCCAGTTAACAACAATTACCGTACCCCTATGATCTAGGTAAACTTTGTGTTTGATACAGTAAGCACTTAAGGCTACACCAAAGTTAGCTATTGTGACAAACACACATCATTTGAGTGAAAACACGTGCGTAAAATGAGTACATACGTAGGTACATCATGATTCTTATTACAAAATGTTACAGGAAATGTGAAAAGGTCAACATATGCATGAATCATTCGTCGATCGTTTAGTTTACCATCAATAAAATTGTGTTTTGCCTGATCACAAAAACTATCACTGATAGAAAACACCGCTTAAATATCACAAACAGTTCATAAAACCTGCGCCGCATGACATTTGTTTCGGGTTCTATTGTGACATTCGATGACATAATGGGGATGAATGAAAGTGTATGTTTATTCCAATATAAAGCTTACATCATTTGAGATTCATTATCTATAGATCAGGGTTGTGATGTGATGGTATAACTATGGCCTATATACTCTAGGGTTGGTTTTGATACTTTTGTGTGTACGTGGTTTGGTGCTATAACATTACAAAATTCAAAGTTTATTTGAAATAAACTTCAAAGCAGTTATTTAGAATATACTTTTTTGTATTATAAATGTATCTAGTTGTATAGTTAAAATTTTATTCAAGTTTATTTTCATAATTCAATCTTATCATTAAAACATTCCCTTTTTTAAACTCTTCCCCCCCATGACAAATCGTTTGGCCGTTGATTCACAACCAAACAATGGCGACATTACAATTTTTTAAGACGATAACAATGTTTAAGCCATTAAAAATGCATCCACAATCTGAATGATTAAAGATAATATTAATGTTGGTCTGTTTTATTTTGTTTTACGCCCTTATCACAGAAAGCAATTGATACCAAATGTAGTTTTTAACGGCTAGTGCCGAAAATGCTACTTTTGTCCATGTAGATATAGGTTACATTATAGGAATGACGAGAAGAACACGATATGATAGTGGCCGTGTCACACAGATGTTTTAAGTGTAATGGGACGTGAACTTTGTGTCCTGAATTCAGAAAATTCAGATGATATACATGAACGAGTATAGTCTGTGACACCTAAATCTATATACGGTTTACAACTCATCTATTTACTTCAGTTTGGTCATGCCGACCTCAGTTCTTAATACACATGTCAACTACAAAACGCTGGCACGCTAGACAATGGGAGATAACTTCTGGATAAACACAGTACGATCCCTTCTATAACTGAACAGGTGTATGGTCCAATCTAAAAATCTATAATGTTTCCTCCTAAATAACCTATAAACCAAGGTGTCATAAATTGTTGTAATATATCAAGATCAATAATAAATGCAGTTTCATGTGAATTTTGCCTATTTTTCCTTAATTTGCCGTTTATATATTTAATTAATATTTTCTGTGAAATTTTTCTTTCTAATTAATATCAGCAAATACATGTACATAGAGCTTATTGCATATATTTAATTTTTAGCAGCAATAAAGAGGTATTAGTCTTGAGTAGCTATCATACATTCTATATACTTTGAGAAAATACCGTGATTTATGTTAGTAGAGCCATATAATAGATTTGACGATTTAAAGAGAAGAATGGTTAAAGTTTCTTCATTTTTCATTTGGCCTAAACCTTTTTGAAATATTATAAATATATTTTTTTTTAAAAGTTCTTTTTAATAACTGCTTCACTATCATATTCGTCATTTAAAGGCTAATAAACAATCTTTTATGTTTATACATACAAGATTGAGACCCAGTCAAATAGGGGAAGCCTAAGTCATAAAGTGGTCGAGTCGGAGATCGTAAACCACTCGCTACTGCTAGACATGCTGGTGTGAATTTGTCATTTCACCGTACTTTGACGTTAAGTTTAACAATAACTATGTGGTTTTTTTCTGTTAATGTTTTTGTTTATCGTTTCACAGTACAAAGCAAACACACCCGCACTTAGAACTACGCGTAAACAATTCAGGGCCCTGTTGTTTAATGGGTAAGTAGGCTAATCATAGTTTAACGATAGTTTTCATATCCAGATTAAATAATTTCTGGTAATACTAATTTATATTTAACAAGATTCCTAAGTCCTCCTCCGATCTGTACCTACTAACAAAAGAAAGCATACTCACAGATTTTGTAGCAAAGCGAAATGAACATTGCGTTGATCAAGTAATTAAACTAATCATTTTTTTAACAACTGAACCAAGGTGTCGATATATGTCCGTTTTGGTATTGCTTTATCTGGGGTCATTGTTGCTCACGTGCTACATTGTACCATTATTAGGAAAACGAACGGAGCATTATGCTCATACAGATTTTGATGTCTACATACAGCCTTTCAAATCTACATAGTGTATTGGTGAAACCCCTATTTAAAGATGTTCCATTGAAGACAGAGTGTAGATAATATTTATCAGTTGTAAAATAATTTCCCCCCCAAAAATCAGTACCTCATTTCATATCGGGCGTAGTTTCATGATTTTTTACGGGATGCAATTAATGACTTTAAATACTTTTATATTGAAGTCAAATAAGGAGCTCAAACTTTTGAATGAAGACTATAGTTCAATATCGTTACCAAAGGAAATTTATTCATCTGCTCTTGTTTTTGATTTAAGGATTAACTTGAATAGAATTTTTATGTTATGGAGATATAACACAAAAATCTGAGTGTACTCTAAATAAACCGCGAAGCGGTTTATGATGAGAGTACACTCAGATTTTTGTGTTATATCTCCATAACATAAAAAATCTATTCAAATTAATCCTTATAATTCAATTTACTAAAGATAATCTCTTCAATACTCAAAATTAATTTTTGGGATTCTTTTGTCTATGAAATCATTATGCCGTCATCTCAGCCAATTAGAAGCAACGTCACAAACGGCGACGCCTTTTTTTCCTTTATGGGCTTATATAGTATTTTTTAAGCCAATAAAATGCTCGTAACAAGCAAAACTGAATTATAGATAAATAAAATTCGTCGGCGGTGTAGCATATTTAAAGTTGTTAGTTTCCATTGCATATTTTAAAATACATTAATGTTTTAATCATCTTGAATAACCCACCGACTTTATCTCAGTGACCAAACTAGCCAGTTTTTTACGTAATACTGATTTTTCATTTATTTTTTCTTTCTGTACATTTTGTTAATATATCAACGAACCAAATTATTTTTATAACAAAGACGACAGTCAATAAAACATGGTAACCCACGACTTCTTCTAAATATAGCTCATAAAAGATTTCACTTCGTGGAATACATTGTCACTTTTATCGCCAAACAGCAGGAACGACATCTTTTCAAAACATTCCTAACTCTGTCATATGTGACGTCAGCATTACCCCGGAGGGGCTTGTCACCGATTCCTATCTGACAGGCGACACAAAACACATTATATTAGGTCCTGGTCTATCATAGAGCGCCTATCACTCATCGCTGATCAAAACCCTGAAACGACATGAAAAACATAAAACTGCAGCACACAGGTATCAAACAGGTAAAAACGTTGTGTTATGGTGAGTACATACTCTGCCACAGTCGGCTGATGTATGACAACGAGTAGGAACCACGAGTTTGAGGATATATAACTAGGCATTACTATAAACAGACTTATGTCGTGTCTTCATGTCTTAATACCTTCAGACTTAAAGTTATATATGCCGTATTTGTCGTACTCACAAGCTTTTAATATGTTATTTATTACCAAAAGTTACCAACATTTTGAGAATTACAATACTTTCAATGTAAAGGTTTTTATTTTACAAGTACAAATAAGAACCGATTTTTTTTTGCAGTACGTAATACCTAAAACATAATACGTAATACATAATACATAATACGTAATACATAGCATAATACGTAATACATAATACGTTAATAAATCGCGCACGAAAATAATACAATAATTCTTAGTACAAATTCCTTTGAAATAAAATATAGTAATTAGTTATTTTGAATATATTTATATTGTTCTTTTCAATTATCAGCGACCATGACCTGTCTATATTAATTTCAAGTTAACGGGTACCAATTATGACAAAAACCATCAAACGTTTGTTCTGAATAGGTCTTAGAGGTAATGTTACTATATAGTAATTTAATTTCATGGATGTGAATTTTCGTGATTGACTGTTATTCGCGGGGATTTTTTTGCGAATTCTTCTAGTCCCATTCTTATGACAGGCTATAATACGTGAAACCATGATTTAAATAAATTTCGCGGGGTATTAAACTAGCTTCACGATTTTGGATCGATCCTCGAATTTAGCAAAATTAAAAACTCCCGCGAATATTAGCGACTATGGAGTATATATATCTACATTAAGCAGTTTACCATCCTACTAACGCATCTAATCATTAAGTGACAATCTGCCATCATGTCTGTCACTACTATTGCCTACAGGGCCACACTATAACCACCAGTTACATGTCTCTGAAGCCTAACAATAGATAGTCTGTATAGGAAAACCTGTAAACATATTAAGGTAATTAAACAGACGTAATAGGAACGAAATATATCAAATAAATATAAAGTTTGATCAAACCATTAATTTCTGTATGATTTACTGCTTTAAGACCATTTATAGTTACTTGTATAAGTCATCGGTTAAAATTTATTTAATTTTGAGCTTTTAATATTTTTCTGAAAGCAACAGTATCGGGTTTTTTTTCTTTTTTTTTTTCGAAACTCCAAAAATCGATAACTGATAAAGGAAACTCAAACTCGAAAGAAATGTGTGTAAAATGTAAAATACATTAATTATTGTGCGGCAAAGGTCATGATTTAGGGGTCATTTAGCGGTGTAACATAGTTTCTTAGGACATCATACTTTGTTACATAGAACGTGAGGACAAGAGCACCTCATTCCTTTAAAAATGCAAGAAGAAAATTTCAGCTATGGTTAATATTTTTATTACCTTTTTTACTACTACATTTCACGAAAACATTATGTTATTATGAATCTTACACATCCACGAAATACTTAAATGGAAACATATTACGTGGACTGGGAAATCCACAAATAATTTATCCGTCGCCATAATATATATATATATACAGTACAGTCATCCTTCATTACGGCATATTTTATAACAGCGCTGACCTTTCATTCTTTAGACCCTAAGTGACCTATGTGTCAGAGGTCATTAGGATATAACCTAACATATTAATACTGCAAGAAAGGGTGTGAACGCCACGGGTTGAGTTTTGCATCGTGGTATGATGATAGCCGGAAGACTAAGAACAATTCGAAAATCCAATCTAATTTTATGTGGTTTCATTTTTTATTCGATAATGTGTTACCAATGAATAATGATTCTCTTCTACATTATTGTAATATTTGAAACATATAACATATGCTTGATCAAACGCTACGAACATATACCAAGAACTCGAGTTAACATGGACAAGTTCCATAAAAGAGAAACATGAAGGTCACAAACTGCAAGTAAACGATATGTTTGTCTATTTCTTATTCAGTCCAGGTGTCAATCAAAATTAGATTAAAAATTAAGTTATCTGCTATTTAATTTTCAATAGTTTCTTCTGTTATAAATTCATATTTACTTTTAGCTCGTGCAGATTTTTACTAGGAAATGTACCTTCTTCACTTTGATTTTCTAGAATCGTTCTATTCGATATGATGTGTTCTCTGATTTTCCGACCAATGGAAACTGACGCCTGAATTCATGCTGTGATGGTGTTAATACTGATAACTAACATACAGGGGATAATGGTAATAGGGAAACATTATCTCACCTATTTTATAACTGTCCATATACAACTCAATTCGTTGAGAAAGTAAGTACTCAGATTTTAGAAAAAATACCAAATCCGGAACCTGCTATAGAAAAAGATATACTCTTAGGATCTCTTAATTACCATAAACAAGCAACAAACTGCATGGAAAATACAGTACTCTTGCCTATAGAGTACATAATATGGTTGATAATGAACCAGAAAAGCATGCTATTATAAAGCAACTGGACTCAACTCTGCTTTAATACAATTAAAGAATTTATTACTTACATATATCTATCTCTATGTCAAAACTAGCTACAACAAAGACAAAGAAAAAGAGATGGAAATAATTAGACTGAAAGAGATAGTAAAAACAAGTGTTGTATAGTGGAATATAGTTATATGTTGCATGGATATAGTAGATATATATTTATGTACATGATTTGTAATTTAATTTACTCTACATGTTGTGTACTGCATAGGCGTCATCTTCTGGTTTGATAAAAATATAATAACCTATCCCTACTATATGAACAAGATGAGACACTCCGATGCTTCAACTGTAGAACGGAAGTGAAACTTTCCAAGCGAGCAGTTGCAAGAAGCAATCTGATTGGTCAATAAATTTGATTAACCACTCAGATAGCTCCTTGCAAAACTGTTTGCTTGAAAGATCAACTTCCGTTCCATAGTTGATGCATCGTCCGCAACTTGGATACTTTGTGTCCTGTTTCATATTAAAACCGTAACTTCGCGACAAAAACCTGGCATACATTGCAAAATAAAATACTTAATTAAAGTACGTTGTTAAAACGAGCGAACGCGCAATATTTTCGTCCAATTTGGTCTAATTTCAAAGTGAATTGGAGCGTACCCTCAACTTCCGGTTCATAGAGTGTCTCACCTTGTTCATACAGTAGGGGTCGGAAATTTTATTTTCCAAAACCAGATGCAGACGTCTGTGTGTACTGTAATGCAACCTAACACTTATTTGTATAATATTCTTCGAAGGAACGGGCCTCGTAATAAAATAATTATATTTGGGGACAAATATTCCCCCCCTTACAGTCAGCATTGAACATGGCTAACGTAAGTTAAGAACCATAAAATATAAGTTAAGTTCTCATATGCAAACAAATCATGAAAACAAGACAATACTACCTTTTTATTACTATATCCCAACCGGGGTTTAAAACTACAGCTGTAGAGAGAGAGAGATGTAAGTCTGGTTTTAAGTAAAAATATGAAATATGAAAATTGTGTGAAAGTTCGTCTACGAAAGGAATATATATTGTATAAAATGTAATTTTGAATAAAACATTTTTTGTAAAAAAAAAAACATACAGGGGATATTAAAGGAATATGAGTTGTGATGTTTTTTCATTGACTTCCCGAATCTTTTGAAACTGCTGTAGAAAATAAGTGTTTTAAAAACTTTTTTAACAAAGATTTTACAAACGAATCATTTTCTGGATTTGAACACGAATTAATATAAGTCGTTTTCTTTACCTTCATATTTCTTCATTATAAATCTGCGTACATCGAGATTCGCAATTTCAAATGTTAAGGAAGATGTTTTTGAAAAAAATAAATACTCAGCAACTGCTTCAAAACATACTACTCATCTGACACACAAACAAAACAAATGACTTGCCAGAATCGGACATTTTCGCTGACATTTTACATGATAGAATACACTGTTGTGGTTGAAATGTGAGTTTCCTCTCTTATTTCGGAATCCTCAAGTCTTGTTAGAATACAGGAGCCGAACGACTTTATTGTTATTTATTTATCTATTGTTTACTGTCCCCTAGCCAAGACACACCAAAGTCTATAAAAACGGTATTTTCTGCTTATATTACTCATCTTAAATGTTTATTTAATTCATTGCATCACTGTAGTCAGGATGGTTGTTAATTTGGCACCGGTGGAGATTTTAGTTAAGCATACCATGACTAAATTAGAGAACTCATGGTGTACAAATTAAATTACATCAACGACGACATTTCCGATTATCATTTAATACTTTTAAAAATGTCAAAAGTTCTTTTTTCAAATTAAGTTAAAATTTAAAGACATTACTATGATGTCGTATATATAAATGTGAGTTAATATGCAATACAATATTACAATAGAAATGTCTATATTTGCATGGCAGATGTCTTAGACTATATATCACGCCTTACTATATATGGCTTCAACACCAATGCTAAAAGTAGAAACAAATAAAAGTCACCTAAATATAACATGGACTTATAGTGTTGTTTAAGAGAACTATAAAGGACAGCGCACGAGAAAATCAATAGAACAGGACAATTAAACAAAACATACGTGTATGATATCTGCTTGTTCTCACGGTCAAGAGACACTTTTTCATATCAGTAAAAATCTGAAATGAAAAGCCAAGGTCTACATCAATTTGTTCTGGGGATGAAGTCGAGGATAATTACACTTCCGGCACAAATGACAGGTTTTCTATTGATTTAATTCATATGGTGAATGTTCGTCAATTTTATAAAATAACTTATTACAAGCGTTGCATTGTTTTTATCCCCTTTTCATATTTGTATGTAGTTGTATGTTTGCCGCCTTCAATACTTGTGGCGCTAAGTGTTACTGTCGAGTCGTAAAGCACTCTGTTACATTGGGTGTAGATATACTTATTTATTATAGTATAGTTAAAGACCATTTAGTGATGTAAAGAAGAGCTTTTAAGAGATATTTCTTATTTCATTAATGTTAATGATATGATCTGCATATGATAACTGGACTTAAACCAGCAGCCAATTGTTGAAAAATAGGTAACCTCGACCTTATTCAAATTGCTCATTGTGTTTAAGATTAACATTATTTCGAGTAGTGATCAATAAGAATAATATACGTTTCAGACATTTAAACAAAACATATTTTTGACGCAAGAAATTGGTAATTTGATCACTGTGGCCTACTGTTCGTCCTAATGTTGTATTTGTTTTTAGCTGTGGTGGTTTCAGAATGTTCAATGAATCAGAATGATCAGGAAAGAAGATTTGTGAACAAAATCGAAAATATTGATTTGACTTTAAGCTTAGATTTAAGTACTTTTTAATATACTAGTAAATGATATATCTTTTAATTCATGG
Organism: Argopecten irradians; assembly: GCF_041381155.1. Lineage (NCBI taxonomy): Eukaryota > Metazoa > Mollusca > Bivalvia > Pectinida > Pectinidae > Argopecten > Argopecten irradians. The sequence continues at coordinate 3,231,326 of NC_091135.1, forward strand.
AGCAATTTCATGGGGAATTTCGCGAAAGTAAATTGTACGTGGAAATGGTTGTTCTAAGTCGACCATGGGATTAATACAAGGATGTATTTATCGTGGTCGTCAGGTAGATATGCTGTGTCGTAGTATTTTAAAGGTTTTCGGAAGTTTGCGATGTCACGTGACTTACCACCGACACGACTGCAGCCAATGCCATTGTAATAGTACACATGAAATAGAGATATATCTATGTGAGCTATTGTTCCTGTCCTGTGTGTAGGTTCGTGTTGTTTATAATAACAAAAGCCGGTTGTCTTCTCATAATATTAATCTTTGGTTACATGTCCACCGAATGTGGGTCATTTCAACCTACAAGTTTATATTATATTATTTATTTATATACAAAATAGTATTTATGTACATACTTGAAATGATGATACAGCTTCTATGTAGTCCGATATTATTAGTTCACTCTTATTTCTGAATATAGCGTTACTGTGTCTGGCATACTTTGTTGGGTAGAGGAAATCTTACCTAAATCTCTGATGTCACGATTGTTTTGTAGGACTGACTTGTCTACATCTCTGATATCACGATTATTTTGTAGGACTGACTTGTCTACATCTCTGATATCACGATTATTTTGTAGGACTGACTTGTCTACATCTCTGATATCACGATTATTTTGTAGGACTGACTTGTCTAAATCTCTGATGTCACGCTTATTTTGTAGGACTGGTCATGACTTGCCTAAATCTCTGATGTCATGATTATTTTGTAGGACTGACTTGTCTAAATCTCTAATGTCACGATTATTTTGTAGGTCTGACTTGTTCGGTTCTTTTCCATATGTCACGTCACATGAAAGTACATTCTTTTGTTGAAAATGAAGGAAACTGTTCTCATTTATTATCAAACCAACGACATCAAAGATGGGTTTTTTTATAAGAAAGTCATAAAAAAAATGACTACCACATCAATAAAATTTATGAATTGCAATTTTACTTGCTGATTCTCAATAAAATGTGAGGACCGTTTTTTTATTTTTAACACAAGCAAAAGAGTCCATTTTTAATAAAAGCTGCAATCATGCTTTTATTCCATACAATAACGGCCAACATGGAATTTTCATGTTTGAAAAGTGTTTTTTTTTTAATTATTTATTTCTCTTTATTTATTATATTTTTATTCGTTAGCTTATCCAACGAATTCCATATATATTCAATAATCACTTTATCAAAGACGTGCAATAAATACAGATGGCGCAGTTTTATTTTTAGTGCACATTTTCAAATATGAATACCGCTAATATATGTTCGCGGTAGATGTTAAAGAGCCAGAAATAACTTACTTGCACAAATTCCAGATTTTTAACGAAATAATTCTTTTATGAAAGTTTATGTTCCGTGTCAAAATGAAATTGGTAAGATAATGGCCCGGTTTACTCATCAGAGTATTGTCTTTTCTATCTATGTACCTATCACGGTTGTGCCACAGGCTGCATGTAGGCATTCTTCATTGTTAGCTTTGAAGTAGTTAATCTTGTTTTTGTAACATTGCTAACGGATGATATATGTACTACAAAGAATCGTAATTCCCTTGGCTTTTTCTGATTAAGTCTTAGATGATGAATTAACTGAATTAAACAAATAGAAAAAAAACTCGAATTGTGGATATTTTCATGACGTTTTATTTATTAAAATAACGAAAGAATGTTTCCAGCTTCGAGAATACATTTACGGTAAAGTTCTTGCCACACCAGTTACAAAAATGGAGGGAGGTCCCGATAAACCTCTAAATCTCTGTAGCCAATAATGGCTCGAACTGCGAATAGATTTTACTCGTATTCTTTAGTCTTGCCATAATAACATGTCTTGTTAATCTTAATTAATCTATATATCTTAATTGGTTCATAGATATGTTATAGCAATTTTCTCGAAATACTCAATAATTAGTCATTTAGTTTAAAGACAATTTCTTTCGCACCAGCTAGGTATTTTTGCATCTCAACGAAAATGGCGAAAGAAACCAGACCTTAAACATACAATTTAAGTGAACTTTATTACAAAATTAAAACCTTTCAAACCTCTTAAATAATTGGTGTCTGTCCGACATACGGACACTATATAGATATTCCAGGGTCAATTGTTGATAAAATGACAGCCGGGCCCTTCGTCCCGGATACCTCGACTACTAATACCGCGTGTAACGTTTGTGTTTCTCACTTGATATCTTGAGCTTTGATACAAAATATACCATCAGAAATGGTAGCATTGGTAAATTAAAATAATTGTTTAACAGAAAATAAAATAACACAAATGTGTATAAAGAAAACAATAACATTACCTGTATATTTACACATACATGTAGTTAAAATTCTGTGCACATAAGTATCCTTCAAACAACAGCAGTATTGTTACCAAATACAGTCGTGAAGATTTCCCACAAAACGGGATTTTAAACATTTAGCAGACATATTAAATTATTAACATATGAAGGTTTCCATGGCAGAGTTGTCAACAAGGTAAAAATAGCATCCACTCATTTCATGTAGAACATCAAGAAAACAAACATATGTTTCCTCGTTTTTGGTTTTCCTCGCAACCTTTTAAAATCTAATGCAACGACAAAATATTCTGTAGTTAACTTTAAGGACACAATAATTTATCAGGTCTAGCTAAATTAACATCTTACTATAAATACAATATCCTAGTAAAGTTACTGGGGCATTTATCAACACTATCAAACATTATTTCTTGTTAAAAAGTAATGAGGCTAACAAAACTTGTTGGAATCCTCTCATTGGGTTGGGAGTTGTTCTTGGTTTGACTGTGCTAGCCAGGGCTGCCTGTTGTCGTCGGCGGCTCATTTCACCTAGAAATGCCATTTTGGGAGTAGTCGGGGCAGCTGTCGCCCAGGGTCCCCCCGGACTACCTCTGGGAGGAATTGTCACCTGATAAAAGTTGTCGAGTGCAGACGATCCCCAAAGTCCCCCTGTAGAGCCCCACTGTCCACTTGCTGCAGCCGGTGCTGCAGTGGTAGTAGGTGGCGCCTGTGTCCACGTCTGTACAGTGGTAGACGGTGGCTGTGTCCATCCGTACGAACTTGTGACGTCAGCTTTGAACGATGTATCAAGCGCTTGCACTGCTGGTGGCATTTGATATGTTTCTTGTGTGGCAACGTAGGTTGGCGTTTCTTTTGCTTTTATTGTTTTGCTAAGGTCCTTTGCAGCATTTATAATAGCATTTTTAATGGCGGCTTCCATACTTTTTGAAATAATAGAGTCCTGTTTAGTGCTGTTTGAAGGCGTTTGGGGTTGCACATTATTAGAAGAAGATGCATTTGCAGCTGCGGCTGTTTTTATTTTCTCCAACACTTTCATCATTGTTTCAGCAACATTTCGTTCTGTAGCTTTATTGGAATTGTCTGAAGTGAGACTTGCTGTTCCCGAATTCGATGACCCGGTGTTTGAGGCTAATGCAGTATTACCACTGTTCATGTTCATATAGCCTGATATTTTATCCGTGACAGTGTTACTGGGTTGTCCCTGACCGAAAGAGTTTCCTGCATTCCAATTTGTCTGATAATTCATATTGTTGTTCTGTCCATCCCACGAACCTGCCGTGTTATAGGCAGCCGACTGCAATTGATTTCCGTTAGCATCATAGTTTTCCATAACTTGGTTGCTGTACGAAGTATCATAGTTATACGTCGGGTTGTTGTTATAGGTTTGTTGTTGACTTGGTGCTGCAGTAGAACCATAATTATAAGTTGCTTGATTGTTATAATTAGAGGCGTAGTTACCAGGAGCTTGGGTGTTGTAATTCCCTGAGGCACCGGCACTGTTGTAGTTATTGTATTCTTGTTGGTTGTAGCCATTCGATGTTCCAGTTCCCTGTCCTTGACTATACCCCTGAGGATAATAATTAGTATTACCATTTTGACCTGACGCAACACTAGGGTAAGGACTAGGCTGAACTACCGAATTCTGGTTACTGTATGCTGAGTTGGTATTATAATTGGTATTTTGATATGCAGATCCAGAATTTCCTGTTGACGACTGTCTTACACCTCCAGCATTATTTGTCGAGTCTCGAGACTGTTGGTAGTTCCAGGAGTTATTGTTATTCCACCTCCCTTGTTTTCCATTTGCGTTCTGTTGACCACCACGGCGTTTGTGCTGAGGTCTACGAGGCTGCTGTTGATTATTTTGCCAGTTGCTCTGACTACCTCCGGTCTGTTGCCTTGCTCCAGCATTGCCCTGGTAGTAATTAGAGCCACTCTGGCGCCGCCTAAGTGGTTGTTGTTCCCCTCGAGGTATATAACCCCTTCTTCGTTGACTATCCTTACCATTACGACGGCGCGATTTCATTCGAAGTTCAGTCGCTGGTCGCATCTCTATCCATTTCCCGGACCGTCGATATGGCGTGGGTGGAGGTGACGGACTTGGTTTCACTATTGACAACTGGTCCATCAACGCCGACTGACCTCTCGGTTTTAAGTTTTGATTATGGTAGGGATCTGAGTAACCGCCTCTACGTTGGTCGTATTGTGGGGCGTACGGGTCCGTGTAAGAACCCTGTCCCCTAGAACCGTACGGCGCCTGGTTCGGATGAGGCGCATGTGGCGGATACGGCGCCCGACTTATGTGTCGACCGTAGGGGTCATGCCTTCTGTGGTATGCTCCATACGGGTCGTTATGATGGGCATTGTGATATGGATCATAGTGGTACTGCCCATATTGGTCGTAATAGCCGCCATGTTGCCCATGGCCATACCCATGTGTTGTCGGCTTTTTAGTTGTAGTGGTTGTCGTGGCAACCGTCGTAGTTGTTGACACAGGACCTTCTATTTCTGGTGCCTCGTATTCGACCGGGTTTGTGGTAGTGGTAGGTTTGAGTGTGGTAGTGGTAGGACGCCCGGGGTTAACAGGAGGGGCCAGATGGTAGGAATACACACATCCTAGCCATCCTAAGATGAAGCCAACAGCAAGGAGGTTCATAACTGTAGTTCTGCAACAAGGAAATCAGAATTTAACACGATGTCACATACAGATCAAATATGTGCAAGTAACAATTCAAACGAAGGGGTAGTGATTAGCTACTTATCCATTACCGTAAATTGTGAAAGCAGATTTACATTGTTCGGTTAATTGTCACTAACTTGTTCGGTTAATTGTCACTAACTAGTTCGGTTAGTTGTCACTAACTAGTTCGATTAATTGTCACTAACTAGTTCGATTAATTGTCACTAACTAGTTCGGTTAGTTCATTGTCACTAACTAGTTCGGTTAGTTGTCACTAACTAGTTCGATTAATTGTCACTAACTTGTTCGGTTAATTGTCACTAACTTGTTCGGTTAATTGTCACTAACTAGTTCGGTTAATTGTCACTAACTAGTTCGATTAATTGTCACTAACTAGTTCGATTAATTGTCACTAACTAGTTCGATTAATTGTCACTAACTTGTTCGGTTAGTTGTCACTAAATTGTTCGGTTAATTTTCACTAAATCGATCGGTTAGTTGTCACTAAATTGTTCGGTTATTGTCATTATCGTTTGGTTAATTGTCATTACAGTAATTAGTCTGAACACAAAATGAAATAGTTTATACTATAGGAACGAACCGTGAAACTAAACCAAAAATAGATTTCTCGAAATACGCTTTAGAGTAGAAGATTTCGTATGAAGGTTAATGGCTCTGACCCTGCTGAAAACTTCATTTGACCTTGACAGTTGCAAACGTTAGCAATGTCGTCTATGGGAAATCATTAGGTTCTTTACAATTCCGTCAAAGTACTTAATCTAATAGTTTTATATATGTGCTTTTTACGCTGTATTTGAAGCGCTTATTATGCACAGTGCTAGACATTGTAAACGTGTATTATTGGTGCATATCCGCGCTTATTAATCATAATTTACAGTTTTTCGCATTTGCGCTAAAACTTTGAGTGTGGAAAATAAGTACATTTACCGTATTACGTTGTGTTGTTGGTGGGATGTTCTAAAGCCATGAATCCTATACCTGTTACTAAGGTGTTATTTCGTTCTCGAGACAGATTAACAAGGCAGGGATTAATTATGATGTCACTTAAATAATAAAGCGGTTCTACCAACACGTCAGATATAATGGTTTTCTGTCACCGGGGTTACACTCTCTCACGTATACCTTCTCATTAAGGCAAAACTTATTATCTTTGCTTTATAAACTAATAATAGGTTTTGGAATATATGAATATCATATCAACACATTACTTTTGTAGATATATCTTATTCAACACCAAAATTTACCAATATTTTGAAAATACTGCATTGGCTTAAATTCTACAAATACGAGCTTAAAATGATTTTGGCTGTACTGCAAAAAATCACTATTTATGCTATGTACCTCCACAGTGAAATAACTAGGTACATGTGTCTACGGTAAAACCAGGAAGCCTATAGGTTGTGATCTACAGTTTTATTTCAAATTTCAACAGTGTTTTTAGTAATTGTAAAGCGATTTCTACAGGTGTGTTTCCATCAAAATAACTAAAAGGCATAAAAACAAGACTTTTATAGTGCATAATTTATGTATTATAATTAATGTTTTGTCTGTCCATTTGAATAATTTTAATTATTTTCTTAATAAATTTAAGTAGATCACTAGAAAAAAACAACCGATCAAAATATTTGCACTGTTATGACACATATAACATCATTCACTTCGTACGTTGTTACAAAAATTGTTACATTATATATTATAAGTCAACTATTGTGTTTTATGAAGGTAATGTAGCTGAGGAAAGCCTTAAACAATTGTCAAATGTAATTAGTCCTACCTGGGCGAGATAAATAAAATGGTATAGTGTCTGTAATATAACTGGTAAAAGTACAAAATCGCAGGATTATGGTTCTATCACCACGTACAAGTCCTTAAATGACGAAACAAGAATACCAAGGCCCTAACATAACTGACAAGTCTTAGAAGGACGAAATATCACTACAAACTCTCCATCATCCCTGACAAGTCTTAGAACGACGAAATATCACTACAAACTCCCCATCATCCCTGACAAGTCTTAGAACGACGAAATATCACTACAAACTCTCCATCATCCCTGACAAGTCTTAGAACGACGAAATATCACTACAAACTCTCCATCATCCCTGGCAAGTCTTAGAAGGACGAAATATCATTACCAACTCCCCATCATCCCTGACAAGTCTTAGAAGGACGAAATATCACTACAAACTCTCCATCATCCCTGACAAGTCTTAGAACGACGAAATATCACTACAAACTCCCCATCATCCCTGACAAGTCTTAGAAGGACGAAATATCATTACCAACTCCCCATCATCCCTGACAAGTCTTAGAAGGACGAAATATCACTACAAACTCTCCATCATCCCTGACAAGTCTTAGAACGATGAAATATCACTACAAACTCTCCATCATCCCTGACAAGTCTTAGAACGACGAAATATCACTACAAACTCTCCATCATCCCTGACAAGTCTTAGAACGACGAAATATCACTACAAATCACTCCTCATCCCTACAAGTCTTAGAAGGACGAAATATCACTACCAACTCCCCATCATCCCTGACAAGTCTTAGAAGACGAAATATCACTACAAACTCTCCATCATCCCTGACAAGTCTTAGAACGACGAAATATCACTACAAACTCCCCATCATCCCTGACAAGTCTTAGAAGGACGAAATATCATTACCAACTCCCCATCATCCCTGACAAGTCTTAGAAGGACGAAATATCACTACAAACTCTCCATCATCCCTGACAAGTCTTAGAACGACGAAATATCACTACAAACTCTCCATCATCCCTGACAAGTCTTAGAACGACGAAATATCACTACAAACTCCCCATCATCCCTGACAAGTCTTAGAACGACGAAATATCACTACAAACTCTCCATCATCCCTGACAAGTCTTAGAAGGACGAAATATCATTACAAACTCCCCATCATCCCTGACAAGTCTTAGAACGACGAAATATCACTACAAACTCTCTCCATCATCCCTGACAAGTCTTAGAAGGACGAAATATCATTACCAACTCCCCATCATCCCTGACAAGTCTTAGAACGACGAAATATCACTACAAACTCTTCATCATCCCTGGCAAGTCTTAGAAGGACGAAATATCATTACCAACTCCCCATCATCCCTGACAAGTCTTAGAATAACGAAATATCACTACAAACTCTCCATCATCCCTGACAAGTCTTAGAACGACGAAATATCACTACAAACTCCCCATCATCCCTGACAAGTCTTAGAAGGACGAAATATCATTACCAACTCCCCATCATCCCTGACAAGTCTTAGAAGGACGAAATATCACTACAAACTCTCCATCATCCCTGACAAGTCTTAGAACGACGAAATATCACTACAAACTCCCCATCATCCCTGACAAGTCTTAGAACGACGAAATATCACTACAAACTCTCCATCATCCCTGACAAGTCTTAGAACGACGAAATATCATTACCAACTCCCCATCATCCCTGACAAGTCTTAGAAGGACGAAATATCATTACCAACTCCCCATCATCCCTGACAAGTCTTAGAAGGACGAAATATCACTACAAACTCTCCGTCATCCCTGACAAGTCTTAGAACGACGAAATATCACTACAAACTCCCCATCATCCCTGACAAGTCTTAGAACGACGAAATATCACTACAAACTCTCCATCATCCCTGACAAGTCTTAGAACGACGAAATATCACTACAAACTCTCCATCATCCCTGACAAGTCTTAGAACGACGAAATATCACTACAAACTCTCCATCATCCCTGACAAGTCTTAGAAGGACGAAATATCATTACCAACTCCCCATCATCCTAGACAAGTTTTAGAAGGACAGAAAAAGTTATGGTGCAATACAACTATTCTAAAGTTACCAATATTTTGTGTGTATATGTGCCGCTCTGTTTTATCCTTAAGATCTGTGATGTGTTTATTACATAGTAATCTGTCAATACTGACACATTATCGATATACACAGCATACCGCATGTACAGCTATCACGGCCTGCCATTACATACACCTGTCAGAGGTGGCCTCCCTTTATACCTAACAAGGTCAAACCATGTCATTTACCCATTAGTGTTATGTGCATTCATAATACCATTGTTGTATAGATAATCACAGTATTACCCCGTAGTCGTGTATATTCATCATCAGTTATAGTAATAACTTTTGTAGGTTACACGTATACCTCGTCAGAAAAAAAGGGAATTTCTGTGATGTCTCTTACATAAGTACACAATGTCAAAAGGAAATGGAAACGGTTAACTGCAATATTAATGACAAGCATTATTGATATGTTTTATATGTACTATTTATGTTTAATATAAATATTCAAACATTTAAATAAACGAGTTTTCCTAACTTTATATATCACTTTTGCTTCTTTAAAACAAATCATATTTAACAATAAAAACCTTCAATTTATTATCACATTCTCTTTTTTAACACTAGTGCAAAAACAAATTACAACATGTATGATCTGTTAGAAGGTGTTCAAAACTAGAGATAAAAATAATAAATGCATCCGGCGGTGTTACAATGGATGCTTAATCATTCAACCGTAACACAAAATCCATCTATCTCGCCCGAGTCAAAAGCGAATTGTTGGTCAGTGAGGTAACGAGGGAGAACAATGTCATTAATTACGTCGAATCGACAATGTCATGGGATAATGATTTATGAAGTATTAGATGATATCATATGACATGCGCAAATGATGAATATCAGAGCATGTACAAGATATTCTATTTATATCATACAGATATTTTCTAATGATATATATCTTTATATTACAATTGAAACTTAAAGTCGCCAACATCAATTGAGTTTTTCTGTTCTGATTACCAACTTGGAAAGAAGGAATGAGAAAAGAGGAATAAATCTTAGGGTAATTTCTGTGTAATTTTTTGGGTAATTTTAGTATAAATCTCGGGGTAATTTCAGTTTGTGTAAACTTTTTAACACTATAAACTTAATTTTATCGATCTTATTGCTCTGTATATAAAGCCGACAAAACTACACACCAAAATGAAAGTTTTAAGCAGTAAAACGCATCTGGCTTTTTCTTCATTATATCTAAATATGTAGATGTCATCATATGGACATATATCAAATTAATTTTCATTTGGACTTCTGTCTGCTTTAAAGCACCACAATCGGGACAGTATAATATATCACTGTTATCCCCCCACACATAAAACAGACACCGTTTTTCTCTAACGAGACAGTTTTACCGCTATTTCACAAATAAAATATTTTACTCGCATATTAAAATCCTAAATGGCCGAAGTTTTAATGCTGCCTTATCAATTTAAGTCACAGATACAAATTTTCACTGTTTTTTTTTTACAACAGTGAAAAATAAGACGCAGGTTCATTCTTATCAAGGATATCCCGTAGACAGTCTGTATGACTGTGATTTCTCAATGATTAAATTACTTCAAATATACACAGTCACAATTTTAATTTCGTATCATTACTGGAAATTTATAAAAGTACATTGCAAATATATAAAATAGAAGTAAATAGACAAAATAAAGTGTCTTACCTTCACTCGGATATGGTCATTCCACTGTTAATCTGACGGCAATGATATCACATGGTCTCATTCCGTCACCAGGTAAGCCAAGCGTGCCGTCTACCTACAAACGTTATGTAACACAGTGATTAACAGGATATAATACACCCTGACATTACGGGAAATCGTCGCTGTACATTTATGTTAATGGGGAACATCACAGTACATGTACTACATTGTACATTATTGCAATTGATACATTATCATCATGCCAGTAGCTGTTTTGTGCGATTACATTTATACATAGAGATACACTTATCTAATGTCTATCTAATATTATCTCATGTATTATATACATTTACGTTTCGTATATATGTAAACAGAATGATGTTACATACAAAATACATGGTAGAACATGTGTATCGTTTTGTTTTATTTTCGTTTCATAATTTGTATTATAACAAACGCTCCACGTACAGTTAATTGTAGATTATACGGTGTTATGTCTGTATAACAATGGAAATTTGTTCTTTTTTGTTGTTATAGTAATGTTTCAAATTTAGTACGAGTCTAGTATTTTTTTTATTTTTTTTTCAAATATGAATTAATTATATGTATATGCATTCGTGTCTGACAACTTTCGAAAATAATCATGTGCATGCAAATGTCCCATCCAAAATAACCGTGCATTACAAAGATTAGATACAATGAATAATAAGTGAATATGAATCCATACTCTACAGATATACGTGAGCGCCTGATACACACTATATTGTCTTTATCATGTTGGTGTCATGTTTATTAACGAGCGACCCAATGATGCTGAAAGCTTATGACAAGTCCCCATTGCTGATTAAAGTGCTACGAGATACCTTTATACCGCATTATTATTTTTTTTTGTTTATTGTTGTAAGTGAAGCTTCATAGAAGTCATGCTATAACTAGGGTCTATCAATCATAAAATCAATTAATATCTAATGAGTTTCATATATCAGAGATAATGATACAACATTCTTTAAATGGAAATAGCCATTACATATATATAATATATACTTCCATGTATATAACCATTAATATAGCATGGGTCAATGAAGTAATATCAACAGTTATTTTCCATATAACACTGGATTATTATAGACATATCTGTAGAATACGAATTACTTAAAGTAGTAAATATAGGGCAAAAAAGTAGGGGCAGATCGCCTCGAAAATTCGACAATCTTTTGTCCACGCTGTACTTCTTTGCCCTACATTAATATAACACTTAACATTCAATAACATTACTTATATAACCATTAATATAACACTTAACATTCAATAACATTACTTATATAACCATTAAAATAACACTTAACATTCAATAACATTACTTATATAACCATTAAAATAACACTTTACATTCAATAACATTACTTATATAACCATTACTATAACACATAACATTCAATAGCATTACTTATATAACCATTACTATAACACTTAACATTCAATAACATTACTTATATAACCATTACTATAACACTATAACCACAATTATTATTTTTCTGGATTTTTTGGCACTTCTCATTGGTCAAAAACACGTCACGTGATCACCGATAAAAACTATATTGCAATATTTTTCCGGAAGTAGTTTATAGAAAAAGTATATTGCACGGTTATTTTTAGATAACGTTATCGTCTACGTTACCAAAATTCCTCGTATTCCTGGCGCTTTGAAATAAACGCTTTGATGACCTGAGTTTGAAGCGTAAATACAAAATGTGACAGACGACGTTGATTGTTTCGGTTTCTATCAAAGATGATGATGACTTCCAGCTGATGACTACAGTTTAAACTTTTAAATTTTCAACATAAACACGGTAGGAGAGTAGGAAATAATAGAATAACATTCATTAAGCATCTGGAGCCATTGAATAGTGGATACGTTTGATGTTTATTTTTAAAATTCCACCTAGGCTAACATTTAATTGACAGTGTGATATGGAGCTACAGGTATAATGGAGTACATGTAGGCCCTACATGTATGCAAATTACAAACACGCATGCACCGGGTGTATGTAACAAAAGCGTGAAGTGCATCAATTGATACTGTTTTCATATGTTGTTTTTGTTACAAAATCATAAGATTGTAACTGTCATCACGAAGCAGAATTTACAATGTGATGCCTATTTAGTTTCACACATATTTCAAAATGTAAAAAATCCGGAAAAATAATAAAACAATTATAGCATTTTGATTTCGGTCCATACATGGTTATATCGACCACAGAAAAAAATATCGATCTCGGACTACGTCCTCGGTCAATATTTTTTCTTTGGTCGATATAACCATGTATCGACCTCATCAAAATGCTATATTTGTATAATATAACACTTAACTTTCAATAACATTACTTATATAACATAATATAACCATAAATATAACACTAAACATTCAATAACATTACTTATATAACCATTAAAATAACACTTAACATTCAATAACATTACTTATATAACCATTACTATAACACTTAACATTCAATAACATTACTTATATAACCATTAATATAACACTTAACATTCAATAACATTACTTATATAACCATTAAAATAACACTTAACATTCAATAACATTACTTATATAACCATTACTATAACACTTAACATTCAATAACATTACTTATATAACCATTAATATAAAACTTAAAAATCTTGTCAAAAAATTACAGTTCTAACTTTAGCAGATTTTTTTTATACGGGGATTTTAAGAAATGGCCCATTTGGCGGCCATTTTGACATTGTGTCTTTTTTCGCTTTGAGTAGAGCTAAAGTTTTACCGTTTTTTACTGAAATTGTTTTTACTTAAATCATCACTGCACCAGCATTTTTAGCTGTATCGAGCTAATTTTTGCTGTAAATCTTTACTTGGTTCGTAATCATCAAAATATTGAGCATTAATGTGTGAAATGATTCACTTTTTTTTACTTTATTTTTACATTTAATGGTAATTTGAGCACTTTTATTTTTTAATCTAAAATACTGAAAAATAACAAATATTCAAGTGGGGCAAAGAAGTATGCACACGGACCCCCCATTTTTCTGCCTGATTTTAAAAGAACAATCCTTTTCCTATTGATATGCAAAATATAAACAAAAGTTTAATACCAGAACTTTTTCTACATAGGGTTAGATTTGGCAAAAATGGCTGAAAATGATGCATTTTGTAGCTCAAAATTAAGGGGTAGGAGTAGCATATGTTAGTATTCTGAGAAAAAATATTAGTCTTATTAATCAAAACTGGTATGTTTTAAAAGAAGACTACTGGAAAATAAAGTCTACAAACATTAATACATATCAAACACCCCATTAGGAATTTATGGCTTTAATCTCTTGTGTATATGGAAAATTGTATAAGAAAATTTTGACTTCTCAGAGGAGTACATCCTTAACATTCAATAACATTACTAATAAAACCATTACCGTAACATATAACATTTAATAATACATAATATACTGTAATATAGATAGTGGGGATCGATTTTAATTCATCGAATATTATGTGTGGTGGGAATTGTCACCTGGTGTAGTACCAGTTACCTACACCACCAATGGTTTTATTGTAACCTGGTGTAATACCAGTTACCTACACCACCAATGGTTTTATTGTCACGTGGTGTAGTACCAGTTACCTACACCACCAATGGTTTTATTGTCACCTGGTGTAGTACCAGTTACCTACACCGCCAAGAGATTTTATTGTCACCTGGTGTAGTACCAGTTACCTACACCACCAATGGTTTGTATTTTCGCCAATTGTCACCTGGTGTAATACCAGTTACCTACATCACCTATGGTTTGTATTTTCGCCAATTGTAGTACCAGTTACCTACACCACCAAGGGGTTTTATTGTCACCTAGTGTAGTACCAGTTACCTACACCACCTATGGTTTGTATTGTCATCTTGTGTATTACTAGTTACCTACACCATCAATGGTTTTATTGTCACGTGGTGTAGTACCAGTTACCTACACCACCAATGGTGTGTATTATAACCTTGTGCGGTACCAGTTACCTACACCACCAATGGTTTTATTGTCACGTGGTGTAGCACCAGTTACCTACACCACCAATGGTTGTATTGTCACCTTGTGCGGTACCAGTTACCTACACCAACAATGGTTTTATTGTCACCTTGTGCGGTACCAGTTACCTACCCACCAATGGTTGTATTGTCACGTGGAGTAGTACCAGTTACCTACACCACAAATGGTTTGTATTGTCACCTGGTGTAGTACCAGTTACCTACACCATCAAGGTCCTCTCTTTTATAATAAACAAATAAATGTCTTTGAAATGACATATGTTTAAGCAGGATAATCAGATGACAACTTTACAATGAAACATTATGAATCACAATAATTACACCTTACCTCGATTCTCCTTCTATTATTCACTTTGTTAGTATGTCGTTTCTCCTAGTACCGTAGATAATCCTACTTTCTGACGACTTTCTGTTCGCGTATTTTTTTCCAAAACTTTTAAAATCCCTATTTGCATTTGTGGATTTCCCTAGAAGTCACTGATCACCGGGTTCACTCTGTAAGTTATGTTTTACTATTTTGTCATCACTCCAGGCGCTGGTAAGTATTCTTACAGAATGGTCATCTCTCCGGATAGGGACGGGATCGTGACGAGGGCATGGACAGTGTCATAGAGGTTGACAAACGGCCTACGTCAGTGTCAATTAGTGTTCGGACGTGGTATATATAAATCAAAATACTGCATTGGTACGACAGATATTATAGAGGAAAAAACGACTTCATCAGCAAAGACATTAGTCTAGTACTAGAGGCTGTCTACCATCGGCGGTGCGGCTGGCAGAGGATATGTCTAATAATACAATGATAAAACAAATAACCGGTAGAGATGGACGTAAGTACAGATTGACATACAACCGTGTCTTATACCAGATAAAAAATAACCAAACAGAAGAGATAAACTGCGATGTATATCTAGTACAAAGTATGTCTAGAGCTTAATATTCATAGATCATGAAGTAAATAATTCCCAAAAGATTTAACATGCATTTTCAACGCTCTCACGGCTTCCTTTATTCGTTGATTATCACAAAACTTCATTTATGTTTAGATATCAAAACAACATCGAGGTTCGGAATAATCGGGTCATGATTAAGATCAGCGTTGCTATTTTTTTAGAAAAAAATATTGTCAGCACTTTCACGACTTTCTTTATGAAGTGGATGTATCCCCCATACTTTACATATTTATTTATAATCATAGTATATTTGAAAAAAAAAATTACGTTTCATAGTTATTGGGCAAGACACTATATGTCGGCGCTCTCACATCTTCAATCTTCACGGATATGTCATCAAACTATATTATAGAAAATTAAAATATCTTCGGCAAGTCTGATTCTTAATTACATCGGATGATTGGGTCAAATTCTGAAAAAGTGCCTGTTACTAGTTTAGAGAAGAGAGGTGTCGATCCTCTTTCGGCTTCTGTGTCATCGTATAAAGGTCGGGTACAATGCAACTGGTGTTATACTGAAAAAGTATAAATATATTAAATCTGTAAATCATTTCTGTAATTGACATATGATTTAGAAATAATTATTTGTGGGACAAGTTTGAGTTTTCCAATATCATTGTATCAAGGTCAAAGTCACTATTACCAATTAAATAGTATTGTCCGCGCTCTCACAGAATCAAAATATGCCGGACCTTTAGATTGGGAAAGTTTCAGGGGTACAAAATCAAGGTCATGACCACTTTTGTTATTTTCCGAAATACTGTCTGTGATATCACAGCTTCGGCTTTCATGGCGTTTAACCACACATATGTATATTTCATCAGATAAACTTAAAGACGAGCATGGATCGACCGGTGACATGCATTACATTACCATCATATAGTTATAATAGGTTTAAATTCTATTACTAAATACTATGATCTGATAAACCGAAAGGCAGTAGAACATTGATCACAGAAACATTATGGAAGGGAAATCAGGAATCTGTAGATCCTTGAAAATAAATATGATAATTATAACCTTACATCTGCTGTAGAACTGAAATATGATTACATTAACAATCGTTATAAAAGAAAAAAAGTTTCTGTCTAATATTGATAATGAAAAGGCACTTGTAATACCATGAAAATCTATTTGAAAAATTTGAATATAATAAAATGAGCTAAGAAAGATACTTAGTAACATTATTACTACACAGCTACAGATCCAATAAGATAGTGATGATATTAATAACACTACAGCAGAATATAATATCTAACATTGAACCAAAACGTACCGTCGAATATTTAATACATTGTACACTACAACATGTAAGAATAGTCTTTAAACATTTTATTGTGAAATAAAATATGTACTATTGAACTTAATTAACTTAACCATTGAACACATTATAAAATGTGAATATTTAGGTATTCATTACTGGTCATTGCGAAATTAAATTTTCGAGAGCAAAACAGTAGTCCACAAATTCGCATAAATACCATCCTCGCGAAAACAGCTGGTTACACGGTACCATGAAATAGGCGCGTTAGCGCTCCTCGGAAGATATGTAGATAGCTTCTGCTATTCAAAGCAGCTATGAAAATTAGAAAAATACTTTCAGTCCATATATTTACATTCGAATAATTTATGAAAATAAAAACTATTTAAAGCTTTTTATATTATATTTAAAATTATGACACCCATATACGACAAGAAACGAGATTAATGGAACAGCTGGATGACGAAGTCGTTTCACAACGTCGTGTTTTCAAGCTTCCGCCTTCCGGTCGACAGTTTTGGGCAAAAGACAAAGGATAAACAAGAAGTATAGTTAAAATGAGACTTGATTGTCTTAAAAGTAAACCTTAGTTGATTCTATATCAAGAAACAACACATTAGATATTATACATGTACATTTAAATATGGTGGGGGAATATTTGTTATTGATATGAAACTGGCGCAGCTAGGTTTGGATAGGCCTGCATGCCTGGGGGTACAGGGGGCGATAGCCCCCCTGCTCAGGGTCCAGGGGCGAAGCCCCGGAAGGGGGTTCGCCCCCCAGAAGCTGACGGGAACTTGTTACAATGTAGTAACCATTTTACTCCAATGGTTAAATGGGGGTCACGATATTTAGTTGATAACTATGCAAAACTATACACAAAATTAGAACAGTGGTGATTTTTTTATATACATACACAGGCGTCTGCTTCTGGTTTGATAAAAAATATAATAACCTACCCCTACTATATGAACTAATATATAGTAGGGGTAGGACATTGTATTTTTTCCAAAACCAGATGCAGACGCCTGTGATACATATAATCGTACTATACTAGACTCCCCTGACAAGTGCTCGAACAAAAAACACGGATTTTTTTCTGTAAAAATCAAAATAGTAAGCAATGGGAGAATTTTGTGTTATTTCTGAAAAACTTAAGGCGAATATTTTAAACAAAATTGAAATTAAGTTTACGTGTTGGTTTGTTTATGACAGCCAGTCAAAGACCACTGTCAAAATGGCGTAAATTGCGTAAGAAGGGACCAGTCGACGACCACCTCAATAAAAAAATTAAACATAGTATTTATAACCTATTTTTTTCTACCTATTCTGTTCTAATTTTAACAATTACAACAACAACAAATATTTTCTAAATCAACAATCTGTTCATATTCGACAAAAATAAAAGTCAACTATTTCGTGAGTAGACACCGAAAATCATGGATTAACACGCGTTTTAACGGGGCGGGAAGTGAACTAAAATTGAAAAATTCACTTTGGCCAAGAACATGTTGCAATTGCTATTTTAGTTGATTTGATATCATTTTAACATAGTTATATGCTTTTAGAATATTTTTTCATGCGATATTGTTTATTTTGGTATTCGCAAGTGTTTCCCGATTCAAAAGCCACATTTGCTTGAGGGATTTTTGTGAAGAAGTCTAATAATGTCTTCGACAAGATTCAAACAATCAAATTTAACAACTACATGTAAATGCACGTGGTAACCGGAAATATATAGACTATTATAATCAATTTCCAGAATGGCCAATCTTCAAGTCTTTCTCATGTGCACAAAGTTATGTTAGGTATATAGTTGGACATATCATATGTATTTATACGTAATTTATATTCTGAAGCGTTACGTGTATTCAAATGTTGTGTTTTTTCTGACTGTATAAAAATGTAAGTCAGAATATTTCTTGCATGCTTGAGCATGCAAGCATGCACGGGCGCTGGGGGAATATTTGTTATTGATATGAAACTGGCGCATTGTTTGAAATCAGCTGATCGTTGCACGAGAATCGTTGCAAATGTTTGTTTTCGTCAGTTGGTTGATTCATATAGTGACGAAACACTCAAAATGTAAATATAAACTTATTAATAAGATAAAATAAATAGAAGCAAGTTGAAGGTTAAGGTTTGTGCAATGTACCAACAGCATACTAAATGTAAATAATCAGTCGGCCATGACGACCAAGGATGGAACCACTAGAATATTCCAATTTCAAAAACTATAACGATTACCAACAGTCTTTTAATTGTACAATCTTTGAAAATGTGATATTCCTATTGTGATGTGACACATATATTTTGTTTGTGTGTGTGTGTGTGTGTGTTGTTGTTTTTTGTTTGTTTTGGGAATTTTTTTATTATTATTATTTCTTATTGCTCGTCAATATGAAGATTTTAATTTAATAAGTCCATTTTGACCTATAGAGTGGTGTTACAGTATATAAAGAAAACCTTGGTGTTGTCCTATGCTGAAAGCTGTTAGTTTAAATTTGTTTGGAAGGTGGCGGAAAAAGTAAATTCGTCAAAGGTTTCTGTTTTTCTTCTTCCTCGCCAAACCACAGCTCTTACTGAATAAATTCGTCACGAGCACTTACCTTTAAACTAAAACTTGAAAACAATATCTGTTTAAACCAAGTTGTATTCATGGTAATTAAAGCACTCCAACATCAAAAGTAAATCCATGTTTGCGCGCCACAGGGAACAGGTGACCGTATGAGCCTTGATTTGTTGCCAATACACATTACCCCATGCTGCGTCTGATCACACTTTGATGTTGGACGATAAAAAACAAATGGTTGATCAGATCTGTGGAATCGACCTAGGAGGTTAGTGTCTAAGGCACTAAAAGAAGAGGAGGTCATCATACTGCTGTCAATCACCTGTACATATATAGAACTGATATTCTGAAGCAACCTTCTGTCAGAGATGTTTTCTGTTACCGATGTTTTCCAACAAAGTATACTCGCCATCGCTTTTTATAGATGTACGTATATTACATGTAAGGATGTATTCCCCTGATGTTTCTGTCTCGTTGAAGTCTCTATTGATCAAAAATAAGTTATGAAATTTTCAAATAAAATCTATCCATTATCTGAAGCAAGTTGTCAGGTTCAAAATTGGTCAAAACATTTTGAAAATGTGTTTTTTTCGCTTTAAGCAGAGTAACATTTTTTACTCAAATTGTTTTTTACGTAAATCATCACTGCGCAAGCATTTTCAGCTGTATCGCACTATTTTTTGCTGTAAATCGTTACTAGGTTCGTGGAATTAGAATATTGAGCATTCATGAGTGAAACGATACACTTTTGGCACTTTATTTTTACATTTGATAGTAGTTTGAGCACTTTTACTTTTCAGGCTAAAATACTGAAAACTAACAAATATTCAAATGGGGCCAAAAAAATTAAGCACACGGAACTCCTATTTTTGCCTGATGTATTTCAGAAAGAACAACCTTTTCCCAATTGATATGCAAATTATTAAAGGGTACCTCAAAATTAAGGGGTAGGAGTAGCATATGTTGCTATTCTGAGAAAAATATTACTATTATTAATCAAAACTGTATTATTTTAACTAATACTAATAGAATATAAATTCTACAAACATCCATACATATCAAACACCTCATGAGGAAATTATGGCTTTAATATCTTGTGTATGTGGTCAAAATGGCAAAATTCCCATAAAATCCAATATTTTGTCACCAAGGTATCTTTTAGTGACAATAGCTCAAAAACGAGCAGACTGGCATATGTTTTTCTTCCATTTTCTTTTATGGTATGAACTCCTATTTCCAAAAATCTCAATGAGAAAAAAAGTTTATAATTTTGAATCTCAGAGGAGTACATCCTTCACGTAAAATACTCCACTCACTGAAAATGACTCATCTGTGTCTGCAAAAAGAGGGCCGGGTTCAAATATTTACCTCGTCTGTTACAAACTTTAGTTTACACGTTAGCATGTAAGAGGGGAAGTTGGTTTGTAAGTCAAGAAATAGGTCTTTCTATATTTCCTTGGGCATGGGAGAACATGTAAGAGAATTCAGTGATGTTCAGGTGAACATTTCAGACAGGATAATAATATGATACTATCTTTAAGGATGTATTCTTCTGAGGTTTCAGTCCCGTTGAAGTCTCGTTTCAACATAGATCAAAGAAGTTATGAGATTTTCAAATATGATTTATTATCTGTAGCAAGTTGCCAGACGCAAGTTTTGTCAAAAAATTACATTTCTATTTTTAGTAGATTTTTTTATACAGGGATTTTAAGAAATGGCCCATTTGGCGGCCATTTTGAAATTGTGTCTTTTTTCGCTTCAAGTAGAGCCACAGTTTTACCATTTTTTACTGAAATTGCTTTTACTTAAATCATCACTGCGCCAGCATTTTTAGCTGTATTTAGCGAATTTTTGCTGCAAATCGTTACTTGGTTCCTAGTAATTAAAATATTGAGCATTAATATGTGAAACGAAACACTTTTGTGACTTTATGTTTACATTTAATGGTAATTTGGGCACTTTTATTTTTTACTCTAAAATACTGAAAAATAACAAAAATTCAAATGGGGCAAAAAAGTAAGCACACGGACCCCCAATTTTTCTTCCTGATTTAGAAAGAACAACCGTTTCCCTATTGATATGCAAAATAATAACAAAAGTTTAATAAACTTTTCTATAAAGTGTTAAATTTGGCAAAATGGCTGAAAATGTGCATTTTGGCTCAAAATAAGGGGTAGGGAAGCATATGTTATTATTCTGAGAAAAAATATTAGTCTAATTGATCAAACTGGTATATTTTTAAAGAAGACTACTAGAAAATGAATTCTACAAACATTCATACATAATAAACACCTCATTAGGAAATTATGGCTTCAATCTCTATCTTATATGGTCAAAACGGCAAAATTCCCATAAAATCCAATATTTTGTCAACTAGGTATCTTTGAGTGACAAAAGCTCAAAAACAAGCACACGGATATATGTTTTTTCTTCCATTTTCTTTTATGGTATGAACTCCTTTTTCCAAAAATCTATATGAGAAAAAAAGTTTAATACAAGAAAATTTTGACTTCTCAGAGGTGTACATCCTTAAATTATATATGTATTGTTAGGACAAGAAAACATAATGCAACCATGTGAGGAGGTGCATTTTTGTTTGCTGAAAACCTTTTCATTTCATCCGTTGTCATTTGTAACGACGCTTCTGATTGGCTGGTACAACGTTGTGATAATTTCGTAGAAAAAAAAAGTCCATCAATAAATTTCGAATTCGGAAGAGATTATCTACAATATGTTAACTTATTAGTATCAATTTTAAAAGACTCGTCATGCCATGGCGATATAGAACATCTGAGTGCACTTTCATCATCAACTGATTCGCGATTTATTTCGAGTGCACACAATTTTTGTGTTGTATCTCCCTAACATAAAAATTACATTCAAGCGAATCAAAACCGATTTTACTCAGTGCCGTAGTACAAATCGTCCTGTCAACAGGCAAGCATGTGATTGGCTATTGTTTCGTTTGATCTGCCTCTATATTGCTTAATGTCAACAGTTATAGTCATATAGCCTGGACATAGATTGCGCTGAGTTAGTCGTTGTTTCCTGTGGAAAGTTAAGGCCAGTGTAACGTTGTTGCCGTACTGGCGACCATGGGATAAAGGGCTAGGGAATATTAGTCGTCCCAACATGTCGGCCATCACGGGACCTGTAACTGTTTACATATATATGAGGACATGTTATTGGTTTGTTTTACCGTGAGAACTGTGGACATGACGCTATTGTCATGTATAAATTGTCGTGCATTGTCCCGTTGACCACAGGTTGTTGACCACAACAGTAGAATTCGAGTCACTGATACAACAACAAAGGATGTGATAAAAGTAAAGAGTACCTTTAGACTATTAGATGTCCAGAATTCATAGGTCTGAATCATTCAAGGCAAATAGATGAAGGGGTCAAAAGTGCGGGGAAATTTGCGGGAATCATTATAGTAAAAATGTCACTTACGCGATCAAAAGGAGAAAAGCCGGTAACGCATGGAAAGGTCATTAAACCGACAAATCAAAGTATATCGTGTACAAAGGAGACAACGATTTATTTAATTCCAGAACATAATGCTGAGATTTGGGATGGTCATATTTAACAGTCAAAATAAGGTTATTTAAGACAAATAGAATATGAGGGGAAATTCGAAACTGAACTTATATCACTATGACTTGCGAAAGTCATTGACTTCGCAAAGGTCCAAAGGTACATGTAATTTTCTGATTAATTGATAAATTATAAAATCCTTTAGATGTGTGTCGGACTATTTGATAATAGGCCAATTTAAGATAAATTACATGAGAGTTTTCAAAAAGATGAAAAGTTACTCAAATACAAGAGCCGGGTAGTATGGAGAACAAAATTAAAGTGAAGTGCCTTTTCACAGAAATATGAATATAGATCGTTATATTCTCACTCCATGTCTGAAAGACGATCTGATGACGTCAAAACAAACGTCAAAGCAAGCAGGATTATGTTAAGAGTTGGATGTGTTTAATAAACAAGTAAATTGACATTTTCAACGTGTGCAAACTGTGAGAGCAATATGTCTCGAACATTTTTTGTTTTTTGTTTTTTGAACGACATTCTCGACTAAGCAAATATGATATCAAATTTCCACAGGAAAAATAGGGATCGTAGAGCAGTTAATTAAAAACAATATACGAAATTGTGGTGATGTATTCGCAGAAAAAAATAAATGTTTCGGTCCTGTTCGCAATGAAAGTCGCCGGATTAATGTGATTGATATTGCCTACGTATTTAAAAAAAAATGTCTTCTTACGTAGTATGTCCATCATAGATGAAATATTGTACTTTGCATGAACCTATAGGCGAACTTTTCGAAACAGCAGTTGGATATTGCAATATCTTTCTTTCTTTGTAAAGATAGGTTTGTAGTGCTTTATCGTAAAGTGGCAGAATGTTTGTTGTCAACCAGGCGTGCTCTCTAGCCTGGGGAGTTATTTCCTTCATGCTTACAGATGGCTCGCGGTAAGCTTGATCATTTGTTTAAGTATTTCAAAGCAAATGGATGTCTAAAGGTTTGTTTCCGTTGTAGATTTCATGCTGGTTCACAATATACAGGGGTTCGAGAGATACAGAAATGCGATTGAAATCGTAGGGGGTTTTGGAAATTAGTCAGACTAATAAGTGAGACATTAAAACATCAAAGTGTTTTATTTGAATCTCTGTGCCAGGATTTATTTGGTAGAGGTTAATTAAGGAGTAGATATTGAAGATACAATAAAAACGCACAATATGATGGACGGTGGAAAATTCCATTGTAAATTATCTTTATCCTACATCTATGTATCTTCCGGAGTCTGAAATGTTCTTCTAACCAGCAGATACATATATGTCGGCATTCTGTATATTTTGTCTTACTACATGTATGGTCTGTTGTCGGTTGAATTAGATTACTTGATTATACTCTTATTTCAATCCCTTTACTATCGCACGTCTCTTTCTCTAGGGAGTCACTAGATCTCTTGAATTCCACGTCGTGAGTCCTCAGGTGCATCGTTAGACGTATTACCGAGGTACATTGTATTATGACAGATGGTGGTATGTCGGGTAACCTAAACATACCATCATTGTCATGCCCGAGCTTCATTCCTATGCAGTTGTTCTATGATACTTTACACTCTGTCGAAGACGTGTGCTGCTTAACCTTAAATAGTATCATCGCTTCATTTCTCGGTTTATGTGACGTAAAACCTGTCTTAGTGACCACCTAGGTATATTCTGGCCGTCACAAACGGATAATTTCAGTTTCGTTTTGATCGGTTGGCTCTGAATACCACTTTTCTTTGTCCATTAGTCCATTAAATGGTTTTTATAGACAGGTTTTCATTTCCACGTTCCTTGTGGTACATAGATACTCTTTTATTATGATTAAATACCATATATCCCATTGGATGGCGCTTCGTGATTATACATGTTAAACATGTTTTTACGTACAGTATTTTTTTCGATTGATTTAGAAATTCTCGTTGTAAAGTGTTGGCTGCGGTTTAGCTTCTGTTTTGTGATAATTATCATACATTTCGAGCATATTCATTGGCTTAGAACATTTCAGATTTCATTGGCTTAGAAATTTAAGTTTTCATTGGCTTAGAAAATTTCAGTTTTCTTTTGCTTAGAAAATTTCAGTTTTCATTGGCTTAAAAATTTCAGTTTTCATTGGCTTAGAAAATTTCAGTTTTCTTTTCCTTAAAACATTTTAGTTTATCTGATTGAAGACTTCGTTATAAATATGATATGTAAGCTGAATAAAAGAGTTAATACTTTTACAAGGAATGTGAAAATGAAAAAAATGTCTATTAACACCATTTAATGACAAAGAAAACGGTATTGATAGACAAGCGTTTTTCTATCTTCCATACTTCCAATGCAAGGCTGGCATACATAAAATATCTAAAATCATTTCATAAAATCTCATATTAGTTCGTTCAACTTAATTTGGCATCAACAACTGATGTGGCACAAAAAATCAAAATCTAAATCTGATGTTGCGTCAACAACTTATCATAATTATGCATAAAACCAATGTAAAATCAAATGTCATCAATAATGTACTAAAGCGATATTTTTTTACTTTTACGTCAAGTTGACAAATCACACTCACACTGGCCATTTTGTTGGGCAGCGGTGGTCATGTCCCATAACAAAAGAAAAAGGCTGTTTAAAGATAACGTGTCATCAAAACGTCACTGAATGAGTGGTGGGCTGTGGGGCGACTCGTGTGTTAATATAGTATTTTGCTAGGAAACTAGTTCTAGGAAAGTCTCTGATACAGCGATAACATAAAACTCACGGTATCTATACATTTAAATCATCATTTATTTAACAAGAAAAGAAAAATCATTGAAATATAAATATTAACAATAATAACTTAACATTACAATTTTTAATACCGTTAATCCTTTGATCAATACATACTAATTAGAAATACATTAGCACCATTATTTCTAGGCCTAACATCGTCGTTAACAGTTAACTATTGCGATTATTTCAATGTGTGTAGAATTACCATATAAATAAAGGATTCCTGTGTCAATGAGATACAAATGTATTTAACAGTTTATAAATAATCTTGGTTTTCTTAATCAATCACTTTCCATCATCATATCATGCATCGGTAATTAAGTTATTGTACAATATTTCATCTTTCAAGATTTTTGCTCAGTTAAAAATATAAACTGAACTTAAAGATATCCATATTAATTATAAACGGCACAGGTTTGGATACATTTAGCTAGTGTTCTTTCTGCAGGTAACAAGGCAATTATGTTTGAGAATGTCTTAGTCTGGTGCCTGGGCCTGAGGAACATTAATATGGAATGTAAAGATGCTTCAAACCTTTCCTCTCAGTCAATGTTTGATTGTTCAGGTTTCAAATATTTCCTCTGGATATAGTCAATTCAGTCATCATAGCCATTGTTAGGAAATGCTTGTTCAGTTGGCAGGTCCAGGATACTCAAACAAAGCTGCTGCTCCCATCCCTGTCCCCATACACATAGACACCACACCGTAGGACCTGTAAAACAGAACATGTGATTGGTCAGTAGAGACATCACAACGAAGGACCTGTAAAACAGAACATCTGATTGGTCAGTAAAGACACCACACCGTAGGACCTGTAAAACAGAACATCTGATTGGTCAGTAAAGACACCACACCGTAGGACCTGTAAAACAGAACATGTGATTGGTCAGTAGAGACATCACAACGAATGACCTGTAAAACAGAACATCTGATTGGTCAGTAAAGACACCACACCGTAGGACCTGTAAAACAGAACATCTGATTGGTCAGTAAAGACACCACACCGTAGGACCTGTAAAACAGAACATCTGATTAGTCAGTAAAGACACCACACCGTAGGACCTGTAAAACAGAACATGTGATTGGTCAGTAGAGACATCACAACGAATGACCTGTAAAACAGAACATCTGATTGGTCAGTAAAGACACCACACCGTAGGACCTGTAAAACAGAACATCTGATTGGTCAGTAAAGACCACACCGTAGGACCTGTAAAACAGAACATCTGATTTGTCAGTAAAGACACCACACCGTAGGACCTGTAAAACAGAATATCTGATTGGTCAGAAGAAACACCACACTGTATGACATATATAAAACAGAACATCTGATTGGTCAGTACATACACCACACTGTATGACATATACAAAACAGAACATCTGATTGGTCAGTACAGACACCACACTGTATGACATATATAAAACAGAACATCTGATTGGTCAGTACAGACACCACACTGTATGACATATATAAAACAGAACATCTGATTGGTCAGTACAGACACCAAACCTGTTATACAGAACACCTAATTGGTCAGCAGGGTACATTAATTCTTTACTTTTTGTTTGCACAAGAGCTTGGAAAAAACAGCGCCTCTTAATTTGCTTATTCTTTGTTTCTAGGAGAGTTTAAAACGTATGTCTTGTTATTTATATATATGATATAAACCTGATTACCACATGATTTTGTGTGACTTGATTTAATTAAGACCCTTGCATGTTCACCTACCGTATTCGTTCCAACAAGCGCCCAGGGCGTATACAAATTGAAAAGAATGAAAAGGTGCTAATAGAATGAAATTGTATTGCAAATTTATACAATTTTGTGTAGTTTTTGGTATTGATTTATGCCTGGGCAATTGAAATCGAGGCCTCAAATAGGGGGAAGGGCGCTTATAGGGACATGAGTACTTATTAGGTCGAATACGGTATATTATTATTCTAGTTCCTACCAAATCTGCATAAAAAATGTACAACATTTACTTCAGCTAGGGAGCTAAAAAAATGGAATTATTATGATAGATTTTTTGTTAGATCAATTTTCTTACTTGATCCCACTCACTAAATCTAGCATTATAAGTGGGAAAGTAGGAAAGTGATCATGAGACATAAACAATACATATGTGCATGTATATACAACTCTCTGATGTTGGAAAATGTGTCCAAGACATCCTTAATTATGAGGAATATACTGTTTGCTTGCTTGTTTGTTTGTTTAATTTACGTCCTATTAACAACTAGGGTCATGTAAGAACAGCCTCCCATGTATGCAGTGTGTAGCGTGTAAGTAGCGTGCTGTGCATTTTTTGGGAGACTGCGGTATATTTGTGTTGTCTTCTTGTATAGCGAAATTTCCCATTTTTAGTGCTATATCACTGAAGCATGCCGCTGAAGACACCAAGCAACACACCCCACCCGATCACATTATACTGACAACGGGCAAACCAGTCGTCTTACTCCCTGTATGCTGAGTGCTTAGCAGGAGTAGATTAACTACTACCTTTATAGACTTCCGTGTGTCTCGGCCAGGGGACAGAACCCAGAGCCTTCCTCACAGGGGCAAACGCTCAACTCAAGGCCAAAAATGAGGCAGTGTCGAGGGAGACAGTAAGAAGAAGAAAGTACATGCAAGTTAAGAAGAGAAAAGCTAAGACACCATTTATGATAGGTGCAATTCTACTACCCTACCTGCAGGGCTACATGTATAATATTATCCAAGGACAATTTTTTTTTTATTCCTAGGTATACATACAAACCAGAGATATAACTACTACCGAATAGGTAGAAAGGGGCTTAACTCTTGAAGTTTTGACAGACAGTGATCAATTTCATAAATCACTTAAAAATATATAAGTTGATACCATATACACATTGTAAAAAATTTTGCCAAATTAAAAAGACAATGGAAATTAACATTTTACAAAATCCTGCATATAAACCACGTTTCACCTGTCACTTGATACAACAAAAGCCTCATATCTATTTCAGAACATAAACACCACTTTTCAGTTATATAGCATATGTCTGATGCTATGTAAAGGAATTGAGTTAAACTTGATGAGGTTTCTTTATCTAATATTCAGGCACGTGCACATGCAATTCTAAAAATGAAATTTTCCACTAGCCACTATACATACAAATAGTTTCACCTGCACTGATCAGAACTCTACTAACCTACATGGATATTTGATTTTTTGTTTCAATACAACATGTAAAATGTTGAACATTTCTTTTATATATTATGTCACTATTAGTAAAGAAAAATTATGAACTGAAATTATTCCCCTGTTTTGTTTTACAAGGGCCTATTCAATGTGTAACTTTACCACGAGTTGATAAAACTAATGTAAATCCATTTTGAACATTCTAATCTAAGATACATACACAGACTAACTTTATATGTGATATGTAAATATCAAGTATCTTACTTTTTTCCTCTGCGTTTGAGCTCGTGAAGGAGTGTGGCAATCTGTCTAGCACCGGTACAGCCTAATGGATGACCCAGAGCGATGGCGCCGCCCTTCGGGTTGACTTTCTCCGAAGGAAGTCCAAGTTTATCGACACAGTATTTAGCTTGACTAGCAAAGGCTTCATTGATCTCGAAAATCTCTATCTCTTCCTTGGTCATTCCTGATGGCAAATAAAGCAATACATTATACACCAAGCTATTCTCTCTATCACAGATAAATCCAGTTATATTAATAAACTGAAAACACGTGTGCGTTATACACTATAACCAAAACTGAAGACACATGTGTATTAAACACTATAACTTCAACTGAAGACACATGTGTATTAAACACTATAACTTATACTGAAGACACATGTGTATTAAACACTATAACTTCAACTGAAGACACATGTGTATTAAACACTATAACTTATACTGAAGACACATGTGTATTAAACACTATAACTTAAACTGAAGACACATGTGTATTAAACACTATAACTTCAACTGAAGACACATGTGTATTAAACACTATAACTTAAACTGAAGACACATGTGTATTAAACACTATAACTTATACCGAAGACACATGCGTACTAGACACTATAACTTATACTGAAGACACATGTGTATTAAACACTATAACTTATACTGAAGACACATATGTATTAAACACTATAACTTCAACTGAAGACACATGTGTATTAAACACTATAACTTAAACTGAAGACACATGTGTATTAAACACTATAAATTCAACTGAAGACACATGTGTATTAAACACTATAACTTAACTGAAGACACATGTGTATTAAACACTATAACTTAAACTGAAGACACATGTGTATTAAACACTATAACTTAAACTGAAGACACATGTGTATTAAACACTATAACTTAAACTGAAGACACATGTGTATTAAACACTATAACTTAAACTGAAGACACATGTGTATTAAACACTATAACTTAAACTGAAGACACATGTGTATTAAACACTATAACTTAAACTTGAAGACACATGTGTATTAAACACTATAACTTAAACTGAAGACACATGTGTATTAAACACTATAACTTCAACTGAAGACACATGTGTATTAAACACTATAACTTAAACTGAAGACACATGTGTATTAAACACTATAACTTAAACTGAAGACACATGTGTATTAAACACTATAACTTAAACTGAAGACACATGTGTATTAAACACTATAACTTATACTGAAGACACATGTGTATTAAACACTATAACTTCAACTGAAGACACATGCGTACTAAGACACTATAACTTATACTGAAGACGCATGCGTACTAGACACTATAACTTATACTGAAGACACATGTGTATTAAACACTATAACTTAAACTGAAGACACATGTGTATTAAACACTATAACTTATACTGAAGACACATGTGTATTAAACACTATAACTTCAACTGAAGACACATGTGTATTAAACACTATAACTTCAACTGAAGACACATGTGTATTAAACACTATAACTTCAACTGAAGACACATGTGTATTAAACACTATAACTTATACTGAAGACACATGTGTATTAAACACTATAACTTAAACTGAAGACACATGTGTATTAAACACTATAACTTAAACTGAAGACACATGTGTATTAAACACTATAACTTCAACTGAAGACACATGTGTATTAAACACTATAACTTAAACTGAAGACACATGTGTATTAAACACTATAACTTCAACTGAAGACACATGTGTATTAAACACTATAACTTAAACTGAAGACACATGTGTATTAAACACTATAACTTCAACTGAAGACACATGTGTATTAAACACTATAACTTAAACTGAAGACACATGTGTATTAAACACTATAACTTAAACTGAAGACACATGTGTATTAAACACTATAACTTCAACTGAAGACACATGTGTATTAAACACTATAACTTAAACTGAAGACACATGTGTATTAAACACTATAACTTCAACTGAAGACACATGTGTATTAAACACTATAACTTAAACTGAAGACACATGTGTATTAAACACTATAACTTAAACTGAAGACACATGTGTATTAAACACTATAACTTAAATTACATATTTTCTAATAAGACCAAACACTCTATCTCAAAAACCTACATCTACACACGTTCACCTTCATTTATGTTTGTGTAAAGTTTTATTCAAATATATTTCACATGATTTGGGTTTTTTTTTAATTTTATCAAAACTTATTTCAAAATGGAAAATAGAATGCATAACAAGGTCAGTCTAAATTTGTTCTTTCTCCATTCTATCTTGGCAGATATGACCAGCAGGTTTTAACTTAAAATTAGCACAATCCTATCTTTTTTTAAATAAAATGTGTATGCCAAGAAACAATGTGTGTGTGACAAGATTGATCACAATCCAGTAAAAATATAATGGCAAAGACACAGACCAATATATGACAGTCCTAAACTGCCAATTTGTATGACTAGTACCGTATTCGACCCAATAAGCCCCAGGGCGTTTAAATATTTTGAAAAAGGGCTAATAAGACGAAATTATTGCAATACTATACAGCTTTTTGTCAAAATTTATGCCAGGGCAATTAAAATCAAGCTCTTAAAAATAGGGGCACTTAAAAGGACATGGGCGCTTATTGGGGCGAATACGGTATATCAGTTTGAGATACAAAATTACTAAGAGACAAACCATATATCTTTGATAAAGCCTGATGTTAATTAAAAGGTTTTTTTCTATGAGACTAAGACTACTGTCTTTTATCTAGAAATATCAAAGTTATGATGATATACTCCCTAACTTTTACCTGTTTTTGCCAATAGCATAGGAATAGCGATAGCTGGTCCAATCCCCATGATCTCGGGAGGGCAGCCCCCTACAGCGTACCCCCTCAGGACTCCAAGGATTGGCAGATTGAGGCGAACAGCCTCCGATCTTCTGGCTAGTAAAACAGCAGCAGCACCATCACTCACCTGGCTACTGTTACCTGTGTACAGGTAAAAAATAATCAATTACTCACCTGGCTACTGTTCCTGTGTACAGGTAAACAAGAGATCCCAGAGGGATCTTGGCGCCCACCAAAGTTTGATCTACGTCTGACAATGGAAAGAGGGATCTTTTCTCTGCTTTTCAAACTTTTTCAAACATACAACATATATGAAATATGAAACAGATCATCTCATTACTTTTTTAGAAATAGCAGTAACAAACTTCAACTATCAAAATCCAACCTGTTGGCCATCTTGTTGACCGATCGGTCCTAAAATGCAATATGCACAACTAAGGTCCTAGGGGAACATACAACAAAATTTGAGAGAGATTGCTTCAGTACTTTCTGAGAAATAGCGGTAACAAACTTTAACTATCAAGATCCAAGATGGCGGTCTGGCGGCCATCTTATTGACCGATCTGTCCCAAAATACATTATGCACAACTAGGGCCCTAGGGGAACCTACAAATGAAATTTGAAAGAGATCCCTTCAGTACTTTCTGAGAAATAGCGGTAACAAACTTTAACTATCAAAATCCAACATGGCTGCCTGGCGGCCATCTTGTTGACCAATCCGTCCCAAAATGCAATATGCACAACAAGGGCCCTAGGGGAACCTACAAATGAAATTTGAAAGAGATCCCTTCAGTACTTTCTGAAAAATAGCGGTAACAAACTTTGGCTATCAAATCCAAGATGGCTACCTGTCGGCCATCTTGTTGACCGATCGGTCCCAAAATGCAATATGCACAACTTGGGCCCTAGGGGAACCTACATATGAAATTTGAAAGAGATCCCTTCAGTACTTTCTGAGAAATAGCGGTAACAAACTTCAATTGTCAAAATCCAAGATGGCTGCCTGGCGGCCATCTTGTTGACCGATCCGTCCCAAAATGCAATATGCACAACTAGGGCCCTAGAGGGACCTTCATATAAAATTTGAGAGAGATCCCTTCAGTACTTTCTGAGAAATAGCGGTAACAAACTTCAATTGTCAAAATCCAAGATGGCGGCCTGGCGGCCATCTTGTTAACTGATCCGTCCCAAAATGCAATATGCATAACTAGGGCCCTAGGGGAACCTACAAATGAAATTTGAAAGAGATCCCTTCAGTACTTTCTGAAAAATAGCGGCAACAAACTTTAACTATCAAAATCCAAGATGGCGGCCTGGCGGCCATCTTGTTCACTGATCGGTCCCAAAATGCAATATGCACAACTAGGGCCCTAGAGGAACCTACATATGAAATTTGAGAAAGATCCCTTCAGCCCTTTCGGAGAAATAGCGGTAACAAGAAATGTTAACGGACGGAAGGACGGACGGACGGACGGACGGAAGGACGGACGGACGGACGGACGGACGGACGGACGGACGGAAGGACGGACGACAGACCACGGACGAAAAGTGATTTGAATAGCCCACCATCTGATGATGGTGGGCTAAAAATAATCAATTAGTGGGGTTCCAATCACTTACGATCTCTACCACCCTGTTATCGGAACCCCTGGAGTACAAAGGATGCTGTTTCCTGTGTACAGGTAAAAATATAATTAATTATCTCATACCTATGGGTGTATTACTGGCTGATCTAGGGCAATACACTCATGTCGTTTAAGGCTGTATTGCATGGCTACCAATGCAATAAAGCTTTGTGACGTCACAGCATTAACAAAAGTACTAATTTTTTGGTACAATTTTAATATTTTTGTTAGAAACTAAGCTGGATTTACTTAAAAAGCTACCAACAACAAGATTTGCGTTGAAAATATCACACAATTTTCATGTATGGAGATTTGACTTGCAGTCACATTTTTTTCGAAATTATTTCAAAATGGTGGAAAATAATAGTAGTAAAACTGCAATAAAATGCCAAGGTATGAGAGAAAAATACTCTTTCATATGTGGATATGAAGGATGGGGATATTCTACCCTCAGAATCACAAAATGTTGTAAAACCCTCGGCAAGCCTCGGCTTTTACTACATTTTGTGACGCTTGGGTAGAATATCCCTATCCTTCATATCCACATATGAAAGAGTTTTAATATGACATACATGATTATCGTTACCCGAGTACACGTGAAACCCAATCTAGCAGCATTTAGTAGATTTAGACCATCCAGTTACTTTTGATGGAATAAAAAAAGGAATTAATTCTGACAGAATGGAATATTACTAAACTAGAGGTGAGCTGCCTTAGAGCAGAATACTCTAAAATATGATTTACCAAAAAAATTGATTTTAAGATATGCTTGATTCCCGAGTTTTAAACTAGGGTACATATGTATACTGTTAATTAGATAGGGGAGATATTCTATTATTGGGACCAGCTGGGAAACAGGCGAAATAATCTAGTATTTGGATCAGCTGAGAAATAGGGGAGATAGTCTAAAATTGGATTCAGTTGAGAAAAGGGGAGACAATCTAATATTGCATGGGTTCAGCTGGAAAATAGGGGAGATAATCGAGAATCTGGTTCATTTGGAAAATAAGGAAGATAATCAGGTATTGGGTTCAGATTAAAAAAAGGGGAGATAATCGAGTATAAGGTTAAGATGAGAAATAGAGGTGATAGTCTAGTATTGGGTTCAGCTTGGAAATAGGGAAGATAATCAAGTATTGGGTTCAGCTGAGAAATAGAGGAGATAATTGAGTATTGAGTTCAGCTTGGAAATAGGGGAGATAATCGAGTATAAGGTTCAGATGAGAAATAGAGGTGATAGTCTAGTATTGGGTTCAGCTGGGAAATAGAGGAGATAATCGAGTATTGGGTTCAGATGGGAAATAGGGGAGATAATCGAGTTTTGGGTTCAGCTAGGAAATAGGGGAGATAATGGATATCGGGTTCAGTTGGGAAATAGGGGAGATAATTGAGTATTGGGTTCAGCTAGGAAATAGGGAGATAATCGAGTATTGGGTTCAGCTGGGAAATAGAGGTGATAGTCTAGTATTGGGTTCAGTTGGGAAATAGGGGAGATAATTGAGTATTGGGTTCAGCTAGGAAATAGGGGAGATAATTGAGTATTGGGTTCATCTGGGAAATAGGGGAGATAATCAAGTATTGGGTTTCAGCTGGGAAATAGGGGAGATAATCAAGTTTTGGGTTCAGATGGGAAATAGGGGAGATAATCAGGTATTGGGTTCAGCTGGGAAATAGGCGAGATAATTGAGTATTGGGTTCAGTTGGGAAAAAGGGGAGATAATCAAGTATTGGGTTCAGTTGGGTAATAGAGGAGATAATCTAGCAATCAGCTGAGAATTATGGGAGATAGACTAGTATTAGAATTCAACTGAAAAATTTGGGAGATAATCTACTGCCAGTAAAATTCAGCTATATAACAGAGATACATGTAATCTTAAGTGATAACCTGACTCAGATGAGATAGTGAAGTATTTAGAATCCACTAGCAAAAAAGGGGAGATTATTTATATATATATATAGTGATATGATCTCTAACAAAGAAACGGGTTGTAATCTACTATAAGGGTCCAGTTGGGAAATAGGGGAGATAATCTACCAGTTATAGGATTTATAGAATTACAACTGTACAATGTTTATGAGAGCTGATGCAAGTTTAGAGTTCAATATCCATTTCAAGAAGATTTTGTCGATTTGTCATATACATTTATATCAAATGGATTGGACAATGTTGACATCAGACTATGTTTTTTAATTCTATTCCTATTCAGTTTTTAAAAAATACATATTCTGCATTCCTCATATCATCAAAAGATTACTTACAACACATTATATCTGAAGGAGAACAGCTCCAGAATTATCTATAAAGGTAGTAGATATTTAGTTAGATTAATAAGTTATGGTCATAATCCTTATATGATAGTTTTTCATATGAGATTGAAGAAATGCTCATTTGTTGATAGACAAACATAAACATTCCAGGAGGTAATGGGCCAGTAATTTCCTGTGCTTAAACACACTAATCCCCAGACACAGAGTTCAAAAACAGATAATAGTTATCATGTAAGGAGCCAAAGGAGCCTAGAATTCTATACAAAACAATTAAACATAAAAACAAATGTCTTGTACATGTAAGTGCTTAACTTATTGATTAATGTGAGATATACAGTTGTATGTACCTGCTGTTGTTGACCCGCCTTTTTTAAATGCTGGCTTTAACTTCAGTAATCCCTCTAGTGTTGTAGGGCGAATACCATCATCTTTTGTGACCTGGAAGAAAAGAAAGAAATAAACTGTTAGACAATATGAAAAACAAACCAAAATTATGCACTAAAAATAACTACATATCCATGATACTATAAATATAAATATATCAAGCTATTGTTAGCATATTTGAACTTCAGTTTCAGTATTTTAACTTTTTAAAAACCTCAGAATATTAACCTTTGACTTCAGTATGTTGACCTCCTTCAATCATATCTCATGAACTTTGACCTCAGCATTTTAATGACCTTCAACTTCAATATATAAGGCAATAAATTTTATACTGAGAGCTCAAATTAAAATTGTATGATAACTCATTTATATTTTCTTTTATAGTGTTATGTTCTATTAATAGATTTTCTATATAGTGTTGTACAATACTAATTGCAGATATGGTAAATTTCAAGAAATCAACAAGAGGCCCAAGGGTATTAACGGTCATCTGACTACCTTGGCAAACCTCACATAGGAAATTAATAAGATATAGTGTCATGGTAGCCATCTTCGATTTTGAATCAACCAGAGATGTAACAACACTTTGTCTGGACCAGTCAGGATCATTTGATGCAGGTTTCAGCCAATTAGTACTGGTAAACTTGAGAAGAAGTTCAAAATGTGTTTTCAAGATGGCAGCTGTTGCGGCCATCTTGGA
The DNA here is from genome assembly GCF_041381155.1 of Argopecten irradians. NCBI lineage: Eukaryota > Metazoa > Mollusca > Bivalvia > Pectinida > Pectinidae > Argopecten > Argopecten irradians. Next base: position 3,268,337 of record NC_091135.1, read on the forward strand.
TTTCAGATCGACCTGAAAAATAACAACACTTTGTCGGGATCATGTCGGGATCATCTCATGCAAGTTTCAGCCAAACTGCTATTGTAGAACTTGAGAAGAAGTTCAAAATGTGTTTTCAAGATGGCGGCTGTGGCGGCCATCTTGGATTTTGGATTGACCCGATAAATAACAACACTTTGTCAGGACCATGTCAGGATCAATTCATGTAAGTTTCAGCTAAATCGCACAAGTAGAACTTGAGAAGAAGTTCAAAATGTGAAAAGTTAACGCACAGTGGACGGCGCATGACGACGGATGAAACATGACTATAAAAATCAATAATACCATATTGGACCCAATAATTGCCAAGGGCTTTAAAATCATTGAAAAAATGAAAAGGTGCATTGCAAATCATACAGTTTTGTGTTGTTTTGGTCTTTATTTATGCCTGGGCAATTGAAATCAAGGCCTCAAATAGGGGGAGGGGCACTTATAGGGTCATGGGTGCATATTGGGTCGAATACGGTATCCCCTATTATGTGACTTACTGTAATTGTTGTCTCGTTACCCTCCTTATCCTTTATCGTCGTGGTAACAGGAACAATTTCGTTATCAAAAAGTCCCTCTTTCTGTGCCCTGGCAGCCCTGTTGTCAAACAAATGTAACAGCTTTACTGAAATGTCTCTTTATTTTCTACAGTTCATATTATGATCACATCTTTTTTAAGTTTTTATTGAAGCAGTGTCCATGCCAAATTCATAGAAAGTTTTGAATTTGATAAAGAAATGATAATAAGAAAGAAACCCTAAATTTGCCTTTTCTAAAAAACTTTTTTTTTCATTTCAGTTTCTATTTAACTACATTCTTCCAATTTTGCGTTTTTACTTAATTAACTCATTTTGTCTTTCTTTGGTCTGGAAAAGAGAAAGGAAATATTGATAAGGTTATGTGCTGAACATTTAATTAGTAGCACTATCAATTTTATCAGAGTAATTGACCTGTTTTGTGATAACAGAGCAAACTGGTCCTGATCTTCTCGTGTCAGTTCGTACTTCTCAGCAACATTCTCAGAAGTCAATCTGGAAACAGATGTAAACACGTGTATGTATGTTCTAAATCAATCTATACAAAATGATTAAATATGTAAGTATATAGAAAAATGTATAAATAAATGAATTTAAATTAAAGAGTAAATGGCCATAACAAACTCTCTGAAACAACTTTAAGTGCATACAGATTAACTATCAAGTCTTTGTCTGAACCGCATGGACTATAAAGGGAAGTAACTCACCCCATAGGTATGAGACAGTTTTTAGCTTTCTCAATCCCTAACAACTTTGGGTTCAGTGAAAGGTCTTGACCCTTGTTCATCGTCATTTGTTCAAATCTGAGGGGAAAAAAAGACAAAACGGAAAGTTTGAAGTGGTTACATAATCAGACAAGCCTGGCACCAAGTAATGAATAAACACTTAAACAATATAATTCTTAAACTAGGCACACAAAATCTTAAATCATCTTGTACTATATGTGTTATTCAATTGAAAAAGGTTTTTTTTGTTTGTTTGAGTTTTAAAGCCCATCGACAACTGAGGTCTTTTAGGGCTAAACTACAACAAGTCATGCATTCGTTTTGAAAACGAAGGATTTACATATATATTTATATATGATTGCACATGTACATGTATGTGTATATTATTAACTTCTTTTAAAGATGCTCCGCCGCTGACAAATAGTATTTTTTCAAAGGAGCAGACAATTTCGTACTTTTCTTCAGTTACAAATGTTACTTACTTAACACCATTACCATCGTTGAAAAGTTTGAGCTTCTAATTTTACTTCAAGTTAAAAATATCTCAAAAATAATTAATTGCATCCCAAAAAAATTCTAAAAAATTTCTAAAAACTATATCCTATCTGGAATGATGTACTCATTGCGCATGCACCAAAAGCAAAATGAATTATTTCATATTATTTTTTGTGTAAATTAGACATATATATGCAAGATTAAACGATTAAACACCAATTATTATTCAAATGATGAATATCATTTATGCTCTGTCGGCGGTGGAGCATCTTTAAACTTATAAAACTGCATGGTTTTTATAAACAAGAGGCCCAGAGGGCCTGTATCGCTCACCTGGTTTGTAATGCCAAGTAATGTTCTGAATACAGGTTCATTGTTTTCTTTTCTGAAGGAATTTTAATATTAACCTCTAAATCCTCTATTGGGCCCCACCCCTCCCGCCCCCAGGGGGTCAGAGCCAAAATTTATACAAGTTCTGTTCCCCTTCTTCCAAGGATGTTTGTGGCCAAATTTGGTTACAATCCATGCAGAACTCTATGACTAGTAGCGATTTAAATGATTTACCTCTATTTCCCCTATTGGGCCCCACCCCTCCCGCCCCCAGGGGGTCAGAGCCAAAATTTATACAAGTTCTGTTCCCCTTCTTCCAAGGATGTTTGTGGCCAAATTTGGTTACAATCCATGCAGAACTCTATGACTAGTAGCGATTTAAATGATTTACCTCTATTTCCCCTATTGGGCCCCGCCCCTCCTGCCCCCGGGGGGTCAGAGCCAAAATTTAAACAAATTCTGTTCCCTTTCCCCAAAGGATGTCTGTGGCCAAATTTGGTTACATTCCATTCAGAACTCTATGACTAGTAGCGATTTAAAGGATTTACCTCTATTACCCCTATTGGGCCCCGCCCCTCCTGCCCCCAGGGGACCAGCCAAAATTTATACAAGTTCTGTTCCCCTTCCCCAAAGGATGTTTGTGGCCAAATTTGGTTACATTCCATTCAGAACTCTATGAAAAGTAGTGATTTAAAGGATTTACCTCTATTACCCCTATTGGGCCCTGCCCCTCCTGCCCCCAGGGGACCAGAGCCAAAATTTTATACAAGTTCTGTTCCCCTTCCCCCAAGGATGTTTGTGTGGCCAAATTTGGTTACAATTCATGTAGAGCTCTAGGACAAGTAGAGATTTAAAGGATTTACCTCTATTTCCCCTATTGGGCCCTGCCCCTCCTGCCCCCAGGGGGTCAGAGCCAAAATTTATACAAGGTCTGTTCCCCCTCCCCCAAGGATGTTTGTGGCCAAATTTGGTTACATTCCATTCAGAACTCTATACTCTATGACTAGTAGCGAGTTAAAGGAAATGTTGACGGACGGACGGACGACGGATGCCGCGCCATGACATAAGCTCACCGGCCCTTCGGGCCAGGTGAGCTAAAAACAGGAAATTTTGACTATCTCCTGATTACAACATTTATTTTCTTGTAATAACGAAATTAAAAAGAAAGGTAATTACCCAGCACCGATTCCCATATCACATTGATTATTTTTTAATTGAACCTACAACAGAAAGAAAAAACATAAGTTCAAGAGCTATAACAAAGATATTTGCAGGTGGAGCACATTCAGTAATGCGGGTGGCTATGCCGATAAATAATATAAAGGATGCGAGTCAATTCCAATCATTTTTATAATTTTACCTGCGACGTTCATGAAGGCCTGAAGTCCAGAGGAAACATTGTCGGTTGTTTGGGTTGTGTATACAGGTGTTGTCTCAGGGATCCCACTGTTAATATATACAGAATATCACTTAGCTTGTAATAAGTTAATACATTGTTAATATATACAGAATATCACTTAGCTTGTAATAAGTTAATACATTGTTAATATATACAGAATATCACTTAGCTTGTGATAAGTTAATACATTATTAATATATACAAAATATCACTTAGCTTGTAATAAGTTAATACATTGTTAATATATACAGAATATCACTTAGTTTGTAATAAGTTAATACATTGTTAATATATACAGAATATCACTTAGGTTGTAATAAGTTAATACATTGTTAATATATACAGAATATCACTTAGCTTGTAATAAGTTAATACATTGTTAATATATACAAAATATCACTTAGCTTGTAATAAGTTAATACATTGTTAATATATACAGAATATCACTTAGCTTGTGATAAGTTAATAGGTTGTAATATATACAAAATATCACTTAGCTTGTGATAAGTTAATAGGTTGTAATATATACAAAATATCACTTAGTTTGTAATAAGTTAATACATTGTTAATATACATTGTATACAGAATATCACTTAGCTTGTAATAAGCTTTAGAAACTCTCAGTTCCATCACAGGAATTATAAACTATTTGGGTATATAACCAATAAGTAAATTTAGTAGTAACATTCTCAGGATATTGAACAGAACAAAAAAAAAGAAGATGCATTCGGTTGGAAGGACAGGGTGAAAGCAGTATATTTTATTATCAATATTAATTGTTTTGTAAGGGGTTTGATAACTAGAGTGGAACAGTCAGTGACATTACCTATAAAACTGGGCCACTCTGGTTGTGAAGGCATCCTTGGAGTCATTTACATTGCCTAAAATAAAATGATAATAGGATAAGAAATAGGTACACATACATGTGTGCATACATAATGTACCTATACATATGTCACCTACAAGTTGTGGAGACATCTCTACACTATTACACATATACATTCCTACACATATGTCACCTATCTGTTGTGGATACAACCCTATACTAGTACACATATACATACCTACACTTATGTCGCCTATCTGTTGTGGATACAACCTTATACTAGTACACATATACATACCTACACTTATGTCGCCTATCTGTTGTGGAGACAACCCTATACTAGTACACATATACATTCCTACACATATGTCACCTATCTGTTGTGGATACAACCCTATACTAGTACACATATACATACCTACACTTATGTCCCCTATCTGTTGTGGATACAACCCGATACTAGTACACATATACATACCTGCACATATGTCACCTATCTGTTGTGGAGACAACCCTATACTAGTACACATATACATACCTACACATATGTCACCTATCTGTTGTGGAGACAACCCTATACTAGTACACATATACATACCTACACATATGTAACCTATCTGTTGTTAATACAACCCTATACTAGTACACATATACATACCTACACATATGTCACCTATCTGTTGTGGACACAACCCTATACTAGTACACATATACATGCCTACACATATGTCACCTATCTGTTGTGGAGACAACCCTATACTAGTACACATATACATACCTACACATATGTCGCCTATCTGTTGTGGAGACAACCTTATACTAGTACACATATACATACCTACACTTATGTCATCTACAAGTTGTGGATACAACCCTATATTAGAACACATATACATACCTACACATATGTCGCCTATCTGTTTTTGATACAACCCTATACAAGTACACATATACATACCTACACATATGTCACCTATTTGTTGTGAAGATATATCTCTATAATATTACACATATACATTCCTACACATATGTCGCCTATCTGTTGTGGACACAACCCTAAACTAGTACACATATAAGTACCTACACATATGTCACCTATCTGTTGTGGATACAACCCTATATTAGTACACTTTATACATACCTACACATATGTTGCCTGTATCCTGTGGAGACATCTCTATACTAGTACACATATACATACCTACACATATGTCGTTTATCTGTTTCTGATACAACCCTATACAAGTACACATATACATACCTACACATATGTCGTTTATCTGTTTATGATACAACTGATACAAGTACACATATACATACCTACACATATGTCATCTACAAGTTGTGGATACAACTCTATACAAGTACACATATACATACCTACACTTATGTCATCTACAAGTTGTGGATACAACCCTATATTAGAACACATATACATACCTACACATATGTCGCCTATCTGTTTTTGATACAACCCTATACAAGTACACATATACATACCTACACATATGTCACCTATTTGTTGTGAAGATATCTCTATAATATTACACATATACATTCCTACACATATGTCGCCTATCTGTTGTGGACACAACCCTAAACTAGTACACATATACATACCTACACATATGTCATCTACAAGTTGTGGATACAACCCTATATTAGAACACATATACATACCTACACATATGTCGCCTATCTGTTGTGAAGATATCTCTATACAATTATACATATACATACCTACACATATGTCGCCTGTATCCTGTGGAGACATCTCTATACTAGTACACATATACATACCTACACATATGTCACCTATCTGTTGTGGACACAACCCTATACTAGTACACATATACATACCTACACATATGTCACCTATCTGTTGTGGATACAACCCTATACTAGTACACATATACATACATACACATATGTCACCTATTTGTTGTGGATACAACACTATACTAGTACACATATACATACCACACATATGTTGCCTATCTGTTTTGGAGACATCTCTACACTATTACACATATACATACCTACACATATGTCACCTATCTGTTGTGGATACAACCCTATACTATTACACATATATGTACCTACATATATGTCGCCTATCTGTTGTGGATACAACCCTATACTAGTACACATATACATACCTACACATATGTCACCTATCTGTTGTGGATACAACCCTATACTAGTACACATATACATACCTACACTTATGTCACCTATCTGTTGTGGACACAACCCTATATTAGTACACATATATATACCTACACATATGTCACCTATCTGTTGTGGATACAACCCTATACTAGTACACATATACATACCTACACATATGTCGCCTGTATCCTGTGGAGACATCTCTATACTAGTACACACATATACATACCTACACATATGTCACCTATCTGTTGTGGATACAACCCTATACTAGTACACATATACATACCTACACATATGTCACCTATCTGTTGTGGATACAACCCTATACTAGTACACATATACATACCTACACATATGTCACCTATTTGTTGTGGATACAACACTATACTAGCACACATATACATAACACACATATGTTGCCTATCTGTTTTGGAGACATCTCTACACTATTACACATATACATACCTACACATATGTCACTTCTGTTGTGGATACAACCCTATACTATTACACATATATGTACCTACACATATGTCGCCTATCTGTTGTGGATACAACCCTATACTAGTACACATATACATACCTACATATATGTCATCTACAAGTTGTGGATACAACCCTTAACTAGTACACATATACATACCTACACATATGTCGCCTATCTGTTGTGGATACAACCCTATACTAGTACACATATATGTATCTACTACACATATGTCGCCTATCTGTTGTGGATACAACCCTATACTAGTACACATATACATACCTACACATATGCCACCTATCTGTTGTGGATACAACCTATACTAGTACACATATACATACCTACACATATGTCCGCCAATCTGTTGTTGACACAACCCTAAACTAGTACACCCTATACTAGTACACATATACATTCCTACACATATGTCACCTATCTGTTGTGGATACAACCCTATACTAGTACACATATACATACCTACACATATGTCGCCTATCTGTTGTGGATACAACCCTATACTAGTACACATATACATACCTACACATATGTCGCCTATCTGTTGTGGATACAACCCTATACTAGTACACATATACATACCTACACATATGTCGCCTATCTGTTGTGGATACAACCCTATACTAGTACACATATACATACCTACACATATGTCGCCTATCTGTTGTGGATACAACCCTATACTAGTACACATATACATACCTACACATATGTCGCCTATCTGTTGTGGAGATATTCCACTCTCCTTTATTACACCTTGGAACACTGCTGCCAGCATGTCATCTCCATAGGTATCCTGTTTCCAAAGACATGTTCAATATTCTTTTATCAATATGAGATCTAGAGAAATTTTAATTACAGTCCTGATAAATTCATTTCAAGACTAATTTATCAATAAACTACCATAATTTTTCAAACTTTATATTTTCCCTACAGACTCTTTGACTTTTATAATACAATCAGTTGATAATCTGCTATTGAGAACTGATACTGTTGACCATTATAACCTGGACCCCTACAAGAACAGTTGCCTTTATTTCTGAAAAAACTCTACAGTATTATACAGAGGCAAATTCTGCATGGATTGTATCCAAATTTGGCCAGAATCATCCTTGGAGGAAGGGGAACGAAGATTTGGCTCTGACCCCAAGGGGCAGGATGGGCAGGGCCCAATAGGGGAAATAGAGGTTAATTCTTTAAATTGCTACCAGTCATAGAGTTCTACATGGATTGTAACAAAATTTGGCCAGAAACATCCATTGGGGAAGGGAACAGAGTTTGTATTAATTTTGGCTCTGTCCCCCGGGGGCAGGAGAGGCAGGGCCCAATCGGGGAAATAGAGGTTAATACTTTAAATTGCTACTCATCATAGAGTTCTACATGGATTGTAACCAAATACGACCAGAAACATCCTTGGAGGAAGGGGAACAAAGATTGTATAAATTTTGGCTCTGACCCCCAAGGGGCAGGATGGGCGGGGCCCAATATGGGAAATAGAGGTTAATTCTTTAAATTGCTACTAGTCATAGAGTTCTAGCTACGTGGATTGTAACAAAATTTGGCCAGAAACATCCATTAGGGAAGGGAACAGAGTTTGTATTAATTTTGGCTCTGTCCCCCGAGGGCAGGAGGGGCGGGGCCCAATGGGGGAAATAGAGGTTAATTCTTTAAATTGCTACTAATCATAAAGTTCTGCTTGGATTGTAACCAAATTTTGCCCAGAAACATCCTTGGGTTTAAATGTTGGCTTTGACCCCCTGGATCAGAAATACATGTAGTGGGGCCCATTAGGGGATCAAAGAGAAATATTCAAATTTGTTCAGAAAAGAAACAATGAACCTATGTTCAGAACAGTACTTAGCATCACATACCAGGTGAATGATACATGCCCTCTGGGCCTTTTGTTTGCATCAATTATGTACAGTATACATGACCTTTAATTTACCTACATGTACAAATGTAGATCCTAATATTTGACTCAGTGACCCTGACCTTTGGTCAATTAAATTGACCCTTTTTTGTGTGTATACACCAGTGAAACATGCAGTTTGACCTCTGCTCATTTTCAATGTATACAATTGAAAATGTATGCAAATTGTATTTTGATATTATTCTTTGTATAAAGCAAATAAGTTGAAAAACTTAATGCAAATAAAGAATTTGAATTATGTACATGTATGCATTGTATCATTTAATTTTTGTGTGTGTATTTAATAATAATCATATATATAATATAAGTTGTCATTGGCAGCAAATTAAATATATATATATATATACAGTGCAATATATGATGTCACAAATACAGTTTTTGGAATATAATATTGTTACTTTGAAAGCTAATATAATTAAACCAGACTTTTAAACATTCATTGATAGTGTACATTAATTTGTAGATTTTCAATTAGCCCGTGATACTCTGGCCCCTACACCAGACATTATGACGGACAGATGTCTGGTGTAGGGCCAGAGCGCAGTGCTTTATCAAAAGGTGGAACTCGCCGACACCGTTTGGTATCGGGCCAGGTCATTTCCAATTCAGACTGACCTCCGAGAAGCCCCACTTACCTTGGCCTTTTCAACAAATGAATAATTTATCTACCCAAATATAGCAATCCGTTGAGATTAGAGGCGATTTGCATACTATGAGAAAATGGTGACGACGACGAGGAAGATTTCAAGTTGCATAAAGGAAACTACTGTATTGACATTGGATTGCTGTGGGTTAAGATAAATTATTCATTTGTTGAAAAGACCAAGTTAAGTGACTCGACCTTCTCGGTGGTAATATATGTTTTGTAAGCAGTCTCAATCGGAGATGACCTGGCCCGATGCCAAACAGTGTCGGCGGATTCACCTTTTGATATAGCACTGCGCTCTGGCCCTACACCAGACATCTATCTGTCAAAGTCTGGTGTCAGGGCCAGAGTATCTCGGGCTCATGTACAATGTACATGTATTAATTCAGTATAAATTTATTGTACAAATTAAAAACATATCATTTTATGATCACAAGGCTCCTTAATTAAATCAGCAAAGCACGTGAAGACGATGTACCTTGAATGACCCCCTGTTTGCCTTGCCAATGGGTGTCCTAAGAGCAGATATAATAACTACATCGTCAGGCCTGTCTACAAATCGTCCTGTCGATCCAGCCACTGGGGAAGGCCGTACTTCGGTCTGGGGCAGGTGCCCGAACACAACCCTCATACGATCCATTATTCTTACGTCTTTCCTCTACTAGGGCTGCAGCTCAAGTAATGGGCGATCTTTGTCACAGTTCAATATATGTGTGCGTGAGTTATCGTTCTAATTCCTTGGGTTCATGATCTAGGACACTCTGTCTGATCATAGTACAACGTCTTGGAAGGGAATCACGAACGATATATATATAGAATTCATGATCAGGTTACACGTCATGTCCGGTTTAACAATCATCGATCCGGATTCCCTTATTATGGGGCCAGCCACGGGTTCTTTTTAAATGTACCCAAGGACGTATATACTCACTTACAAATCCTTCACTGTACCACTAGGTTACAAAAAATATAGGTTCAAATTAGAAATGCTTGATTGATTGCATTAATGGTAATAAGCTAAATAATAACTTGCGTAACAAAATTATCGATCATGATATCGTTTTACATTTTACATTCCTATTTTAATTTAAAGATGCTCCACCAGCGGCGTAGCTAGGTTTGGATAGGCCTGCATGCCTGGGGGTACAGGGGGCGATAGCCCCCCTGCTCAGGGTCCAGGGGCGAAGCCCCGGAAGGGGGTTCGCCCCCCAGAAGCTGACGGGAACTTGTTACAATGTAGTAACCATTTTACTCCAATGGTTAAATGGGGGTCACGATATTTAGTTGATAACTATGCAAAACTATACACAAAATTAGAACAGTGGTGATTTTTTTATATACATACACAGGCGTCTGCTTCTGGTTTGATAAAAAATATAATAACCTACCCCTACTATATGAACTAATATATAGTAGGGGTAGCCCACTGCTGACGAATGGTACTTTTTCTCTATCAAAACAGAAACAGATGAATTATTATTTTTCTTCAGTTACAAAAGCTACTTACCTTACAGAGAGACATAGATAGTCTATACCTATGTCTGTGCTTTACTCGTTTACCATCATTGACAAGTCTGAGCTTCTAATTTTACTTCAAGATAAAAACAATATTAAAATGATATTAAGTTGCGTCCCGAAAAATGTCCATGTTACTATGTATGCCCTTTATGTACGGATGTATATGGAATTAAGTACTGATTGCAAAACATTACCAACAGCAATATGAATGATTTTATATGTATTTCTGTGCTAATTAGACACATATACATGTACATGTACATGTATGTTCAAATGATGGGTATCGTTTTTGCTCTGTCGGAAATGGAGCATCTTAAAACAATGAATTAAGGTAAACTAATCATGTTCCCACATAAAAAACAGGGCACTGACTTGGAATGAATGGAAATTATTTTTGTATAGAATAAAATGACTGGAAAATCTTTTCATTTATTTGAAAGTTAATATTTATATTCTTATGTACCATACCTTATTTTCTTATCTTACTATTTTTTTTTTTTTTTTTTTTTTTGCGAACAAGCCTAACAAAATACATATTCAGAACTGGTCTACATATTTTCTCGATTATCATGAAGCTAATAATATTATTCAGTAATGTCGTACTATTATTTTTTAAGATCTTTGTGATGTGAAGTGCTGTGTTCCATTGGTTTATTTGAAGAATATGCACGTAAAATGTACATTGTACTCCTCATGCTATATATAATATACATGTATAGTAGTCATATACATCTAAATCTCTGCGTAAAGAATTCATCTTTTCTTTTTTATGTCCAAGGTGTACAATTTCTTTGTTGCATCCACAGGGACCTGGCACGATTTATTTTAAACTAAAAGTATACATATAATATGTATATGTATACTATTGGTTAAAAATTTTCGTGCCAGGTCCCTGTGGTTTCATCCATGATCTTGATACTGTTAACCAATTTATAGACACAGGGACCTGGCACGAAATTTTTCAACCAACAGTGTGTATATATATACATATATATTATAGTATCAGATACTATAATATGTATACTGTTAGAGAAATTCGTGACAGATCCCTGTGGTTATAAACACCTTGAAAATGGCCTGAGATCCTGTACATTGTACAACATTTGACTAGCTCAAAATCGTGAAAGTTGCCACGAAAAGGTCATAAGCCTGCTGGAAACAATAACATACCGATTGTATGTAGGGTTACAATAGTGTATGGATATCTCTTTCTAGGAAATTTAAGTCATCGAGATCTAGTCCCACAAAGTTTAGTAGAGCATATGACCAAGGATTTATAAGTGAGACGTCCTTGATATGACAGAGAAATACTCATACTGTAAATTTATCAAACCAACTTATTTCCACATTTTCATGCCTAATGAGTTAATCACCGTGATTTTATGTCACAATTCAATAAAGATATATGTCTGTTTATGATTACACTGGGGGAAAAAAATAGGGTCGGTAGGTCGGGAATATTTTTTTTTTGGTCGATCGGGTAACCCTAAACAGACATTTTTTTTGCCTGAAAACTCTGTAGTAATTTTAATGTAGTAGAAACATTTTCTGGAAAATGTATAAAATTCATAGGTGTATGGCTGGTACTGCCACACGTATGGAACAGATGACCAACAAACAGTTTTATGAACCATGTTTATTGAAAAATATCAATATTATGTACAGTTCTGTGCGTCTTATATTTCTTGGAAGCATGTACATGTATACAAATAATTGTGTTTAAGTGGCCTCTCACATCTATTTAGTAACTCCATGTATAGTCATGTACATATATATACTATTTGTTTTTAAAAATAAATGCAAAATAATTATCAATCTAATGACTGAACAACCATATCTACATTTACTTTTGTAATTTAAGTAGTATTCCCGCAATCATCACAACATTTTAAACAAGCTACATACAAATGTATGCAATGTAAAATATTTTTAAAAAAAGAATACATTCTACAATGGTTATGATATAACCTGTATTATATATTTTTTATGAATCCCAGTAAAAATTGAAAAAGAAAAAAAAATCACCCATTTAACTTTTGAAAATCCGTACAGAAAATGCATTCAGAATATATTGCTAGCCCTCAACCTTTGATTCACAAATTATAAACAATAAAAAAAGTTTATGTAATTATATAAATGAACATGTGCATTAATAAATATTGCGTGACAATAACTGAAAACAATCAAAATAAAAAACACAATGTATGTAAACAACCATCTGATAGAGTATAAAGGAGTGTAAAAGTAATTGAAATAACCATGGCAACTATAATACATTGTATACAGGAACTCCATTTACTCAGCATAATTACCATATTGTTACCATTGCCTTGGTTTCCCTTCCTAAATCTGATGCTTCTGAAACAATTGGTTGAAATGGATTTGGTTTCTCTCTACCTGCACTGAGGCAGCGAGCAGTAGTCATTTGGAAGTTTAGGACAGCCAGTTCCTTCACATTACATAAACATTTAACTTTTCTCATACAGTAGGCCTGTTCTCATACAGTAGGCAGACTTTCCATTGAAACATTCATGTTGTAAGTTAATAATTATCATACCAATTGTATCAAAAATGCACTCGATATTTGAATTATAACAATTTAATCACTAAATAACAGGTTTGAAAATTAGAGGTTTTGGGTTTATAAGTTAAACTTCCTATTAACAGCCAGAGTCATGTAATTAGGACGTGCCAGGTTTTTTGGTGGAGAAAAGCCGGAGTACCTATAGAAAAACCACCGACCAGCCTTTAGTACCTGGCAACTGTCCCACGTGGGATTCGAACTCACGACCCAGAGGTGGAGGGCCTGTGGTAATATGTCGAGACATCTTAACCACTCGACCACCGCAGCCCTGAAAATCAGACACTCTTGGATGCCAAAAGGGACCAATTAAACCATACAAATGGTCCTTTAAAATAAATCTCAATAGAAACCTTTTCAGGACAATAACAATAACTGATTTTAAGCACCACATGATGAGGAAATGTAATAACTCACTCACCATCACAAGCTATAGGTTTTGCTATAGGTAAACAATAAATATCAACATCGTAAACATATATCTATCCACAATTTTACGACGTGCAAAAAAAAAAAAAAAAAATTTCTTGCAATTTTTTTTATTTTATCTTATTTTTTTTGCGCGTCGTAAACCTGTGACTTATCATAGCAGGAAAATACAGATAACAGTGATTAGTCTTCAATACACAGGAGATATGTATACTGTATCAAATAAATATGGTCTCTGTGCAATGTAAATAACCTTAACAAGTAAAACTCAATCATTAAGACAATGTACACAGGTACACAGGTCAGTTAACACGACGAGATACTTTTTAACATTGTGTCGTGTGACATATCCAATCAATGCAATCAGGTGGAATAAGACCTCATACACGTGTAGGAGTAGTCATACATGTGATCATTGTTCTGTTACCGATTACCTCTATTTCTTGTAGACAATGAAATGGCTAATAAAAGTATTTTAAAACTTACTTAAGTTAACTAATAGGCCTTACTCAATTCTTCAATACACTAGTACAGCAGTCACAAGATATCTAAAGACTAATATTAGAAAGGCAAGAACAATGGACAATACAAAAATATGTGGACATCCAAAATATAACATAGAAAAATAAAACTCTGGCACAACATACAAAGACAGCAGTATAAGTTAATGGAGACATTTGAACAATCAAATGTTTTATATCAAATATTTTATGGCAATCTCAACTTAATATATCATTTTTTCGAAAAAAATCAATCAAACAAAAAAACTAATTTCTATATATGTTATATGATTACATAAATTGTTGTTCAATAGCTCAAACAAAAGATGTCTGTAAGATATAAATGGCCCAATCTCAATATATAAAGTTAGGATGGGACTCGACAGCTGAGACATCAGGACTGGGACACAACTGGACAGGACAAGACAAAACAGGCAGAACTAACTACATCGGTAACACTATATGTCTGTCCCCTCACTTATACATACATGTATCTTATACAAATAATATTGAACACAAACAGCAGTTCCAATCTTTTGAATCTTTGAATCTTTGAATATTTTTGGAGTCCTATTGCACATATAAACATGAACAGATATATACACGTTTGGAAGAAAAAGCACTTCAAAGCACTAAACAGGCCTCAAAGTTGAGAGAAATTTACTCGCATATGCGAGTAAATATTCCCAAAGGCGAGTTAAAATTAACAATGTATCGCCAAACGGCGAGTAAAAAATTCCTTAATATTTCCGGATTTATTTTATGTGTTCGGTTCTTTTAATAGTTACACATATCTAATCTGTGTAAGAAAAGCGCTTAAAAAAAGCATAATCACTGCCTGCTGTAAAGCGTCTTGATGACCCTACCTCATATATCAGTAGCAATATGGCGGCAAAAAGGCCGGGGCAAATCCCCCTGACTTGTTTTGGCTTTAAAAAGTCAAAACAAACAGAGAACAATGGCAGTTTTGACTCTGGATTCATGTGAAAAAAGGGACTGAAGCCAATACATCAACAGGGAAGCAAACGCTTCGACATGGCTGAACGAATGTTGTGGCCAAGACATGACGAAGGTACGATGTTCTGAAAGATGTGTAAACAGGTTATTAATTGATCAATGGCCGGCAAAACAGACTTTGTGTCCAACTACTGATTGTTACGAAAGAGACAGACGCTTGTGTGACACAGAAAGACAGTAAGACATTCATGATATTGTTATCGCTTCAAGTTCAAACGAAAGTACAGTCGGACACAACTTTCAAACAACGCAAACAATGTGTTGCAAAAACATTGCAAGATATGCACATAAAGTTCGTCACAACTAAATTCCAAGCCGCTGGTAGACATATGCAACGAAAAACGGACTCTTGGAAGCTTGTACATTACTGCCTGAGATATTAGGCCCAATTTATTCAATTTTAAATAAAATATAATAACCCTAATCGGCGCGATATGAATTAGTAACTGAATAAATTTGAGATATATTGATTAATTACTATACATTTATATATAAATTACTTATATTACCGTATATAACATTTAAACAGATTGAAAAATGGTTTTAAACAAAAAGGAAGCTGAAGTACAGAGGCTGTTTAGTGGGACATTGCAGTTGTTGAATAAAAAGAGTTTTGACCAACACAAAATTATGTTTTTCATGTTTTTAATACTTGTACATGTGTATCTGCTTGCTCAATAGTTAGTAGATGGGATCGACAGCTGAGACATCAGGACTGGGACACAACTGGACAGGACAAGACAAAACAGGCAGAACTAACTACATCGGTAACACTATATGTCTGTCCCCTCACTTATACATACATGTATCTTATACAAATAATATTGAACACAAACAGCAGTTCCAATCTTTTGAATCTTTGAATCTTTGAATATTTTGGAGTCCTATTGCACATATAAACATGAACAGATATATACACGTTGGAAGAAAAAGCACTTCAAATTGCCCACCACCACTAAAAATATTCTCCTTAGTTAGTCTTATACAATACATGTATTATAAAGTCATGGATACGTTTTACCGTTTCAAAAGACTGGCTACGGTAAATTTCACCGGGATCATGACATCATTCAATTTGGTGGCCACGGTAAATTTCACCGGGAACATGACATCATTCAATTTGGGTCAAGGTTTACACATGGACAAAACTGATTTACTGCATGTGTCAGTGTGTTAAAAACTTTAACCAATAAAGCTGTATAAAAGTACTCTGGTAAACTTTGCCACAACCACTTTTTTATATAGCACTAACAATATCTTAACTGTCCACAGCTAAAAGGGTCCAGATTGGTAGGGTTTACAGTTATTGGGTCCCATTTAAGGATCTGTCGATGATGGTTGATCATATGACAGGCACATCAAGCTGAATACTGTGGCGGGGGCCCAGGATACTTTGGAGGATCTTCTGATGAATATACACCTTGAGGATGACCTTGGGGATGACCTTGCTGAGGATGACCTTGGGGATGACCTTGCTGAGGATAACCTTGGGGATGACCTTGCTGAGGATAAACTTGGGGATGACCTTGCTGAGGATAACCTTGAGGATGACCTTGCTGAGGATAACCTTGAGGATGACCTTGCTGAGGATGACCTTGCTGAGGATAACCTTGCTGTGCCATTGGCCTTTGTGGAGGATATAGTTGCATCGGCTGACCTTGTGGGTACGGTGGGGCTTGAGGAGCTGGGGTCTGGATAGTGACAGTTCGAGTCACTCCGGACAGGAATGTTACAGGGAGGTCACTGAACTCTTGTTCTTCATCAATGCACTTTATTTTCCTGTGAGTCTACAATTAAAAAAAACATTCCCGTTTTCATTTGTTCAAATGGTAATTGAACAATATAAAATTGTTACCCACATTTGAAATATTTTGACCATTTCGATAAACAAAGCAGAATGTGTTTCTACAGGCCTCAATCTTCAGAGTCCTTGGAATCTACACCACGATGCTTCAACTCACCACATAGCAGGGCCCTCCACATACAAGCCACAATGGAAAGCAGCAACAGATACACAGCAGGGAAGTACAGCATTCTAATGGTGTCGAGTAATTGGTCACCCAAACTGTCATGTGACCATTGTCATCGTTAGAGCGACTGTCACAAAACAAGACCTGGCTGTCGACAATTCCACTATACCACTGCTTCATGCTTGGTCCGAAATCCAGCTGTAAAGTATAAGAGGCTCCAATCAAAGTGGTAAACCAACAGTGTTATATGGATGTAGGAGGAGTATACTATAACAAGTCTCGATACACTAATTACAGGTAGCTCTATGTGTATAACATGTACAGATGAAAAGCTCCTAAACAAGAAGAAATAAAGTGGTTATGACATCTAACGTTAACTTCCACCAGTATCTTTATCTGGGATACAGGAACTAGGCAAGGTTTTTTTTCCCAACATCCTTATGTTTATAAATGACCCTATCATTGTTAGCATTAGGAATTATTATAAGATAAACAAACCAGAAGCTACAGATGTAGTAGTACATTTGAAAATGTATAGAAAGAGACGGATTGTATTTGGCTACCCAAGAGTGGATTAAATGGTGAAGCTTCATTGTAGTCCACCGATATCAATGATCTTAATATACAATTATTTTTTACTTTGGTGAAAAAATCTGTTTTTTCAAGGTTATATTATATATAACGACATGCACTTCCATCTGAAAATTAACGGAAAACAGAATTCCTAAATAAAGTAGCTGATGAAAATAATATCCTCTTACCTTCAGACAAAAGTTCTTCCCTTCCTGCATGTACTGCATGGCCTGTGTTAGCTTGTGAGTCATAAGTTCCCTTATCCGAGGATGTCTTGTGTTGACCAATACAGCAAATTCATCTGTACATGAAAAACAAGCGGAAGCTGAATTAGACAGAGAACGAACTGATTGTATTAGCGGAAGCGGTGCTGCCCCAAAAAGTATGAATTAAAATGCCACATTTTAAAATACACATAAATATCTCAATTTTAATTCTGCAATTCCATCTGTAGTAGATTTACTAGGCTAAGTATATATATATACGTAGATTTACCACTTGTCTACTAATCTAGAATATTAAAATCACCACCAAAATAAATAATATGATAATACTTTTTGTCTCTTTGACATGTACTGGTATGTTAGATTCCTAATTTTCAATCTAGGGGGAGATAATCTAGTATCATTACTCTGCTGAGACGACTTATGAACTGGTGGTCATTTGATACCAAGTAGAATCACACGTGAGATAGTAATAAAAACTTGATATACACTAGAGCCACTGGAAGAAGACGAGGTCCCAGGTCATAAAATGGTTGTCAGATGAAAACAAGAGATCCCAGAGGGATCTTGGCGCCCACCAAAGAATGATCTATGTTTGACAAACAAAAGAGGGATCTTTTCTCTGCTTTTCAAACTTTTCCTACAGCTGTACATATTACTACATATGAAATTTGAGAAAGATCCTTTGAGTACTTTCTGAGCAATAGTGGTAACAAGCTTCAACTATCAAAATCTAAGATGGCAGCCTATCGGCCATCTTGTTCATCGATCGCTCTCAAAATACAATGCACAACTAGACCCCTAGGGGAATCTGCAAATGCAATTTGAGACAGATTCCTTCAGTACTTGAGAAATAGCGGTATCAAACTTCAATTGTCAAAATCCAAGATGGGGTCCTGTCGACCATCTTCTTCAATGATCGGTATAAAAGTGCAATATGCATAACCAGGAACCTAGGGGAACCAGCACACGAAATTTGAGACAGACCCCTTCAGTACTTTCTGAGTAATAGCGGTAACAAACTTTAACTATCAAAATCCAAGATGGCTGCCTGGCGGCCATTTTGTTGACAGATTTGTCCCAAAATGCAATATGCACAACTAGGGCCCTAGGGGAACCTATATATGAAATTTGAGAAAGATCTCTCCAGTACTTTCTGAGAAATAGCGGTAACAAGAATTGTTAATGGACGGAAGGACGGACGGACGGACCACGGACAAAAAGCGATTTGAATAGCCCACCATCTGATGATGTTGGGCTAAAAACAGCCCATCTCGAGTATGATGTACCTATTCCACATGCAGCTACAAGCAGACCGTACCGACCCTCTGTGACTAGGGCTACCATGAATATTTGTCTGCAGACCATGCCTACCCTCTTTAACTAGAGCTACCATGAATATTTGTCCGCAGACCATGCCTACCCTCTGTGACTAGGGCTACCATGAATATTTGTCTGCAGACCGTACCGACCCTCTTTAACAAGAGCTACCATGAATATTTGTCCGCAGACCATGACTACCCTCTGTGACTAGGGTTACCATGAATAATTGTCTGCAGACCGTACCGAACCTCTGTAACAAGAGCTACCATGAATATTTGTCCGCAGACCATGCCTACCCTCTGTGACTAGGGCTACCATGAATATTTGTCTGCACACCGTGCCTACCCTCTGTGACTACAGCTACCATGAATATTTGTCTGCAGACCGTGCCTACACTCTGCGACTACAGCTACCATGAATATTTGTCTGCAGACCGTGCCTACACTCTGTGACTACAGCTACCATGAATATTTGTCTGCAGACCATGCCTACCCTCTGTGACTACAGCTACCATGAATATTTGTCTGCAGATCTAGACCGTGCCTACACTCTGTGACTACAGCTACCATGAATATTTGTCTTCAAACGGTGGTCAATATTGGCATCTATATTTTATGTATTGTTAATCCTGACCGGTTGAGTCCTTGTATTATAAATTTTATGAATCGTATATTGCTATTTGATATACATATATTTGTAATAATTATATCACATACTTTTCCACATCTTGCGAACCCTGACTGCCACATAGTGGTCGGTGCGCTGGTGTTCCACCTTTATATGAAACAGGATTGGCATATTGAGCAGATCATTGGTCAGACGATGTAGTTCTTCTACGCTTTTGACTGTCAGCTCACTACAATACCAAACATTAATTTTTTGACATATAAATGGGTCAGGGGAGATAACTCTTTTGCCGTTAGAAATACTTTATTTACCTGGCATATTTCTATTTAGTAACAGTTTAAACAATGGATTAACTGCTGCGCTCTCAGATAGGCTTTGCCTAAAATCATATTACCGTAATCTACTAATACGGGGGTTTCGAGATCCCAAAACGACGTGGGTAAAGTACAATTTACCATTGATTAGTCCCACCACCTAGTGATTATTATGCCATCATTTAACGTGAGTTTCTCGACGTCATAATCACCGGAAGGTGGGACTAATCTACGGTAAATTGTACTTTACCCACGTCTTTTTGGGATCTTGAAACCCCCCTATTGAGCTTCGATACCTGGTTGCTGTCAATCCAGTCGACCAGAACTGTACTCCCCTGACCAGGAATCGAACCCAGATCCACAATGTGAAATTCTACAGCTCTACTGACTGACCCAAAGAAGCATACTCCCCAGCTGATTATGAGTGACATTTAATTTGTGTACTACTCTTTTTACAGATATTAATATTTAATTTAATTTTTGATATTTTTGCATACTACCAATTTGTATAATAACTGAATTTTACAAGTTATACTGACATTTCTATTGGTTGAAAGTTTGAGGTTAGACTGAAAGAATTGAACGTCAAGTATTATAATAATGTTTTCACGAAGAAAATTCATAGAAAATTTTAAAAGCTGTGATCATTGGCTATGATATCAATGTGCCACAATATAATTTATTTTATTGAAAATGTCAGTAAAAGCAATAAAAATTTATGTGTATTAGCTTGTACTTCACTAAATCATTCATTAATCATTAATTCAAATCAAATAAGTATTATTGTCAATCTATACATGTATATCTTTGGGGTTTAATTACATGTATGAAGTCATAGGCAAACAAGAGGCCCAGAGGGCCTGTATCGCTCACCTGGTTTGTTATGCCAAGTAATGATGTGAATACAGGTTCATTGTTTCTTTTCTGAAGGAATTTTAATATTAACCTCTAAATCCCCTATTGGGCCCCAACCCTCCTGCCCCCAGGGGGTCAGAGCTAGTCAGAGCCAAAATTTATACAAGTTCTGTTCCCCTTCCCCCAAGAATATTTATGGCCAAATATGGTCACAATCCAAGCAAAACTCTAGGGCTAATAGCGATTTAAAGGATTTACCTCTATTTCCCCTATTGGGCCCCGCCCCTCCTGCCCCCGGGTGGTCAGAGCCAAAATTTATACAAGTTCTGTTCCCCTTCCCCAAAGAATGTTTCTGGCCAAATTTGGTTACAATTCATGTAGAACTCTATGACTAGTAGCGATTCAAAGAAATTACCTCTATTTCCCCTATTGGGCCCCGCCCTTCCTGCCCCCGGGGGACCAGAGCCAAAAAAAAGTTCTGTTCCCCTTCCACCAAGGATGTTTCTGGCCAAATTTGGTTACAATCCATGCAGAACTCTAGGACAAGTAGTGATTTATAGGATTTACCTCTATTTCCCCTATTGGGCCCCGCCCCTCCTGCCCCTGGGGGGTCAGAGCCAAAATTTATAGAAGTTCTGTTCCCCTTCCCTTAAGGATGTTTGTGGCCAAATTTGGTTACAATCCATGCAGAACTCTAGGACAAGTAGCGATTTATAGGATTTACCTCTATTTCCCCTATTGGGCCCCACCCCTCCTGCCCCCGGGGGGTCAGAGCCAAAATTTATACAAGATCTGTTCCCCTTCCCGTAAGGATGTTTCTGGTCAAATTTGGTTACAATCCATGCAGAACTCTAGGACAAGTAGTGATTTATAGGATTTACCTTTATTTCCCGTATTGGGCCCCGCCCCTCCTGCCCCCGGGGGGTCAGAGCCAAAATTTATACAAGTTCTGTTTCCCTTCCCCCAAGGGTGTTTCTGGCCAAATTTGGTTACAATCCATGCAGAACTCTAGGACAAGTAGCGGTTTATAGGATTTACCTCTATTTCCCCTATTGGGCCCCGCCCCTCCTGCCCCCGGGGGATCAGAGCCAAAATTTATACAAGTTCTGTTCCCTTCCCCCAAGGATGTTTATGGCCAAATTTGGTTACAATACATGCAGAACTCTAGGACAAGTAGCGATTTATAGGATGTACCTCTATTTCCCCTATTGGGCCCCGCCCCTCCTGCCCGGGGGGACCAGAGCCAAAATTTATACAAGTTCTGTTCCCCTTCCCCCATGGATGTTTGTTGCCAAATTTGGTTACAATCCATGCAGAACTCTAGGACAAGTAGCGATTTATAGGATTTACCTCTATTTCCCCTATTAAGCCCCACCCCTCCTGCCCCCGGGGGGGTCAGTGCCAAAATTTATACAAGTTCTGTTCCCCTTCCCCAAAGGATGTTTGTGGCCAAATTTGGTCACAATCCATGCAGAACTCTAGGACAAGTAGCGATTTATAGGATTTACCTCTATTTCCCCTATTGGGCCCCCGCCCCTCCTGCCCCCTAGGACCAGAGCCAAAATTTATACAAACTCAGTTCTTATTCTTAAAAGGATACTGGCCAAATTTGGTTACATTCCATGCAAAACTCTATGACTAGTAGCGATTAAAAGGATTTACCTCTATTTCCCCTATTGGGCCCCACCCCTCTAGCCCCCAGGGGACCAGAGCCAAAATTTATACAAGTTCTGTTCCCCTTCCCGTAAGGATGTTTGTGGCCAAATTTGGTTACAATCCATGCAGAACTCTAGGACAAGTAGCGATTTATAGGATTTACCTCTATTTCCCCTATTGGGCCCCACCCCTCCTGCCCCCGGGGGGTCAGAGCCAAAATTTATACAAGATCTGTTCCCCTTCCCGTAAGGATGTTTCTGGTCAAATTTGGTTACAATCCATGCAGAACTCTAGGACAAGTAGTGATTTATAGGATTTACCTTTATTTCCCGTATTGGGCCCCGCCCCTCCTGCCCCCGGGGGGTCAGAGCCAAAATTTATACAAGTTCTGTTTCCCTTCCCCCAAGGGTGTTTCTGGCCAAATTTGGTTACAATCCATGCAGAACTCTAGGACAAGTAGCGGTTTATAGGATTTACCTCTATTTCCCCTATTGGGCCCCGCCCCTCCTGCCCCCGGGGGATCAGAGCCAAAATTTATACAAGTTCTGTTCCCTTCCCCCAAGGATGTTTATGGCCAAATTTGGTTACAATACATGCAGAACTCTAGGACAAGTAGCAATTTATAGGATGTACCTCTATTTCCCCTATTGGGCCCCGCCCCTCCTGCCCGGGGGGACCAGAGCCAAAATTTATACAAGTTCTGTTCCCCTTCCCCCATGGATGTTTGTGGCCAAATTTGGTTACAATCCATGCAGAACTCTAGGACAAGTAGCGATTTATAGGATTTACCTCTATTTCCCCTATTAAGCCCCACCCCTCCTGCCCCCGGGGGAGTCAGTGCCAAAATTTATACAAGTTCTGTTCCCCTTCCCCAAAGGATGTTTGTGGCCAAATTTGGTCACAATCCATGCAGAACTCTAGGACAAGTAGCGATTTATAGGATTTACCTCTATTTCCCCTATTGGGCCCCCGCCCCTCCTGCCCCCTAGGACCAGAGCCAAAATTTATACAAACTCAGTTCTTATTCTTAAAAGGATACTGGCCAAATTTGGTTACATTCCATGCAAAACTCTATGACTAGTAGCGATTAAAAGGATTTACCTCTATTTCCCCTATTGGGCCCCACCCCTCCAGCCCCCAGGGGACCAGAGCCAAAATTTATACAAGTTCTGTTCCCCTTCCCCAAAGGATGTTTGTGGCCAAATTTGGTTACATTTCATGTAGAACTCTATGACAAGTAGCGATTTAAAGGATTGACCTCTATTTCCCCTATTAGGCCCCGCCCCTCCTGCCCCCGGGGGACCAGAGCCAAAATTTATACAAGTTCTGTTCCCCTTCCCGTAAGGATGTTTCTGGCCAAATTTGGTTACAATCCATGCAGAACTCTAGGACAAGTAGCAATTTATAGGATTTACCTCTATTTCCCATATTGGGCCCCGACCCTCCTGCCCCCAGGGGGTTAGAGCCAAAATTTATACAAGTTCTGTTCCCCTTCCCCTAAGGATGTTTCTGGTCAAATTTGGTTACAATCCATGCAGAACTCTAGGACAAGTAGCGATTTATAGGATGTACCTCTATTTCCCCTATTGGGCCCCGCCCCTCCTGCCCGGGGGGACCAGAGCCAAAATTTATACAAGTTCTGTTCCCCTTCCCCCATGGATGTTTGTGGCCAAATTTGGTTACAATCCATGCAGAACTCTATGACTAGTAGTGATTTATAGGATTTACCTCTATTTCCCCTATTGGGCCCCGCCCCTCCTGCCCCCGGGGGGTCAGAGCCAAAATTTATACAAGTTCTGTTCCCTTCCCTCTTGATGTTTCTGGCCAAATTTGGTTACAATACATGCAGAACTCTAGGACAAGTAGCGATTTATAGGATTTACCTCCTATTTCCCCTATTGGCCCCGCCCCTCCTGCCCGGGGGACCAGAGCCAAAATTTATACAAGTTCTGTTCCCCTTCCCCATGGATGTTTGACCAAATTTGGTTACAATCCATGCAAAACTCTTGACTATAGTGATTTATAGATTTACCTCTATTTCCCCTATTGGGCCCGCCCCTCCTGCCCCCGGGGACCAGAGCCAAAATTTATACAAGTTCTATTCCCCTCCCCCATGATGTTTATGGCCAAATTTGGTTACAATCCATGCAGTTAGCGATTTATAGGATTTAATTTCCCCTATTGGGCCCGCCCTTCCTGCCCGGGGGACCAGAGCCAAAATTTATACAAGTTCTGTTTCCCCTCCCCCATGGATGTTTATGGCCAAATTTGGTTACAATCCAGCAGAACTCTAGGACAAGTAGCGATTTATAGGATTTACCTCTATTTCCCCTATTGGGCCCCGCCCCTCCTGCCCCCGGGGGGTCAGTGCCAAAATTTATACAAGTTCTGTTCACCCTCCCCCAAGGATGTTTGTGGCCAAATTTGGTTACAATCCATGCAGAACTCTATGACTAGTAGTGATTTAAAGGAAATGTTGACGGACGGACGGACGACGGACGGACGGACGGACGGACGGACGGACGGACGACGGACGCCGCGCCATGACATAAGCTCACCGGCCCTTCGGGCCAGGTGAGCTAAAAATGAACGGACATTCTTTTTCGTAGACATTTTAGTTCTACGAAGAATGGCATCTTTTTTGTCTCCGACTTTAAAGTGAATAGTCGGGTAAAGAAAACCAGTCTAAATGCGTTCATTGGCCTTCCAAAAGTTCTCCCATATTAATACGACGGTCAAGTTCTGCCTACGTTTCCCAGTTCTGACCATTGAAATAAAGAAAAGTTGAAAGCATTGAAAGCGAGGCTGCGTGGAAATGTAACCACGGACATAGTCAGCCGGGAGGACATTTTAGGATTCCTATACTTTAAATTAATTTCTTCGTACGCAGACAATTTTTGATGAGAGATTTTATTTTTCTATTTCATAAGAAATTATACTGGATACATTCACACCATTTTTACCGACTTTAGCTATTCTTGCCCGACTGTTCACTTTAAATTCAAAACCCAAAAGATATATATATATTGAGAATAACTAATAATGCTTAAATTTCCTGATTTTACCAACATTTCGATCAACAGTCACTATGAGAATTTTAAGAAGCCTTGGTTCAAAGAGTCAGAACCTTGTCATATCACTTCTCACTATACTATGGCACAGATCCTGATGTAAGATTATCTCCCCTTAAACAAGATTAATTATCTCCCTTTGTTTGAATTATAGAGAGTCGTCTAATCCTGTCGTTATTTATATAAAAAAAAAAAACAAATTTAATTATAGAATAGGGCTAATAATCAACTCAAATCTTAATGAAATAAGATACAATCAGAATCATAACTTATAAGATAATGGTTATTTATTTCAAAATATCAGATACATTTTTTGTCGGTTCGTGCACATGGCCATGTATAGTCTCTATGTGAAAAATAGCCAGAAATACATATAAATGTTTATTTATATGTATTTTTGGCTATTTTGTCATATAGAGACTATACATGGCCCTGTGGTTCGTGTGACGGCACCAACCTGAGTTTGTGACTGATCAGAGCGCCTGACATGTCGAAAACTTTGTTGGAATGATGAGACACATCACCGGGGCGAACTGTTGATTCGAACTGGTTGTACAAAAGTGGTGGACAAGCTTGAAACTGCGACCATAACATCGCAGTGTACGGCGGCAGACCGCTGGGTTCCACTGCCTCGGTAGCCATTTTTGTTGGAGAAGCTCGATCGAGTCCTTTCTTCTTTTAAATCGCGAACGCGTACGGTTGTTACTGTTATATGATTGTAGTGTTACTTTCCACCATCCACAAAAATCTAGTTACACAAACATGTCGCAATATGTCGATTTCTGTCCATCGGTATTGTTGTTTGGGTTTTTCCAGTGTGTACAAGGACTTCCGGCTTGGGCGAGGTCCATTAAAGGTGAATATTGAAACATGACAGTGTTCAGAAATAATGAAAAAAAATACTGTAGGCCTATACGTTTCAGTTAGAAATCTTAGTTTTACGTAATCTATTTTCATTTAAACGCTATAGCTAGGCTCTACCCCGGGATAAATGATATAATCAACCACTACAAATCCCATTGGGGCCTCCTTCGCATCAAACTACTCTATGGTAAGCCGTTTGGTGTTTTTTTGGCAATAAGGCTGTTCAGACTAGACTACCCATTATAAAAATAATTTACTTATCTACAACTGGATTTTTTCAGCTTAAGTTGAATAAGGAAAATTTAATTGCATTATAACTTTTTTTCTGCTTTTAAGTCAAAAAGATTTTTATTTACTGAACTCAGAGATTTAAATATAATTATACTATTTAAATCTCTGCTTAACTGAAAACAAGAGATAATGCAAAAAACCTTTTTTAACTTAAGTTGAAATCTTTTTAACTTAAGCTAAAATCTCACAAATCATCTGGAATGATAAGTCTTTTTAACTTAGACCACACTTTACTTTCGTACCACTGTATAATATCTTGTTAAAAAAAAATGAATAGATCGTCCGAAAATCATTTAATTTTTCTAAATAACTTAAATATTTGTGAAAAAATTCATTTTGAATACTAACGCTATATAATGTACATGTATTTAATCGACAATGTTTAACCACACAGGTGACATTGGAACGGGACAGTTACTTCATGGGAAGTAGGAATACATTCCAAGTGCATCCACTTACTACAAGAATCGCACTTTGCCCAGTCTAGCTCTCTGCAGCCAACCGTGTATTCTCCTAAGCAAATAAAACAAGTTTTGTCCAGAACATTTTCTTTCTTTAGACGTCGTTTTTTGTTTGCTTTTTTCTCTTCTTTTACGGCTTTACTCAGGTTTTCGTTTGTGTTGTCTTTCTTCCTTTGCTTTCATTTTCTCTTCTTTTAATTCTTTTGCTTTTTGTTTTTCCTGTATAACCTCGTTACTTGTTAATAAACGATGGCTTGTAACAGACTTTTTTGCGGAAGTTTTCTTCACCGGCGTTGGCAACCTGAAAAGGTTCTCAATGTCATCATACACTGTATCCCCAAAGTTTAAGTTTTCCTTTTCATCCGTTTCAAGTACAGAAACTGTACCGGTTGTTAGTGCCTGTAACAAAGGTTCAATGTCCGAGACGGGGATATTGAGTCCTTCAACACAAGGAGAAGCTATCGGCGACGAAGCCGAGATGGGATCTATTCCAGAAACCTGTGGTGGAAAGTCGGGAGTCTGAGATATTGCTTCTTGTGATGCTATAGCCGAGCCAGGTACTACTGTTCGAGTCACAAAAGGTGGAGGAGGTAGCGCGGTACTTTCAGCAGGGGAACTGTTCAATGATGTGTCAGCGGAGCATCCATCTTCGAGTTGGCTTTGATTAGACAATGGTGTATCGTACACCGACGACGGGAGGAAAGCTGAAGTAGGGATCTGGGAACCATCCACTGGATACAAACCACAGACTTTGAAGCCCTTCGTTATATTAGCAGTTGTCATTGCTGCTGTCCATGCCCCGTTAAACAGGCGAGGCCAAGATGCCTTATTAACCACATGGTTTGGATTTGCAGCAAGGAATTCTGAACAAAGCCGATTGTAGGCTTTGTTGAAGGGACCAAATACCGTTCTGTCCAGTGGTTGTAAAACATGTGTACAGTGAGGGGGTAATGCCATAATGTGGATGTTTTCCTGTTTAGCTTTTTCCAATAGAGAAAGAACTTCATGTGAAGAATGGGAGTCCATTATCAACAATTGGGGTCGTTCAGGACCACAGTTCTTTAGGAAAACATTAGTGAACCACTCATCACCAAGGATATCGCACATCCATGCTTTGTTTTGAT
Source organism: Argopecten irradians (assembly GCF_041381155.1). Classification (NCBI taxonomy): domain Eukaryota; kingdom Metazoa; phylum Mollusca; class Bivalvia; order Pectinida; family Pectinidae; genus Argopecten; species Argopecten irradians. The sequence goes on from NC_091135.1 coordinate 3,297,323, forward strand.
AAGTCCATAGAGTACCCTCAGGGGCGTCTACAGTATTAAAAGTCTGTAAACATTTTCGGGTTTTTCCTTTGGCAACACATAGTGGTGGCATAGCTTTGCCGGTGGCATTGATACAGGCTAGAATGGTCACATTTTCCCTTGAATTGCTTGTTCTGCTTTGTAAAGTCCTGGTCCCTTTCTTGGTACAGACATTACTTGGTGAATGCTCAAATTGCTTGCCTGTTTCGTCAGCATTCCAAACAAGATGCGGTTTGTTTTGTAAATTCAGCCCAGTGACAACTTTATTTAGATCAGCAAAGAAGCTGTCAATGACGGGTTTGTTTAACATTCTGACTCGAGATGTTGACAGCCTCTCTGGTTTACGGAGTACTAATTCAGGGTGCCTTCGTTTCAAACCTCGCCACCAGTCATCCCCTGGTACATTTTTCTGCAGCGGAATCTGAGCAGATTGGCATAGACGGGCCGTTTTTAATATCAGCTGGGATTTAGAAATTCCGAAGCCTTTGTCAGCTGCGCTGATGACTTTTGATACCAGGGCTTCCTCTATTTTGGGAGCCAAGTACGGTTTCCTCCCGGGCCTAGCTCCGCACTCGATCCGCCCAGAAACATGGTCAATCAATGTAGTTTTCGGGACTGCATACTTCTTAGAAGCCTTCCTAAGACTAAGGTGTCCATTGCGCACTGCCGAAACCGCTGATTCTAGTGCCTCTGCTGTGTAACGCATATAGATATTTTTCGATTTTCGTGGCATATTGACCTGCAATGAAAATCATTAAATGGTTTATATTATATAGTTCTACCAAAAACCATTAACAGTTTTACCGTGTCTTAGTCTTAGAATGATTTCAAATATTTGAAGTAGATCTACTCACCGTATGGTAACGACACCAGAAATAAGTAAGATTGTCGTTTTTATCTGCATTGTGGGATGTGTTTTGGATCCTGATGTTCCTTTATTATGATATATAAAGATAGATTCACAAGAAAAATCCTCCTCAGCCCCATTCATTGATGAAAATGCAGATAAAAGCGACAATCTTACCTCTGTTCAAATCCGGACTTTCCCAGTTTCGCTTCAAGGGGTACAGTTTGCCATGACAACTGCCTACGAGAAACCAAAGCGGAGAACAGAGTCCTACCCGCTAAACCATTGCTAAAATCTTTTTAACTTAGCTAAATAACTTTTTAACTTAAGTTATATATATATATTATACATCAAAACGGCTTCTATAACGATGTTAAAGCCTATACATTATTGTTGTCTAGTTCAAAGCACTGTCTATCGTCTCTATTTGCCTGGATACACTTAAGCAGTCGACCACTTCTTAATTCCAGAATATCCCGTAGAATACAAAACATAAAGCATAAAGTACTTCATCCTCGATATTCCAGGGGTTCCGATCACTTACGATCTCTACACCCCTGGACTATTTCATAGTGAAATTGAAGGCAGCTCAGCGGAAAACATTTGACCTATCACAGGCTAGCAAAGATTTTCTTTGAAGACTACAGAGAGAGCGACGCCTAACATCAAAGCCACATAGTCAACCACAGTGTACCGTTATACGTCTCTTTTGATGCAGGGGCGTAGGAAGCGGGGGGCAGGGGGGGGGGGGGCAACTGCCCCCCCCCCGTTCCCCAAGACGGGGGGCAAACATGTCTTTTTGCCAATGATTGACAACACAATATTATCGTTTCTAAATGCAGGTTACTTTAAATCGAAAAATTACCATGGTAAGAACGCTTTAAAAACATTAAAATACATCGTAAAACTAATCTCAGCCATACTAAATCGTAATTTCTTTCCCGGGGAGATCCCCGCACCCTCCAAACACCAAAATTTCGAGCCTTCAGGCGCTCGCAAATTCATCAAAATGCATCGTAAAACTCATCTTAGCCATTCTAAATCGTAATATTTTTCCCGGGGGAGACCCCCGAACCCCCCAAACATTAAAATCTCGCGCCTTCGGGCGCTCGCAAATTCATCAAAAATGCATCGTGAAACTTATCTTAGCCATACTAAATCGTAATATTTTCCCGGGGAGACCCCCGAAACCCCCAAACACCAAAATCTCGCGCCTTCGGGCGCTCGCAAATTCATCAAAATGCATCGTGAAACTTATCTTAGCCATACTAAATCGTAATATTTTCCCGGGGAGACCCCCGAAACCCCCAAAACACCAAAATCTCGCGCCTTCGGGCGCTCGCAAATTCATCAAAATGCATCGTGAAACTTATCTTAGCCATTCTAAATCGTAATATTTTTCCCGGGGGAGACCCCCGAACCCCCCAAACACCAAAATCTCGTGTCTTCGGGCGTTCGCAAATTCATCAAAATGCATCGTGAAACTTATCTTAGCCATTCTAAATTGTAATATTTTTCCCCGAGGGAGACCCCCGAACCCCCCAATCTAAATTGGTAATATTTTTCCCCCCCCCCCCCCCCCCCCCCCCCCCCCCCAAACACCTTCGGCGCTCACACGCTAATTTGGCCAATTTGCGTATTCGTTAATTTCCTTTTAGCGACCCCACTGTCTATAAATGTGAACAAGGATTATATTTAATGATATATGAAAAAGGTATATAAAATATATGTGTTGTGTGTTGAATTAATCTCCTCCTGTAGGTGCGGCGCGAGGGGGGGGGGTTACAAAATATTGAGGACCTTTGCCCCCCATTACGTCTCATCTTCCTACGCTACTATGATGTACATCAAATGACTAAATTACCTGTTCTATTCTGTTGCCTCCAGTTTTACTTTGAGATAGTTCAGGGGTGTAGAGATCGTAAGTGATCGTAACCCCTGGAGTATCGAGGATGAAAGTACCGCTATGCTAGATAATCTTCCTACACTAAACCTTCTGAATTAAGAGTTTTGAAATTTAAAAAGATGTAAATGACATTAAAAGTCTAAGTAAACTAAAAAATGTCGGTCTGTTCAGTTATTCTAGGCAAACCAGAAATATTCTCAAAACATGCTATCATACCTTAGAGTTCAAGGAACACATAATGACACATATTTCTGTAGTAGGGCAATCAATTGTTTAATGACCATTTTGATATTAGGAATTCAGCTTTTAGATATATTTTTTAAAATAATGCACATCCTATAAAATCTATCAACAGCTCAGTCGATTGGTTAAACTTCAACTGAATGTTAACACGCGTACGCTCATTGAGCAGTTCAGGTCACACAATCTAACATACAAAATGAGCAAAGATATATCGCAAAAATTCAATTACATCAATTAGGTCAAAGGTCAAACAAAAAAGTTCGCTATGGGGTCAAAATTCACGAATTTTTATTTTTTTGATTTTGCGAAATTTCTTTTTACATATCGATGCAGAATGTCATTCTGATGTCTTTTATTTTTCGGTAGCAATTCCGGTTAATGCTGTATGCCATTTTGGTATACAATCCTTTGATCTTTGCTAAATTACCGCCAAAATATTTAACATTATGTATTGTCGAACTGAATGACTAATATAGTCTGCAATTGCTATAGAAAAGACCCCTCTAATTTGATATAATTTTCATCTTCATCAAAAACAAACAAAATGGCCGCTATGACGTCATATCTTAAAATTTAAAAATGCTTAAAACTCACTAACAGTTCTTTTCACAGATTTCATCCATTAATATTTTTTGCAGATAATCTTAAGCGTAAACTTTTTCTCTCTACATGTTATTACAAAAAATGGCAACTTCCGGTTTTCGGTAAGGGTCAAATGTTAAAGGTCCTGTTTTTAACAATAAACTTGAAAACTTTTCTCCTGAAGTTCTGTAAGGTCTAGGATCTGCATATTTCATATATAAGATGTCCAGGGGATGGGCTATAAAGTCAGATACTAGGAATGACCTTGACCCATATTGAAGTTCACAGGGGTCAAATACACATATAATAAATAAATTGTTTAAATGGTCATAACCAACTTATCGTTGGTTTTACAGCTTTCATGCACTTATGTTATTTGAAGATAATCTACAGGGCAATGTTTTTCTAATAATAACTTGTTGTAACAAGAGATCCCAGAGGGATCTTGGCGCCCACCATTGAGTGAACTTTATTGGATCTTTGTAAGACTGATCTTTTCTCTGCTTTTCCTTCTTTCCCTGCTTCCTCCACCTGTCGGCCATGCTGTTTTCCGATTGGTCCCAAAATGCGATATGCATAACTAGGGACCAAGGGGAACCCACACATGAAAGTTCAGAAAGATCCCTTTAGTACTTTCTGAGAAATAGCGATAAGAAACTTCAAATGACAAAATCCAAGATGACTTTAAGGCGCATTCGATCCCGTTATCATTTGCTCGAACGAATTTGGAAATATGAATTGGATTAAGATGAGAGTTCTCTTCGGCTGATCAAACTTCATGCAGGTCTTCACTAAAACACTTTTATTCAGGGCTGAAGGTCAAGGTCATTTATTGGTTACAACCTCAAAACCCATGCATTACCTAGTTCTTAACTTACCTGGCAATGACGGTATTGTAAACTAAATACATTATGTATAATGAAAAGCCCGCCATGACAATTTCTAGTTGTAAAATGATTTCTGCAGGTATGTCTCCATCCAAACAAACATAAGACTTACATCTTATGTTGTAGCTTCTGTGTATATACATGTTTCACAAGGACCTGGCACGAAAATTTTTAACCAACAGTATACATATATATGTATTATAATATCTTAATTATATATATATATACTGTTAGTTAAAAGAAATCGTGCCAGGTCCCTGTGACATGTTCTAACATATTCTTCCGCTTTAACTTTTTTTCATATTTAACATAGACTGGTTTCATGTGGTTTAGCCAGTGTTCAAATATGTATTAATTCATGCAGGCGTCAATTATTTCTGAACGAGATAGTTTTAACATGATCATGTACACGTCTGTTCTGTAGCTAAAAACCGGCAAGGTATACATTATAATTGGAAATGGTGTAACATTAGATTAACTGTTGTGGGCGAATATAATCAGTATAATGCATAAGATCAAAATTCAATTCAGGGATAACTCGTAGAATTACAAATAACGTTTCGTATTTCTTCACGGCTATGTGTAATATGTATTTTAATGCGTTCACGTATCGATATAGCTGCAATATTGTAGCTCAAAAGACTTTTAGACAGAATATGGTGTCGTCTTTAGAGCTACAATTGGTGCCTATTACTGCTAATGGAGCAAATTAATGATTATGCAAACCGTTATAAAACATTTGTTTGCATCATTTATCGTACTTGTTTGATATTGCTTACCTACTAGGCAATAAAACTGAACCACATAAAATATCAAATTCTCATGGAGGCATTATTTTTTTTACATATTACATATGAAGGTCTTTCTGAAGGGTATTTATACGGCAAGTCCACAAATTGTGAATTTGACGTCTTGTGAGCTGTACGGTAGATATTAAAGTGAATAGTCGGGCAAAGAAAACCAGTCTAAATGCGTTCAATGGCCTTCCAAAAGTTCTCACATATTAATATGACGGTCAAGTTCTGCTTAGTTTCCCAGTTCTGACCATTAAAGTAAAGAAAAGTTGAAAGCATCGAAAGCGAGGCTGTGTGGAAATGTAACCACGGACATAAAGAGCCGGGAGGAAGTTTTAGAATTCCCATACTTTAAATTAATTTCTTCGTACGCAGACAGATTTTGACGAGAGATTTTATTTTTCCAATTCATAAGAAATTATACTGAATACATTCACACCATTTTTACCGACTTTAGCCATTCTTGCCCGACTGTTCACTTTAAGAATGGTAGTAATGTTTATTTTGGACAAAAATAATATGTAAATGCATGCATGTATACGCATAAAATAATCGGAAACCTTCAAAAAAGTATGAAAAACTATGCCCGAGTGATTTTCGGAGGCAGTGCTCCACTACGACACATAGGGACCAATTCGTACCCGGCCGAAAGGTATAGTAGGCCGGGTACGTATATTCGTTCTAGTATCGATATAGATATTATGCTCATCATAAGCGACCGTGCTTAGTCACATGACTTCAAAGACTCGATCTGACCGTTGGTCGGAATATTCCCGCCTAATCCATTGTTCATGAGAAGTCCGGCGAACTGACAACACAATTTTGAGCTTCCGAATTGCAACACTTTATAAAGGCAAAAGGCAAGTCCGTTATGAACATTTCATTTATACGATATATTTAAATATATATATACAGTATTGTTTAGATTTAAAGACTTATTAACAAAGTCTTACATTCCCGTATGTGAAGTAATACTGGCATAAATCACAGGGACCTGGCAAGAATTTTATAACCAACGGCAACGGTATAACCACATGTACGTCTTTTGTTTTGTTTTTCTCTTTGTTTGATATAATATATGAGCCACGGAACATTGGACATACTCATGAACATATCTCAGTTTCTACATGCAATTTCTACATGCGCACACATCACAATCATTTGAGTTATCGCACAAAATTACAATTACATGTATTCTTTTATGAAAACCATGAGCTTCTCAATATTTTAAGGTTTAAGACCCTGTTTAAACTAATGATGTTTTTGTATGCCTATACATTGTATATCACTGTATTCACTTCTTAGGTGTATCTGCATAACATACATATACATGAACCTTAGTTACTAAACATCCTCGATATTCCAGGGGTTCCGATCACTTACGATCTCTACACGTGTAGAGATAGTAAGTGATCGGAACCCCTGGAGTATCGAGGATGGTTACTAAAAAGTGTCTATGCATCCGTACTAAACTTGCTAGATATAATACTGTTGACTCTGTATAGGCTGATGTGTTGTTTGTAAATTTTGGCAAATTATGTAAAAATGTAAATTTTCAGTTTTGCATGTCCACAGGATTCAGTACATATTTCTGTCACCAAACAACCATGTCATTATGTTTACTAGTGTTTATAACATGTAGTAGGAACGCTGGTTTGACCGGATTCGACTTTATAAAGGCATACACATATAAATTGTCCGGAAATTTTGACATTATTTAGGTTTTGTTCAACTACAGCTTAGACATGATATATTAAACAGGGTCTACCTTAATTGTCCATTCAAGATCTCATTTTACACTCTTCTATTTCAGGTTATACACGGTTATTTCAGTAATACAAACTAGTCCTACATATTTTACTATTAATTTGTATGGATATACATGTAAACCCCGCTCAAGGCACAAACGATATATTGACTATATTCCACATAAATATTCGCAGCTTAAGAAATAAAATAACTCACCTCCAAAACATTCCACGTAGTATGCATCACCGAATCTCATTTAGACAGCACTATTTCTGATGACGATATACAAACCGTCTACATTCCTATGGTGGAGGTGTTGTCGTCTATATATCTTATTATATTTATGCCAAACGTTGTCTTGACTTAGAATTTCCATCATGTGAAGTCGTATGGGTAGAATATTCTATAATAATTCCTAATACCTCCTTTGCACAGCTTACAGACCCAATTATAGTATAATTCCTTTTTGGAACAATTTGAAAACTCCACTGAAACCGCACTTGATGAAAATCGGCATGTAATAATAATTGAAGACTTGGTCATTTATTGACTCACAGAAACCCGTCACATATACTTAGTGATAGTATACGTCCATATTCCTTTTCCATTGTCATACACTAATTACCTACACGTGTAGGTCGAACGCGCGCTTCGTCACTAGATCCCGTGCTGGTCAGCGATGCGTGCGAAACATGTAGATCACGATAGATTTCTGACCATGATATCGATATATGCCACTATGGTTGAAATGTTCTAATAATTGTTTACGTTCGATCTGGTGACAATGCTATAAAAATGCTAATTACCGATACTTTAATGATCTTATACAAAATTAGTCCGCTAAACCTGCCTATATTATTAGTTTTTGTTTTTTTTAAATGACCTCCTAATATATACATTAGGCTAAAAAAAAAAAAAATTAAAAAGCCTAATAATATAGGCAGGTTTAGCGGACTGATACAAAATATGCTAGGTCCCTGTGGTTGTTATTTAGAGACGCTCAATCATGTAATGATATGTGTAAATTATTTTCTGAAAAAAATACTCAGAATATGCCCGTGTTTGTATTCCCACTAAAAATATTATTATAAGACCAAATGATAAGCCGTGTTTACATATGAATTACGACATGAAATAAGAGTGAGAAATAGGTTACATAAAAATCTTAAACGTAGCTATTCATTGCTAAATTTAGATAAATTTGAAAAAGCAAAGAAATCATGTCAATAATTTAAAACGCAGAACCAGGGAATTATTTTTCGCTAATGTAAATGGACTATTAGACAATTCTGCCAAAAACAACCAAAATGATTTCTGGAAACTTCTGCGTAATTTAATAACGGGTTGTGATACAGTTTCTCTAATATCCCCATTAAGATATCCTCTTAATAATACTATAATGGTATATAATGAACGAAAAGCTAATGTTTTAAATGATTACTTTGTATCTATATCAACCTTATGTGATACTAGTGTTTCCTTACCATATGTTAATACCAGAACACAAAGTCGTACTATGGACGATGCTTTTTTACGCATACTGATATTATCGATATTCAAAGCTTCCTAGACATAAGCAAAGCTGCATGTTTTGATAAAATATTACTATAATATATATATATATATATGTATACTGTTCGTTAAAACATTTCGTGCCAGGTCCCTGTGGACATGGTAAATAGACTTATCTGATTAAAATACAGATCCTTATAACCACTCCGTTCAAAAGAGGATCTGACAACATCCCATAAGAGGTCATGTTCGCATGACATTATACCACCTGTACATCAAATCAAAAGCATTTTCTACACCTAGCTACATCAATTGAGAACGCCATTTCGTCCCAGTATAAATATACACTTAGCTTTGTTGTGCTCTTTGGGCGAGATGACTATGTACATTAAATAATTCTGACTGTTTTTTAAACTGTTTCGTCCCAAGACATGATTCTGGCAGCAGCAATATTTTCAAAAGGTCACAAGAACGTGACCTCTAATGGGATGTTGTCAGATCATCTTATCAAACGTACGTAGTGATAATAAGGATCTGTATTTTAATCAGATTGGGACTAGTCTGGAGTAGCTGGGGTTCAAAGGGCTAACTTTGGTCATATTTACTGAGTTAAAGGCCCTCTGGGCCTCTTGTACTTATTACATTTGGTGATTTAATATCCTGGTTGAGGATTTTTTTCAGAAGCTACCAGAGATTATTTAATACATGTAGTTTGTGTAATACATAAAGGGAGACAATCTGTTCCCACTCTATAACATTAATCTAGGGGAGACAATCCATTCCTTTATAACATTACCTCCCTTTCATAGATAATGCTTTAATTTCTTTTTTCTTTTTCCCATTTATCATTTCATCTTTACAGTATATATAAACATATAATTACATATACTCCTATACATACACTTTTACTCACTTTCACACTCCCATTCAAATTTCTGATTTATATTGGTCAATCAATCTCTATCCATCTTTCCATACTTTTGTTAGCTTTTTTTTCCTTATAAATAATCATAATCTTTATTGTATGTTTTCAGAATATATTCCACACTCATTTGCTTTAATTCTCTTACTCATTCATCATGGTTTAAGATAAAAACATAAGAAACATTTCGTTATGATTTTTAGTTATAATTCTTAAGTATATTGTCACTGTACCTTTTTGTAATATAATTTTTGTGAATTTAGAATTAAGTGTTTTTTATGATGGCATCTAATTTATCTTTATACAAATATCTTGCTATCTATACAGGTGGTCCTGAGATGTATTGTCTCCCCTTCATTGGTCAGCCAATCAAAAACGATTTGCAAACTGATCGCGCCGAGCTGTGCAGGAGATCAAAGGGATCCAAACTATTTACCGTTACAAGTTTTGCTAAATAATAAGTGGTATCACTGTAATTGAAATTGATTGATCATTTTACACTAGAACAGCAAGCTGAAAACAGCTAACCGGGTGTCTCTCAATCCATTTGATATTGATTTTAATTGAATTATATTAATTAACTATATGTTTCAGTTTTCCTAGATCCATGGGACGACAGGAAAGGCAACATGGTAAGCATCCTTGTATGACGACGGATGGTTCACCTCCATGAATGGTATACTGGAGTCGTGAAAAACTACCAAGTGCATTTAGGTAAGTATACTCTCACTGTGACAACACCCGGTATATCTACCAGGTAAATGCATTTTCATCAATTTGTGCGCAAATGTGGCATGCGACATTGCGATAATGTGCCATGCGACAGTGTGTTTGTCACATGGCTCATTGTTGTATTGTCGTCATGTCGCCCATGCGACAGTGCGACAAAGCCTAAATCAATCACCATAGAAATCAGAAATATATAGTTTTCGACTTATCTAATGGAAGGGAAAGTCGACCATATTGATTGACGTTTCGAAATAAGCAATTGATTATATTTATTGCCATTACAATAATTATGTATTTTCTTCTCTCGCAAATGGTGACCACGATTTTTCAGTTTTCGGAGGCCCTACGACGACAGTAAAGGCAACATGGTAAGCATCTTGGATGACGACGGAGGGTTCACCTCCATGAATGGTATACACGAGACCCGAGTGACGACATGAAGGCCAACATGGTAAGCATCATTGGATGACGACGGATGGTTCACCTCCATGAATGGTATACTGATATTATCGATATTCAAAGCTTCCTAGACATAAGCAAAGCTGTATATTTTGATAAAATATTACTATAATACATATATATATATATATATATGAATACTGTTCGTTAAAACATTTCGTGCCAGGTCCCTGTGGACATGGTAAATAGACTTATCTGATTAAATACAGATCCTTATAACCACTCCGTTCAAAAGAGGATCTGACAGTGCGACAGTGCGACAAAGCCTCAATCAATCACCATTGAAATCAGAAATATCTAATTTTCGACTTATCAACCGCAAGGGAAAGTCAGCCATATTGAATGACTTTTCCAAATAAGCACTTCAAATATATATTGCCATTACAGTGATGACATATTTGCTTTTCTCGCAATTGTTAACCACGAAACGTGGCCGTTGTTGGAGACTATATGTTTCAGTTTTCCGAGACCCGGGTGACGACAGCAAGGGAAACATGGTAAAAATCCTTGGAGGACGATGGATTATTCAATTCCATGAATGGTATACTGGAAACCCGAGTGACGACAGGAAGGGCAACATGGTAAGCATCCTTGTATGACGACAAATGGTTCACCTGCATGAACGGTATACTGGAGTCTTGAAATCTACCAAGTGCATTTAGGTAAGTATACTCTCACTGAGACAATATCCGATATATCTGCCAGGTTAATGCATTTTCATAAATTTGTGCGCAAATGTGGCATGCGACAGTGCGATAATGTGCCATGCGACAGTGTGTTTGTTGCATGGCTCATTGTTCCAATGTCGCATTGTCGCCCATGCGAAAGTGCAACAAAGCCTAAATCAATCACCATAGAAATCAGAAATATCTAATTTCCGACTTATCAACTGCAAGGGAAAGTCATCCATATTGATTGACGTTTCGAAATAACCTCTTCAAATATATATTGCCATTACAGTGATGATATATTTTCTTCTCTCGCAAATGGTAACCACGAAACGTGGTCCTTGTTGGAGACTATGTGTTTCAGTTTTCCGAGATCCGAGTGACGACAGGAAGGGCAACATGATAAGCAACATTGAATGACGACGGATGGTTCACCTCCATGAATGGTATACTGAGAGTCTTGAAAAACTACCAAGTGCATTTAGGTAAGTATACTCTCACTGTGACAACATCCGTTATATATGCCAGGTTAATGCATTTTCATCAATTTGTACGCATATGTGCCATGCGACAGTGCGACAAAGCCTAAATCAATCGCCAAAGAAATCAGAAATATCTAATTTCGACTTATCAACTGCAAGGGAAAGTCAGTCATATTGAATGACTTTTCCAAATAAGCACTTCAAATATATATTGCCATTACAGTAATGATATATTTGCTTTTCTCGCAAATGGTAACCACGAAACGTGGCCGTTGTTGGAGACTATATGTTTCAGTTTTCCGAGACCCGAGTGACGATAGCAAGGGTAACATGGTAAAAATCCTTGGAAGACGATGGATTGTTCAATTCCATGAATGGTATACTGGAGACCCGAGTGACGACAGGAAGGGCAACATGGTAAGCATCCTTGGATGACGACAAATGGTTCACCTGCATGAACGGTATACTGGAGTCGTGAAAAACTACCAAATGCATTTAGGTAAGTATACTTTCAATGTGACAACACCAGGTATATCTGCCAGGTTAATGTATTTTCGTCAATTTGTACGCAAATGTGCCATGCGACAGTGCGATAATGTGCCATGCGACAGTGTGTTTGTGGCATGGCTCATTGTTCCAATGTCGCATTGTCGCCCATGCGACTGTGCAACAAAGCCTAAATCAATCGCCATAGAAATCAGAAATATCTAATTTCCGACTGATCAACTGCAAGGGAAAGTCAGCCATATTGATTGACTTTTCCAAATAAGCACTTCAAATATATATTGCCATTACAGTAATAATATATTTGCTTTTCTCGCAAATGGTAACCACGAAACGTGGCCGTTGTTGGAGACTATATGTTTCAGTTTTCCGAAAACCGAGTGACGACAGGAAGGGCAACATGGTAAGCATCCTTGGATGACGACGGATGGTTGCCTTCATAAATGGTATACTGAGAGTCTTGAAAAACTACCAAGTGCATTTAGGTAAGTATACTCTCACTGTGACAACACCAGGTATATCTGCCAGGTTAATGTATTTTCATCAATTTGTATGCAAATGTGCCATGCGACAGTGTGTTTGTGGCGTGCATGCGACAGTGTGTTTGTCGCATGGCTCATTGTTCCAATGTCGCATTGTCGCCCATGCGACAGTGCCAGAAAGTCTAAATCAATCACCATAGAAATCAGAAATATCTAAATTTCGACTGATCAACTGCAAGAGAAAGTCAGCCATATTGAATGACTTTTCCAAATAAGCACTTCAAATATATATTGCCATTACAGTAATGATATATTTGCTTTCCTCGCAAATGGTAACCACGAAACGTGGCCGTTTTTGGAGACTATATGTTTCAGTTTTCCGAGACCCGAGTGACGACAGCAAGGGCAATATGGTAAAAATCCTTGGATGACGATGGATTGTTCAATTCCATGAATGGTATACTGGAAACCCGAGTGACGACAGGAAGGGCAACATGGTAAGCATCCTTGGATGACGACAAATGGTTCACCTGCATGAACGGTATACGGGAGTCTTGAAAAACTACCAATTGCATTTAGGTAAGTATACTCTCACTGTGACAATATCCGATATATCTGCCAGGTAAATGCATTTTCATAAATTTGTGCGCAAATGTGGCATGCGACAGTGCGATAATGTGCCATGCGACATTGTGTTTGTGGCATGGCTCATTGTTCCAATGTCGCATTGTCGCGACTTATCAATTGCAAGGGAAAGTCAGCCATATTGATTGACGTTTCGAAATTAGCACTTCAAATATATATTGCCATTACACTAATTATATATTTTCTTCTTTCGCAAATGGTAACCACGAAACGTGGTCCTTGTTGGAGACTATATGTTTCAGTTTTCCGAAAACCGAGTGACGACATGAAGGGCAACATGATAAGCAACCTTGGATGACGGCGGATTGTTCAACTCCATGAATGGTATACTGGAGACCCGAGTGACGACAGGAAGGGCAACATGGTAAGCATCCTTGGATGACGACGGATGGTTGCCTTCATAAATGGTATACTGAGAGTCTTGAAAAACTACCAAGTGCATTTAGGTAAGTATACTCTCACTGTGACAACACCAGGTATATCTGCCAGGTTAATGTATTTTCATCAATTTGTACGCAAATGTGCCATGCGACAGTGTGTTTGTCGCATGGCTCATTGTTCCAATGTCGCGTTGTCGCCCATGCGACAGTGCCACAAAGTCTAAATCAATCACCATAGAAATCAGAAATATCTAATTTTCGACTTATCAACTGCAAGGGAAAGTCAGCCATATTGAATGACTTTTCCAGATAAGCACTTCAAATATATCTTGCCATTACAGTAATGATATATTTGCTTTTCTCGCAAATGGTAACTACGAAACATGTCCGTTGTTGGAGACTATATGTTTCAGTTTTCCGAGACCCGAGTGACGACAGCAAGGGCAATATGGTAAAAATCCTTGGATGACGATGGATTGTTCAATTCTATGAATGGTATACTGGAAACCCGAGTGACGACAGGAAGGGCAACATGGTAAGCATCATTGGATGACGACGGATGGTTCACCTGCATGAACGGTATACTGGAGTCTTGAAAAACTACCAATTGCATTTAGGTAAGTATACTCTCACTGTGACAATTTTCGATATATCTGCCAGGTTAATGCATTTTCATAAATTTGTGCGCAAATGTGGCATGCGACAGTGCGATAATGGGCCATGCGACTGTGTGTTTGTCGCATGGCTCATTGTTCCAATGTCGCATTGTCGCCTATGCGACAGTGCAACAAAGCCTAAATCAATCACCATAGAAATCAGAAATATCTAACTTTCGACTTATCAAATAGAAGGGAAAGTCGGTCATGTTCATTGACGTTTTAAAATAAGCACTTCATATATATATATTGCCACGAAACGTGGCCCTTGTTGGAGACTATATCTTTCAGTTTTCCGAGACCCGAGTGACGACAAGAAGGGCAACATGGTAAGCATCCTTGGATGACGACGGATGGTTCTCCTTCATGAATGGTAAAAAAGTGTCGTGAAAAACTACCAACTGCATATAGGTAAGTATACTTTAACTTACGTAATTGTAAAGAAATTGTTGTAAATAATGAATGTTTATCATTTTGTGCAACTATACGTCATTCGACAACTCGACATGCGCCATGCGACACTGTGTTTGTTGTATAGCGCATTGTCGTACTTGTCAAATGACATTGTCGCAATATCACATGGCATATTGACATTGGCATTTTGATCGACTATACGGCATGCGACAACTCGACAATGCTCCATATGACAATGTGTTTGTCGCATAGCGCATTGTCGGACTGTTGCATGGCGCATTGTAGTATTGATTGATGTCTCGAAATAAGCACATCATACATACTGCTATCACACTAATTATATACTGCTTTCTCTCGTAAATGGTAACCACGAGAGGTGGCCGTACCATATGATTTAGTTTTCCGAGATCCGAGTGACTACAGGCAACATGGTAAGCATCCTTGGATGATGACGGATGGTTCACCTCCATGAATGGTAAACTGAAATCGTCACGAACTTCAAACTGCATTTAGGTCAGTATAAAAACGTGACAAACATATATCCAGAATATCTGCTCATATTAATTGTAAAGAATCTGTTATGAATATTGAATTTGTCTCACTGTCGCATGACATATTGGCGCACTGTCGCATGACTCATTCTAAATTGTGAATGTTTATCAATTTGTGCAACTATACGCCATGCGACAACTCGACAATGCGCCATGCGACAGTCTGTTGTATAACGCATTGTCGTATTTTCGCATAGCATATTGTCGCATGACCCATTGTCGCACTGTCGCATGACACATTGTCGTATTCATTGACGTTTCGAAATAAACACGTCATATACACTGCTATCACACTAATTATATACTTCTTTCTATCGCAAATGGTAACCACGTACGGTGGCCGTTTTTGGAGACTATATGTTTCAGTTTTCTGAGACCCGAGTGACGACAGAGAGGGCAACATGGTAAGCATCCTTAGATGTCGACTCATGGTTAACCTCCATGAATGGTAAACGGGAATCATGAAAAACTACCAACTGCATTTAGGTAGGTATACTTTGATTTACGTGTTTGTTAAGAAACTATTCTAAATAATGAATTTTTATCAATTTTATCGACTTTACGCCATGCGATAACTCGACAATACGCCATGTGACAATGTTTTTGTCGCATATCGCATTGTCGGACTGTTGCATGGCATAATGTTGCACTGTCGCATGGCGCATTGTCGTATTGATTGATGTCTCGACATAAACACATCATATATACTGCTATCACATTAATCATACACTTCTTTCTTTCACAAATGGTAACCACGTGAGGTGGCCGTTTTTGAAAACCATATGTTTCAGTTTTCCGAGACCCGAGTGACGACAGGAACGACAACACGGTAAGCATCCTTGGATGACGACGGATGGTTCACCTCCATGAATCGTCACAAACTACAAACTGCATTTAGGTAAGTATAAAAACGTGAAAAACTAATATCCAGAGTACCTGCTCAGTTTAATTGTAAAGACACTGTTCTAACTAATGAATTGTATCAATTTGTGTGACTATACGTCATGCGACAACTCGACAATGCGCCATGCGACAGTGTGTTTGTTGCATAGCGCATTGACATTTTGTCGCATGACATATTGTTGCACTATCGTATGGCATATTGACGCACTGTCGCATGACCCATTGTCGTATTCATTGACCATATCAATATATACTACTATCACACTAATTGTATACTTCTTTCTCTCGCAAATAGTAACCACGTACGGTGGCCGTTTTAGAGACTATATGTTTCAGTTTTTTAGACCCGAGTGACGACAGGAAGGGCAACATGGTAAGCATACTTGGATGTGGACTCATGGTTAACCTCCATGAGTGGTAAACTGGAGTCGTGAAAAACTACCAACTGCATTTAGGTAGGTATACTTTGATTTAAGTATTTGTTAAGAAACTATTCTAAATAATGAATTTTTATTAATTTTATCGACTTTACGCCATGCGATAACTCGACAATGCGCCATGTAACAATGTTTTTGTCGCATAGTGCATTGTCGGACTGTTGTACGGCATAATGTTGCACTGTCGCATGGCGCATTGTCGTATTGATTGATGTCTCGACATAAGCACATCATATATACTGCTATCACATTAATCATACACTTCTTTCTTTCACAAATAGTAACCACGTGAGGTGGCCGTTTTTGAAAACCATATGTTTCAGTTTTCCGAGACCCGAGTGACGACAGGCAACATGGTAAGCATCCTTGGATGATGACGGGTGGTTCCCCTCCATGAATCGTCACAAACTACAAACTGCATTTAGGTAAGTATAAAAACGTGAACAACGTATATCCAGAGTACCTGCTCAGTTTAATCGTAAAGACACTGTTCTAAATAATGAATTTGTATCAATTTATGTGACAACTCGACAATGCGCCATGTGACAGTGTGTTTGTTGCATAGCGCATTGACGTATTGTCGCATGACATTTTGTTGCACTCTCGCATGGCATATTGACGCACTGTCGCATGACCTATTGTCGTATTCATTGACGTTTCGAAATAAGCATATCAATATATACTGCTATCACACTAATTATATACTTCTTTCTCTTGCAAATGGTAACCACGAGAGGTGGCCGTTTTTGGAGACTATGTTTCAGTTTTCGGAGACCCGAGTGACGACAGGAAGGGCAACATGGTAAGCATCCTTTGATGTGGACTCTGGTTAACCTCAATGAATGGTAAGCTGGTATCTTGAAAAACTACCAACTGTATTTTGGTAAGTATACTTTAAGTTAATTTAATGCTAAGTTAATTGTAAATAAACTGTTCTAAATAATCATTTTTATCAATTTGATCGACTATAAGCCGTGCGACAACTCGACCATGCGCCAAGTGACAATGTGTTTGTCGCATAGGGTATTGTCGCACTATTGCATTTGGACTTATGGCAGCTGCCATGTAAAAATTCTAAACAAGATTACCAATCTTTAAAATTTTCAATTCACGGGGTAGATAACCATAACGACCCTTTGGAGGTGACAGTATCTGTGAAACAGTTTTGTAGGGGAACTTCTGAAGTAGGTCTTCACACAAGATGCAGGTCCAGATATGTTTTCAGTGAGAGGGTTAATACATAAGGGTGGTGCTAATGTTGCTGTGTAAATTCATAATTGTTTTATAGCTGTTGCTATTGCTGGTGCTTGTTGAATTCGTTGTATACCGTCTGCTTCAAACCACGTAACTTGTCACCATCTTAATGTTTGTGTCTTAAGATGTCGCTTTAAATCATAAAGCCACATATATTCTCTCAAGCAAAGATGACATTGGTGCTTCTTCCGTTAATCAGGGGACTTCTCTCTTCGACTAGGGGTGTTGGTATAGAATTTGAACATCCTACCTGATTATGCTTCTTCTTGTGAAGTAGGTACTTATCTCATCGAGTAAATGTTCTGCTGCCATTTTTGCATCTTTATTTTCCGCTTAGATTGGCCATTAGGCTTGACTTGTGACTAAAGCTTTGGTCACTGGTGCCACAACGATAATCCAGGCGGGCTCTGTGATGGCAGTTCAAATTTCTGATCGAAGAACGGACATTTTACGGAATAATTGCACAGTCAATTTTATTTTTTTTGTCATCAACTGCGATGCACCACTCCAAAAGCGTCCACATGAACTAGTGTGTACCGATTTAGGGCGGGATTACTTTTCTAGACGGAAATAAAGAAAATAAGTATTGAATGAAGAGACGTAAGGTACGATAACTAGATCTAGAGTTATCGTTCCTTCGGAACGAAATGTAAACACGACAACTTTTAGCTATCAACCGCTTATAACCGCGATTTGAGTAATAAGGAAACTGACGAATCGAATGTAATGAAAATTTGGACTTAAGCAAATCCAGGCGTGATCTATCTACTGAGATAGTTGTTGACTGTGCGAAAATTCATTTGAAGGAGAAATTTTGGATTAAATAGGCAAAAATCAACATTTTCATCGATAGTTTTCGTTAATTTTGCCCTGTTGAATTTAATGATACAGTAGATGAACAGAAATTATCAGTTGTAAAAAGGTGATGTTTTTCGGAATAAAATGGTTCCTTTAAGTCTTTAATAGGTGCCACAAAACTCCAACACGGTGGTCTCCAAATTAGGTATATTTTTAACGTTGATCAGGAATTTCCCCATAGAAGGTTCTAGAAGGTTCTCGAAGCGTCTACATATGACGTCATTTCCGGAAATCCCAATATTGTGTATTGAGCCAGTTCGTGAATGTTGAAGCCTGTATTAGTAAGTGGATAACAGACAAAGATATACATGTCAAAGTTGTGGCGTGACACCTCATGATGTTAGCCGAGAAATCATTGATCCTCCAATCATTCTTATTATAAACATTCATCGTACTCATCCCAAATTAATGACAAAATAAGAGTCCAAAATAATGTTTTCGTTTTTAGAGCGTCCATAAATTTCCACCCACATCACTACACCACAGTCGGAATGGCAGAATCAAATCACTACGTTTTCTACAGTGGTGGAGAGGTGCAAACTTGCAAAGGAAATGTAAGACGCATGCATTTGGATCAAATGTATGATAACATGAGCAGGGTACGGATGCCTCTTGAACAGTTTGCAACGGTCTTGCTTTACGAACGTATAAATGAATGATCTCTCACAGTATATATATTATATATATGATTATGAAAAGCAGATAGAGCATGGACAATATAGTGCTGGGATAACTTTCAATGTAGAGTAAGTAGGTTTTGTACATAATGTGCCATTAGAAGAAATATTTCACATTGATTAGCAGTTTATGTGTATACAGTGAGTTATTGAACATTAGATGGATCACATTAATATGGATAACTGGTGATTACTCATGTACATAGATATTATTGTACAAATTTTGAATATGCTATGAAACAATAGAGATCATATACATGTACATAGTAAAAAGGGAGCAATGATTTGTATGTATATATGTGTGTATAGATGGGTGAATGAACCAGTGGTCTTTGAGAATCCGCTTGACCCCTCGAGTTTGTACATTGTAGTTTGGAACAATATTCTGTAAATATGAAATTTGTAGTGGGTCAACATAACCATTGATAATGAGTGGGTAATCTTGTATATGAGAAATAGTAGGGGAGGGATAGTTATATTTGTTATACTGATTGGTGGAGGGGACACATACTTGCATATATTTATAGAATAACGGTTTGTATTAAATTAGAAATAGACATGTTGAAAGCTCACATATACAGTTTCCTTGTATAAAATGAGTTAAAAATCACTGAATGAATCATTTCATCATTGATAGATAACCTTGTACATAGTGTTGGACAGCTGTTGAATGCCATTGTGTTGTGGAGCAGTAGATATCGAACAATGGTTTGTATTTTTTAGAATAAAATATGGGTCAGTGGGGTCATATAATCATTGGATCTTATCATCATTATATAAGATGGAGCAATATTTTTGTGTATATAAATATGAACCTGTAAAAGGCTCCCATCTTGAATGATAAAGAGTAAGTCATAATGTACTTAGCAAATATGGAACAATACTGTAAATGAAATGTGCGAGGGTCGGAGAAATAACCATCGCAAAGAAGTAAGGTGTCGTGGTACATAGTAAACATGGAATAATTGTATGTCATATAGAAAATAATATGCATTATTTTAGAGAGCCTGCATGACAATTCATAGAGGATGAAGCAATGATGTGTGTATATAAAATTTGGTACAGAACTGTGGTAAACTTACTTATCCTATGCATAGTATTATTTCATATGTACATGTAATTGGAGGAACAATGAACTTGTACATATTTCTTAGGAAAAATTGTAACATATGAGGATTACATAAATAAAAATGGTTATGGACCAGTGGAGGGCTGACATAACCATCGCGAAGTTATGATTGGATACGTAATAAACACTTGGAGCATAAAATATGAGGAGTACATAAATAAAAATGGTTATGGACCAGTGGAGGGCTGACATAACCATCGCCTAAATATAAGTACATGCAGCTACCACACAAACGCTTTTACATATTTTGTCTTTGTAACTACGAGGGGGGGAGCCCATTTTCTGTAAGCCTGTAACAATAACATTGCAAGATAATGCATTCAAATTATTCGATTTTTCTATTTATTTTTTGCCATTCAATATATAAGGAATTATCTATTAAGAACTGTCCTTTCTTTCATATAATTATATTTCTCTACTTACTAACAGACATAACAATACCATATGTCCTGTTAATGACCAAATGACATGATGACATGCTAAATTAGATTTGATGTTCGTACCAAATCCTTGTCCCTGACTGTCGAGGCCATTTCATGAGTGCCTCCCCTGCTGTGTAGATATTAATTGCTTATCTCCGATATAATATTTGTGTTTTGATGGAAAAGATTTTAATTGAGGTTCACTTGCTTCTGTCAGTCAAGTACCTTTATATCACCCTACACGACACTCATTACTAAGTATGGATCTGTTGTGACACGAAGGAAAGTATTTTTTCTTGAAATGTTAGTTTCTGGTATTGTGCTCTGTCAAGAGAAATGAGTTTCCTCATCTCATGTCACTTGCGGTTTTTTTTTCAAATTCTGAAAGCGTACAATTATAAAAGAGTTAAAGGTATTATTACCTTTCTGGGTAATTTGTAGTCTTAATATAATCCTTTGACTTAAATACTACTATACCGTTTTATATTCTGGCACATTTTGACCTGTATAATCATGCAACAAACACACATAAACATAGGGTGCAATTGGAGGGCCTCCACGTGGCGCACCTGGAAACACTGGACATTTAGACCGATACAGATTTTCTGTAGCGCGTTTTTTGTCAAGTGGCTAATCTCCATAAAATAGTCTTCTTCAATTTTCAATAAAATGTATTTATTTGACTCGGATCTGTACATTATAGCTCGTTTCCCTTCATTTCATCTGTGACATCCATTTACTTTAATTTTTCTTCAAACTGGGATATGATTTCCTAACATAATGAAAAAGCTCCAAGAGTTATCTCCCTTTCGCAAGTCTCTTCAATTAATCTGCGACACTCCTTCAGGTGTCGCCCCACTAGTATCTACGACACAAGAAGAGTCATAATCAAGTAGGAATGTTCAAATCCTATATCAACACTCCTAGACTAAGAAGAAGCCACCTGTCTAACGGAAGAAGCATCAATGTCATCCTTGCTTCAGAGAACAATGTGGCCATTTGATTTAAAGCGTCATCTCGGACACGACATTAAGATGGTTACAAGTTACATGCTTTGATGCAGACTCTCTATGACAAATTGTAAACAACAGCAACATCGACACTACCTCATTGTGTTTAAACACCTTTTTACAGCAAATTATCTGGACCTACATCTTGTGAGGAGACCTTCTCAAAGTTCTCAATTAACTGTTTGGCAAAGATATGACCACCTCCACAAGGACGGTATGGTTATCGGATGGCGGAGAAGACAAGCATGTAGCCTGTAACAATGGAGAAGACATGAAGACTCGAGGGAAGAAAAAATAACAAACACGAAGACTTTGATACCATAATGAGGTAAGCCAGATCTGCTACAAAAATGAGGAATGGGTTAGGAAATATGGAAATTACGATAATGAAGGAATGTCAGAGAAACAAGGTACTGATGAAAATGGAGGGAACATGAAACTTGTAATAATGAACATGTTTGATGCAAAGTTTAAGTCCAATTATCAGATACATTCTTCAGTTACAAAATGATTCAATACACGAAAAAGTCATAGATGATTAACAGAAGTCATTGATGTTGGAATCATTGTAATGAATACCTTTCAGTTGGCATTCATAGCCAATCAGACGACCATCAGGATAATGACAACCATCAGGATAGTGACGACCATTAGGATAATGACAACCATCGGGATAGCGACGACCATCAGATGGCAGACATTTCTGGATAGTGACTAAAATTAAAATTGGTACTTTCCCAGGTATAATATGTTTTTGAGAATGAACGTTTTGTGTTATTTTTGTAATACTAACAGTGCATAGCACTTGTTGTTCGACTTGTTCAAGCTGTGTTTAAACAAAAATACACAGTGTATTACTTGCAGAAATGTTTCATTTCATAAAGAGTGTTATAAGTAACCAAATTATGTACTTTTTATTTGGCAAAAGTATCTGGCCATGATTTATAAGTAAAAAAAAACGGCAAATCAAAGTGATACACATGTAAGCAGCCATGTTGGTTTTCTAAAAAGGAAACCAACACATAATCCGGAAATGGTAATACTTCTAATGTTATTTTTTTCGAAAATATTCTCAAATTAAGTAAACATTAAGATATGAATATATTTACTTTTTTATTTAATTTTTTCTTTGAAGAGACAGTGGTAATTTTAGTAATTAATATATGAATATAGAAATGGTTAGTTTGATTAAGAAACGGCACTTAGATTTTTACCGGATTTATTAGTGTTGAAATTGTTATTTCAGAAATAAGAAATTTAAAATAAATTTATTTCAGTTATTTCAGGAAAATACGTTATACAATTTATTAATCTTGAATCAACTTTAAATATCAAAAATAAATAAATATCTTTTGTTTAACTCTAAAAATTCAACATTGTACAAAATATACAACAGGTATAGTGAATTCAATATAAATGATAAGCCAACTTCTTTATTCCTTTGTTTGAGTCCTTCATTCACAGCATCTATAAGTGGCTTGACTGGTTCTAAAATGTACTTGGTTTTAACCTTCGAGCTCTATTCTGTGTGTTACAGATTCACCCCCAACCCTTGCAACAACTCGGCGCCAGTTAGGTTTTCGGAGTAGCAGACTTTCTGCCACTGTTACAAAACATGCCAGTGAGGATAGGTCCGAGGACAGTTCCATGACACCACCCAGTGCTCCCGAAATACAGACAACATACGACACGTCCACCTCAGACGATCAAGATGTGAGTACACTTCATTGATTGATTATATGGGCGTGCTAATTTTCTTGTTTGCATACAGACAGTATGTTACCAATTTTATGTATTTTCTCTGTTACAGGAGTCAGACGGACCTAATGGAATAGAGGGCTATGGAGCGGTGGAGGCCCTGACAGGGTACCACGTGTCCCTGAGGGATCAGATAACAGCCCTGGCCAGACGAGATTTCGGAGGAGAGCTGAAAGCTCCTGTCCCACGTCGTTTGAACATGCAGCCTCACCGGTCAGGGTATCCCAAAGCCAGCAACACCAGTTTGATTCGTCATCCAACACCGCAGGTCAGTCACCAACACGGAAGTGTCGTCAGAAGTCCATATTGCTAACGAGCAGCGCCACGCCAGTTACATTCGGTTGGCACGACCGTTGTCTCTGCGCCGGTTTCTGTTACTTCTGTTCCGGCTCCCTTTGCCACGATTCCTCAAGGGCCATACCAAATATACTTTGGGTCTGCGCCTTCGATGACTGTTCCTCTTCTGTTACAGATACCTAGTCCAGGTCAGCAGTTTGTTCCGATACCAATACAGCCATCCCCGCCTCAACAAAGTCCTGTTCAGGTGGTTCCTCAAAGCGCCATTCCGATTCAGCAGTTCGTCCCTATACAGATACTGCCATGCTCTCTACGAAGTCCTGTTCAGGTGGTTCCTCAAGGCACCATTCCGACTCAGCAGTTCGTCACTATACAGATACTGCCATCCCTCCTCTACCGAGTCCTGTCCAAGTGGTTCCTCAAAGCACCTCTCCATCACAGCAGTTTGTCTCGATTGTACCACAGCAATCCACGATGTCGCGTCTACCACCACCACCTCGTCCGTCACCATCCAGCCCTGGCCCATCGCGAAGCAGCAACTCGTACTACAAACGTCAAAACGAAGAGGTCGAGAAAGACAGGATTGTGAGGACTGCAATATTATCATTTGAAGAATGGACAGAGACGATGAAGGCTAGAAGCTACACCACCAGAGAACTCCCAAGATTTAGGATTTAGGGATCCCTGATCTCCGTTTACATATACCGAGTGCTGGACAACAAGGCACAAGGGGGATATAAATATTTTAATGCTGCCTAGCAACATTGCTAGAAGATCCCAAGCCCTTGAAAAAGCAGAGGGGAAATATTTGTATTCACTGAAAAAATTCCAACAAACACTGTGATAAATCATGTAGTGTCGATAGCAATTCCTACGGTGAAGTGGCTATCACAATTGTCACTATGTGGCAGGAGACCTGGGTTCGATTCCTGGTGGGAATTTCAGCACAATTGGTTTGTTACAGCTTTTTTGGTCATATTTTGATATCTCGAGTCATAATTATATGAAGGATCATTCAAAGATAACATTCTTGGTTCATGTTGCGAATTAAATGTGTAATTGTATATATGAAATTTTCATTTTGGGTTCATTTTGCAAATTAAATTGTGTAATTTTATGTGAAATTTCCATTGGTCCATTGTCATTGGAAAATAGAACCGGTACCCTTTCGTGATGAGGAGTCGTTTAAATATTTTAGTTTTTTTGGCCCCTGTGATCTTGTAAGAAAATCAAGGTAATTCAGCTTAGCAAACTTTTTTTGTAATTGTTTTCTTTTTGAAGAATTAATAAATACAAGCAAATCATACAAGCTCTTACGTTCACTAACACATATACCATCCAATTCTTTATATATACATATTTTAACTGTATCACACACATCCACGTACAAACTCCTATTTATAAAGTTTGAATTCCATATTCTAAAATATTTGTATTAAAATACTGTAAGAGACATAAGTCAATCTTACAATACACGTGCACACACTTTCACACACTAGGATCAATCATACAATACACTTACACTCTTACATACACTACGATTAATCTTACAATACACGTGCACACACTTACACACACTAGGATCAATTATACAATACACTTACACACACTTACATACACTAGGATTAATCATACAATACACTTACACACACACTTACACACACTAGGATTAATCTTAAAATACACGTGCACACACTTACACACATTAGAATCAATCATACAATACACTTACACACACTTACATACACTACGATTAATCTTAAAATACACGTGCACACACTTACACACACTAGGATCAATCATACAATACACTTACACACACTTACACACACTAGGATTAATCTTACAATACACGTGCACACACTTACACACACTAGGATCAATCATACAATACACTAACACACACTTACATACACTACGATTAATCTTACAATACACGTGCACACACTTACACACACTAGGATCAATCTTACAATACACTTACACACACACTAGGATTAATCTTACAATACACTGCACACACTTACACACATTAGGATCAATCATACAATACACTTACACACACTTACATACACTACGATTAATCTTACAATACACGTGCACACACTTACACACACTAGGATCAATCATACAATACACTTACACACACTTACACACACTAGGATTAATCTTACAATACACGTGCACACACTTACACACACTAGGATCAATCATACAATACACTAACACACACTTACATACACTACGATTAATCTTACAATACACGTGCACACACTTACATACACTAGGATCAATCATACAATACACTTACACACACTTACATACA
Organism: Argopecten irradians; assembly: GCF_041381155.1. Classification (NCBI taxonomy): domain Eukaryota; kingdom Metazoa; phylum Mollusca; class Bivalvia; order Pectinida; family Pectinidae; genus Argopecten; species Argopecten irradians. The sequence goes on from NC_091135.1 coordinate 3,323,824, forward strand.
CTACCATTAATCTTACAATACACGTGCACACACTTACACACATTAGGATCAATCATACAATACACTTACCTTTGTCTGTTAACAATCTGGGACGACTAGGCTTTCGTTGAAAACTGCATGTGCAGCAGAAAGTACATGCGCAGTTCCGAATGCTAGCCCGATCGGGAACCATCGGCATATTCCGTACACGTTGTCTTGTATTTATTTGTTTGTTACAAATAAATCAAACACCTTCATATAATCAAACACCTTTATATACATTCTAATTACTTAAGCTTCGAATTACATCGTAATTTTTGTATTAACAAAAAGTTTATAATTTAAGACATTGGCGAAAATAGATTTTTTTTCTTATTTCTTTTCCGATAAGTGAATTTGAGCGCAACTTATGCGGGAACCCATCTTTGAAGAATCAACAAAACTGTGAACATTTTGAATTCAACATTTTAAACCACCCATATAATATTCCTGGACTACACTGATCTTTTCACTTTATCTACTCTGCTGTTCCATAAAAATTCAAAAAGTAAAGAACTGATATTTTTGAATATTTTTCCATTTTGGTTAGGTAATATTATGGTTGAATATTGGTGTATATTTCGTCTGTTCCTGCTTTTGATTATGCAGTTTAGTTTAACTTTTGTCAAAGTTCATATTAACCGTTTTTAGGAGATCCACACAGAAATCATTTCCTAATAAAGTAAACCTCTCTTTTCCCCATCGTAAGTTGAGTTCTATAAGAAAGTATCTTGGCTATACTTTTTACTACCTATCCATATGACCTCTGTTTTATCAATATTAATTTTTAAACCTGAAATAGATGCAAACACTTTCAATTCATGTAATGATTCTTTCAGAGAGTGTTCCGTTCCATCTATAGTCAAAAAATGTTGTATGCATTTAGTAGAATATCTGTATTTTCAATATTAAACCATGCATTTTTATATTATTCCTGCATCGAATTGCGTGTATTTCTGCATAAGATAAAGATATACGGTGCAATTGGGTCGCCCTGTCTGCACACTCTATTAATTTTTAAAATCAGATCATTTTTTTTCTTATTTTCTTAACAAACTAGATTTAAGGTTATTTGTCCCTTGTGACCTTGAATGTTGGTCAAGGTCATTCATATAAACAAACTTGATGGCTATTTATCTCGGTATGTTACGTCCTCAGTAACAGGCGGCTATTCCTTCCAGAATTTGAAAAATTGCAATTTTGAAGTTTTACCCTTATTTCCAATGTCGTTCTTCAGAAAAATATTGCATTGGTTGTTTGCTCCATTTTTAATTCTCTATAACATAACCGAAAATGAAAGAAATTCATCAAAAGTTTAAAATCGAAAGCAACAGCCATACTGGACTTTTGACCATCATAAATATGTTCGTGACATCTTCAACTCATGCCATATAATTTAGTGACACCTTCATTGGCGTATCTCTTACCATTTCGGAGATCCTTTGTTTACAACTTTAGATGCAGAGTGATAAAACGAGGCTTGCCCTGAGGCTGTTTCTCTGTGTCCTTTATTGAAGCTTACTTGAGGTGTCTACTCACAAAGACGTTATTTTTGGCTGCCAACCATCAATGTCTCGCTCCAGTCTTTCCCGGATGTCACCACTCTGTTATCGGCTGTCTTTCCTACTAACCACTGGACTACATACAACTGTTAGTGTTGCCGCTCGACCGTCGTCGTCATCAGCCAGGTTCATTATATCCTCGATCCTCCAGTACGAAACACCAAACTCACAGATCATTTGTTGTCAAAACACAGTTTTGCAATGACATAGTCCAGGGGTGGATATAACGTCAGTGATAGTACCCCCTAGTGTATCGAGGATGGGTGAATCCATCTTCGAAGGTTTCAATTCTTATCTTGGAATCTCTCCTCATGGTGGGTCAGTATGGTTGATCAGTCCGTACTCCCCAACGGTTGGCTTCCAACTACGTACCTTGACTCTCGCCTCTGCTAGATGGCATGCTCTCTCCTACCTAAATTCTCTAACGATAAATACATGTATGATGATATATATACATCAACGAATGCTGTAAAATAATGAAACGTCTCCCCATGCTACAAGAGATTTAAACATACATATACCAGAAAGACATTCCTGATGAAATCAGCTCGGTTCATCGCGAACGCTTCGCGTTTCTTCCATAAAATTCGTGCAAAAGTGTAATGGCTCACCTACTACTCTTTATCTTTTACTCATTGAACCGTTTCCCTTGTTTTCTCTTTTTCCCTTTTTATTTATCTATCGATTTTTATTGTATCTCAAACTGGAGGAAATAAAGTTTGATGAAAAATTCATTAGGGACTTTTTTCTATGAAATCATCACGCTATTGTCTCAGCCAGTCAGAAACGACGTTACAGATGACGACTGATAAGGTCAAAGTTTTTGCCCATGAAAGTATTCGTCACACTTTAGTTGAAAAGAAAATGACCAATCACTGGTCCAAATTGGTTTAATCAATTTTCTGAAGTGTACCACTAGATCCAATATGGCGAGGTCGAGATGCTTTATCTGTGATCGAAATGGGGTTTTTGTATTTAAAAACCAAGACATACAATTTTATACCCGATTGATTATTTTCAATTTAGATATTGCATTAATATTATCCATTTTATTGTTAACATAGAAAAGACATTTTTTACTCTTACATTGTTAGGGTTACATTCGAAGATTAGGCGGTGCCATATCATATCAATATAACTTGCAGTGGCCATCGTATATTTAGTGGCCGCCACCATTTAAAAGTTGGGCAAATGTCTACAGTTTGAATTTCGAATTATTCAAATAAGGAGTTTCCGTATTGAAGCGAATATTAATTGATTACAAGTGCTGCTAGCGTGGAAGGCAATGCACGTATTACAATATGATTCTATGTAGATTTGTAGTTGAATGTGATTATTACTTAAACACACAAAAAAAAAGAAAAACAACTGCTACTTGAACTTGATGCGGATGTTTGCCAATATTTTGTGCGTTTAGTACAAACGACCAACACCAATATTGCTTGCAAAACTTTTATTGAACAATATCCGTATCGTATCAATCTATTTATATAATTGTGTTTGAGTGGTCTTAAACTGGACTTCATTTTGGTAATGAATAATGAATACATACAGATTATTATTTTTTATCTCAGAAATAAGGATTTTGTTATAACAAACCAGATGGGGTTTGTTTATTTTTACGTCCTATTAACAGCCAGGGTCATGTAAGGACGTGCCAGGTTTGTTGGTGGAGGAAAGCCGGAGTACCCGGAGAAAAACCCCCGACCAGCGGTCAGTACCGCGCAACTGCCCCACATGGGATTCGAACCCGCATCCCAGAGGTGGGGGGCTTGTGGTAATATGTCGGGACATCTTAACCACTCGGCCACCGCGGCCTCATAACAAACCAGATAACAATCTTTTATAAATATATAATATGATAATATTAATTAGTCATATAACATCAGTTATAATATAATCTAGTGTATATGAATCTCCAGTAAAAAATGAATTAAAACAACATCAAAAGAAAAACAAACAAAAACAATAAGAAACTAATTTTTTAGAATTCATGCTTTTAGAATAAACTACTAGCCCCCAGCCTCTGGATCGCAGTGTTTATTACATCTATATACATACATACATTGAAAACTTAGCAACGAAATAAAAAAAAATACTATTATCACACAAAATACAGTGTGATTAGCAAAATTTAATATAGACTTTTTTTAAATGGATAAAATCTTCTCATCCTCTGATTATGAAATCTGCTCTTTTTTCACCCCAAGACAATCTGATTCACGAGATCTGAGAATTAGTTACAATATGTTTTTAGACCCAACGCTTTAAGAGGTCTTATAGAGATCAAAAATCAGTCAAATCGCTCTCTACATATTGTATAATAGAAGAAGGATAGTCAAATAACTTCTACGCTTAGATTTAGCGGCGGAAATATTTCACTAACTGTATAGTTGTTAATATTTGCGAGGATCTTAATTTCGCTAAATTCGCGGGTCCATCCAAATAAGCGAAGATTAATACCTCGCAAAGTTTATCAAAATCATCATGGCTTTACATATTATAGCCTTTCGTCTAAATGAACATCGTTGCGTGTACCCACCCCACAGACATTGTGCGCACACCGTGTAACGTTGTGCGGTCCCACAACTGATTATTTATTTGTTTATAGGTATAGGTTGTTTAATCCCCCTCCTTTGGGCCCCTCATCTGAACTAGGAAGTTGTTATTAACACCCAAACCAGCCAACTGTGTCGTACAATAATTACAGTGTATTTTAAAACCTTTTGTGAGTGATATAAAGTACATTGTATATCACATCACAACCTTTTGGGTTTTAGAAGAAGGAACTCAGACCTTTTCCAACAAAAATGGCTACTGAGGAGGTAATAGAACTCAGCGGTCTGCCGCCATATACTGCGATGTTATCGTCGCAGTTTCAAGCTTGTCCGAGACTTTTGTACAACCTCTTCGACCCGACAGTTGGCGATGGAGACCTGGACGTGAATCACCATTCCGATAAAGTTCTTGACATGAGAGGTGATCGTATTCACAGGTTGGTTATTGTGTCTAGTTAATATGATATTGTCAATTATAATCTCCTTTACTACATGAACCCTGTGGTTAGTTTAGGGGAGCCACAAAATTTACTATTTAGACAGATGTCGATTTCATGAGCAATTAGTCCGCTACCTGCCTGTTTTGCCGAATATATAAGGAATACAAAATAAATTTTTAAAAAAGAAGAGAAAATAAAACCTAATAATACATGTATAGGCAGAGAGAGGGAGAGAGAGACAGGGGGAGAGAGGGGGAGAGAGACAGGGGGGAAAGAAAAGAGAGAGAGAGAGGGGAAGGAAGTTTCGTTATCATTTTGTGTTTTTTTTTTGTTTTTTTTAATATTTACATTTACTAGAATTTGTTCTAAAAATAATATTTTTACAATAAATATCATGTCTACTAATAAAGAGAGGGAGAGGGGGGCATTTGGATTGTAATTTTCAAAATCTGTTTGTACCAATAATGTATTTCTGGGTGCTCTGGTATATGTGTATTTACATCATCTGATAAATCATTACTTCCATGGATTAATAGCTGCAAATCAAGAGGTATGAGTTGTTTAAAACGCGATATTTCTGTCCAGTTATCAATTACCTTGGGAAGGTGTAATACTGTTGACCTGCCTTTGATATTGGTGTTTAATTAGTTCATTGTCTCTCCAGATGATTCATTATTTATAAGACTGACAGGCTAGTTCCCGGGTGTCTCCATTTTTATAGATTGCTGTTATTTGGCCTCCTTTCCAATTGTTTGGAACCTTCCCATTTTGCAACGAACTGTTGAAAATATAGCATAATGGTGTTTTTATTACATCAGCCAATTCTGTTAACAATTTGGGGTGTATATTGTCTGGTCCAGGAGATTTCGATGCAACTTTTTTAACATGTTTAAAGTTTCTTCTTGATATATTGGAAATATGGACTCCACTTATATTAGAAATCAAATTAAATAAACATACAATGAAAAGTTGTGGAATGATTTCACTACTGATTGTATACATACACTGGTGTGCAATATACGGAAATAATTAGTATTATCAATATTTATGAGATTATACATAAATCTGGAAAGCAATCACAAAGTTATTTAAGTGTAGAAATCGTGGAAATTATATATATGTGGATTCAACGGATATTCGTGCTGGAATTTGTCTTTTATAGTAAAGTGTTTGGATATACGATTTATATCTATAATCACTTTGTATTCTTTACATTAGGGTTGATTGCCATTTTGGATGACTATGGGACATAGAGTGGTAAGCCGTTACTTGTAGCTGACCAGTAAGTTAAAACTTATTTGACAGCTACAGGTGCATAATGGACTGATAAAGGTAACATTTTGGATAGCTATCGGTGAGGTATGTGGTTTCTTATGGATATTGTACTAGAAAAAAACAATGGGTGGCGTCACAATTGTCCTTTAAGTAAAATGATTAATTGTGTTTGAAACATGTATTGCAGAGAGTTCAAAGTAAAGAATGTAGAAGAACTGCATAATTTGACCAAGGCACTGTTGAACAAGCCAATGTTATTCGATACTGAGCTTGCGTACCAGCGCACGGAACAGCTGATGGACTGCAATATTGGTGCTAGATTAACAGGTAAGTACCCACAGGTACCAGAAACAACAAATCAACTTAACATATATCTTGGTACTAATGTCCATGTATCAGCACGTAGTATAGGGGCCAACTTGTATGCATGACTAACATTAATTGAGGTGTTCCATCTGTCTAACATTTATATAGGACTAACATTAATTTAAGTGTTCCAGCTTTCTAACTCGTATGGAGGACTAACATTAGGTGTTCCAGTTATCCAACTTGTATATAACACTAACATTAAATTAGGTATTCTAGATGTCTAACTTGTATGTAGGACTAACATTAATTTAGGTATTACCACAAGCCCCCACCTCTGGGTTGCGATTTTGAATCACATGTGGGGCAGTTACCGAACACTGGTTGGTGATTTTCTTCCAGGTACTCCGGCTTTCCTCCACCAACAAACCTGGCCCGTTCTTACATGACCCTGGCTTTTAATAGGACGTTTAACTAATAAAATCAAACCAAATTAGATGTTCCAGCCATTTAACATATATATGAAACTAACATTAGATTATATGCTCTAGCTGTTTATTGTTTTATGGGACAAACGTTAAATAAGGTTCTTCAGCTGGTTGTAGAGTGCATCGTTCCTTCATATTGTAATTGACTGCAATATCGATGAATCGCATTTATAAACACTTTTGACATAGTGTACACGTCTGCACGATTGGCCTACATAGTCTGCCAACTTATTGAATCGGAAAAGTTGTTTAAAAATTGGATATTCTGCTAGTTAAAAGAAGGTAGTTTGATTGTGAAATCTTGTGAAACGTTTGGTGTTGGCAGCTGGGAGTTGAGCTTTGCTTTGTTACGATTACTAGAGGGTATTCTATCTTGCCTTATACGACTGCTGCTCCATAGAAATGCTAAGTTAGGAAAGGCTTGATCACACACTGTTGTATGGCTGCGTTTCTAAAATCATCTGCAACTAACAATGTAAACATGCTACTGTTAGAGCCATTTGAGCAATGAGAGCGATTGAGAAATGGTTTGTTTTTTATTTATGTGCAAATTTTCGTGTACTCTTAGACTGAATTGTCCCTTTATGAATTATTTCCAGGATAAGTTTAACATTGGTGAGTTCGCCGATTTTGTTTTACAGGCTTCTTTGTGGTGTTGGTTAACACAACGGACCCAAGGATTAGGCAGCTACTGACTCACAGACTAGTTCAGGCCATGCAGTACATGCAAGAAGGAAAGAACTTTTGTCTGAAGGTAAGAGGATGGTATGTGGATTTATGTGTAGTAGTATGTCGATGCCCTGTTCTGTGATGTTTATATCTGGGATTAAGTGACTTTTTCGTGTAGTGAGTACTACTTTAAATTGTTTGTTTAACATATTTGACGTTGTGGTTGTATCTGTAAAATGCCGAGTGTTGTGATGTTAAAGTTTTCTTTTCTTGTTGTTTTAAATGTAAAACATATTGGAATGTTTGTTGTGTATGTTAGGTTCGTTTATAGGTACAGTTGTATGTCTTTTTAAATAATTTGCTTTAAATCTTTAAGTTAGCGTTTCTTTGCGTGTTATTTTACATGTTTCTATTTGATGTGAGTTCGTGATTTATTTTTGATTTAGTTCTTGAGGTTAACATTTTAAAGTCTTTTATTTCGTGTGTTTGTAGACTATAGCTACCTATTACTTTTATCAAGAGATTAATATAATGATAGATATCGCTTGGAACATGGGACGTTATAGTTTAACCTATTTAAAAACAAAATTTCATTATAGCTGAATTTTGGAGCAAGCATGAAGCAGTGGTTCAGTGAAAATGTCGACAGAGAGGAGGCTGGGTGTTTAACAAGTCGTTATAACACCGACTATGGCAGCATGACGATCTGGGTGACCAACTGCTCGACACCATCGACAGAATTCTGTGGCACTATGTTATGCTTATGCTATCTCTTCTGCCCACCTTCCCTTTTAATTGGAGTGCCTTGTTGTTTGGTAAGTATATATTGCGATGTTACTCGAGAGGTCCCTGTTGTGTGGTAAATATATATGGCGATGTTACTCGAAGGTCTCTGTTGTGTGGTAAGTATATATGGTAATGCTACTCGAGAGATCCCTGTTGTGTGGTAAGTATATTTGGCGATGTCAATCGAAAGTACTTGTTGCCTCCAGTACAGTATATTGGTGGAATTAAGGCAATGTGGGAATGATTTCTCTAGGATCCTGAGATCGAGACATACCGAAATAACCCAATTCAACTTCATTAATATTTGTAGAGTGTATGAGAATACAAAACATAGAAAATGTTGGAAACAATTTTATACGTATTTTAGTCATACATTAAAATTTGCATGTTTTATTGTAGGCCCACAAACTCTACAGGAAGGTGACGTGCATCGATAAGAAGCAAGATTTCAGTAACCTTCCTATTACGTTACTACGTACTCGTACTCATACCGTCTCGAACCGCATTCGATGTGCCTTACCAAACCCATCAGCCCCACAGAGAAGAACACAGCCATTGAGTGGTCAACGTCAAGGTCATCCTCGGCAAGGTCATCCTTCTCGAAAGCGTTCTGAACTGTTATCGAATGACGAACTTGACCAGACCCTGTAATAATATCGAGTCGTCAATGAACCGCATTTACCAGTTTAGAATTTGGTTTAAAAGTATATTTTGTCGTCGTTTATAGCAGATTATATCTATTTTTTTAAAACGCTCTCCCCATTGCAAGTTACAATACATTAACTTATTGTTTATTATATATCATAAGATGGCTTTGTGTATATAAAATAATGACATCATGAAATTATACGACTCTTTCATACAAATGCATGTTAGTATGAAAGAAAGGGATATTCTACTCGAGGGTCACTTAATGTAGTAAAACTCGAGGCTTGCTCGATACAAGAATATTCCTACCCTTTATATCCATCTTTGAAATAATATTTTCTTTCATTTCTCGATAGTTTGTTGCAATTTTTCAATTATGATAGCCCGCCACTTTGAGAAAGAAGTTCGAAGAAATCTGCAATCGCACGCCAATTCTTCAAACATGAAAACTGTTTGATATTTGAAAAGCAAATCCACTTGATACGTTAAAATTCATCGAGAAAATAGTAAGTTTGTTGACGCAGTGACGTCACGAAGCATGCATTACAGTATTGCATGGCATAAGCCAGTACGCATGAACCCGTAGGTATTGAGAGAAATGTATAGACATTTGTACATGTACAATGTTATACATAGTTATATTAACCCAGATTAAGAGGTAATTTTTTTTAAGATTTCTAAACAGTAACAGCCTCAGCTTAGAATATTAATTACATGTAAAAAAATGTTCAACATTTTCACGAAAGAATCCAGGTGAAAGTTCTGTGAAATGTTATTATTTGTAGCAACTGACATCGATATATTTTCACTAGTTTTGGTATAGGCACGTATTTTGAGGATGAAAATTTGACGATTTGATAATTTGAAGATGTGCAAGGGGCCTGGTTGAGTTCTACTTTTCCTCTGAATCTACTTTGGTGTAGGTGTTAAGGATAACGCACTGATAACCTACTTATCTGGTACAATGACATCTGAACGCCAAAAGGCTTGTGGACAAATTAACGCAGTGAGGAATTAGCGCTATCTACATAATGGCTATATAAACGACATACAGAAAATATAAAAAGCGCAATAAGATTTTACTGCTAAAATGTGTTCCGATTATAGTAGTATGTTATTATAAGTATGCGAAATCATTTTAGGGGTACCCGGTACAGCACTGATTTCAAGAAACTTAATTGGAATATTTTGTTGAAATCCAAGACGACAGCTGAATCAAATTATCCCAAAAAGTAGCACAGCAGAGCTAGATTACATGTCATCCTACCAAACGAGACCAATACTCCACTTCATTTTAAGCATATAGTGTTGCTTAGGAATGTCCTGTCTTGCCATGGTTTGGTCAAAGACGCTTGCATCGTACACCTGTATCAGGTTGCTTGAAAAAGTAAAACAAAATAATCGAACAGCAATATTTGTAATGTTGTCAAAGAGTTTACCAATTATATCCCTCCTGATAAATCTAAATACTCTTCACGTGAGGCTTTTACTGACGATGAGAACGTGGTGACTAAATATACTCATCTTTAATTATTCTCATTGGAAATGTTAATGTCCAGTTGTTCAAAAGGTGATTAGGCTCATCACAGTTTAACGGCAATTTTCAAATGAAGATTAAATAATTTCTGGTAATACGAATTTTACAAAGTGTCTTAAGATTTAGATGTAATATACTATATGTTGCTGGTATTATCAATTTGCCAATTTCGCAAAATATCAATTTTCTATATTTTTGTTGTGACTGTATTTCTATATTTTTTGTTGTGACTGTATTTCTATATTTTTTGTTGTGACTGTATTTCTATATTTTTTGTTGTGACTGTATTTCTATATTTTTGTTGTGACTGTATTTCTATATTTTTTGTTGTGACTGTATTTCTATATTTTTGTTGTGACTGTATTTCTATATTTTTGTTGTGTCCGTATTTCTATATTTTTGTTGTGTCTGTATTTCTATATTTTTTTGTGACTGTATTTCTATATTTTTGTTGTGGCTGTAGTTCTATATTTTTGTTGTGTCTGTATTTCTATATTTTTGTTGTGTCTGTATTTCTATATTTTTGTTGTGACTGTATTTCTATATTTTTTGTTGTGACTGTATTTCTATATTTTTGTTGTGACTGTATTTCTATATTTTTGTTGTGTCCGTATTTCTATATTTTTGTTGTGTCTGTATTTCTATATTTTTTTGTGACTGTATTTCTATATTTTTGTTGTGGCTGTAGTTCTATATTTTTGTTGTGTCTGTATTTCTATATTTTTGTTGTGTCTGTATTTCTATATTTTTGTTGTATCTGTAGTTCTATATTTTTGTTGTGTCTGTAGTTCTATATTTTTGTTGTGTCTGTATTTCTATATTTTTGTTGTTTCTGTATTTCTATATTTTTGTTGTGACTGTATTTCTATATTTTTGTTGTGTCTGTATTTATATATATTTGTTGTGTCTGTAGTTCTATATATTTTTTGTGTCTGTATTTCTATATTTTTGTTGTTGTCTGTATTTTTATATTTGTTAGCCTGTTCATGTTGATGATATTGTTGATACCATGCTCAGAATACATTATTCTCATTATGTGGTTCTTAAAAATGTTTATTGTTATTAAATGAATATTAAAAGCTTGGCGACAGTTTAAGAAATGTGAAGACATTCCTTGTGTGGAAGCATGAGGGTCAATGGGGAGCAGATATAGAGGGGAAAAGGAATATTTAGGTCAGAAGCATTCCTGTGGCCATTCTGATAAAAATCACCTGATACGTCATTTCATAGAAATTTGGACCACTATTCACTATACTTTTACGTAGAACTTCATTTCGCCTACAAGATAGATTAAAAAAGTACATGCTGTGATGAAATGTCGTTTTCAGTTGATGTAGCCAGATGAAGCACATGCATTTGAACTGGACTGACATACAGGTGAAAAAGTTCATCGGAACATGAGCCAACTGAATCGGAGGTTGTCATAACATCTGTGATACAATCAAATACTTCTGTATAGTTATTAAATTTCGAGGACACAAAATTTCGCGATTTATTGTATTGCCATTATTCGCGGGGTTATATTTTCGCGAATTATCTAAGTAGCATTTAAAAGCTTCATTTAGACAACAGGATATAATATTTAAAGCCATGATGATTTTGATAAACTTTGCGAGGTATTATAATTCTCGCTAATTTGGATGGACCCGCGAATTTAGCGAAATTAAGACCCTCGCAAAATTAGTAGCTATACAGTTAGTGAAATATTTCCACCGCTAAATCCAAGCGTAGAAGTTATTTGTCTATCCTTCTTCTATTATACAATATGTAGAGAGCGATTTGACTGATTTTTGATCTCTATAAGACCTTTTAAAGCGTTGGGTCTAAAAAACAAATTGTAACTAATTCTCGGATCTCGTGAATCAGATTGTCTTGGGGAGAAAAAAAGAGCAGATTTCATAATCAGAGGATGAGCAGATTTTATCCATTTTTAAATACAAAAACCTATATTAAATTTTTCAATTTATGTATGTATATAGATGTAATCAACACTGTTTACATTGTTTATAAAAAGCGATAAAGAGGCTGGGGGTTAGCAGTTTATTCTAAAAGCATGAATTCTAAATAGTTTAGTTTCTTATTGTTTTTGTTTTGTTTTTGTTTTGATGTTGCTTGAATTCAATTTTTACTGGAGATACATATACACTGGATTTTATTATAACTGATGTTATATAACTGATTAATATATATTTATATCAGGTTGTTATCTGGTTTGTTATAACAAAATCATTATTTCTGAGATAAAAAAAAATAATAATCTGTATATATTCATTATTAATTATTTTTATTACCAAAATGAATTCTGAGTTTAAGACCACTCAAACACAATTATATAAACAGATTTATACGGATATTTTTCAATAAAAGCTTTGCAAGCAATATTGGTGTTGGTCGTTTGTACTACACACAAAAAATATTGGCAAATATCTACATCAAGTTCAAGTAGCAGTTGTTTTTTCTTCTTTTTTTTTGAACTAATAATCACGTTCAACTACATATATACATAAAATCATATTGGAATATGTGCATTGCCTTTCATGCTAGCAGCAACTGTAACTTTTTAATATTTGCTTCAATACGAAATTGAGGAAGGAGAGAGCATGCCATCTAGCAGAGGCGAGAGTCAAGGTACGTAGCTGGAAGCCAACCGTTGGGCAGTAGGGACTGATCAACCCTACTGACCTACCATGAGGAGTTCCAAGATAATGATTGAAACCTTCGAAGATGGATTGAACCATCCTCGATACACTAGGGGGTACTACCACTGACGTTATATCCACCCCTGGACTAATGAGCTGTTAGTTTGGTATTTCGTACTGGAGTATCGAGGATATGAAGGTTCTGGCTGATGACGACGACGGCGAGCGGCAACACTAACAGTTGTATGTAATCCAGTGGTTAGTAGGAAAGACAGCCGATAACAGAGTGGTGACATCCGGGAAAGACTGGAGCGAGGCATTGATGGTTGGCAGCCAAAAATAACGTCTTTGTGAGTAGACACCTCAAGAAAGCTTCAATAAAGGATACAGAGAAACAGCCTCAGGGCAAGCCTGGTTTTATCCCTCTGCATCTAAAGTTGTAAACAAAGGATTTCCGAAATGGTAAGAGATACGCCAATGATGGTGTCACTAAATTATATGGCATGAGTTGAAGATGTGACACGAGCAAATTTATGATGGTCAAAAGTCCAGTATAACTGCTGCTTTCATGACATAGTCCAGGGGTGGATATAACGTCAGTGATAGTAACCCCTGGTGTATCGAGGATGGGTCCATTGATCTTCGAAGGTTTCAATTCTTATCGGTCAGTAGGGTTGATCAGTCCCTACTCCCCAATGGTTGGCTTCCAGCTACGTACCTTGACTCTCGCCTATGCTGGATGATTTTTACTCTTACATTGTTAGGGTTACATTCGAAGATTAGGCTGTGCCATGTCATATCAATATAACTTGCAGTGGCCATCACATATTTAGTGGCCGCCGCCAAATTTAAAAGTTAGGCAAATGTCGACAATTTTAATTTTCGATTTATTCAAATAAAGAGTTTTCGTATTAAAGTGAATATTAATTAATTACAAGTGCTGCTAACGTGAAAGGCAATGCATGTATTCCAATATGATTCTATGTAGATATGTAGTTGAACGTGATTATTACTTAAAAAAAAAAAAAAAAAAAAAAAACTGCTACTTGAACTTGATGTAGATATTTGCCAATATTTTGTGCGTTTAGTACAAACGACCAACACCAATATTGCTTGCAAAACTTTTATTGAAAAATATCCGTATCGTATCAATCTATTTATATAATTGTGTTTGAGTGGTCACAAACTCAGACTTCATTTTGATAATGAATAATGAATACATTCAGATTATTATTTTTTATCTCAGAAATAAAGATTTTGTTATAGCAAACCAGATAACAACCTGATATAAATATAACATCAGTTATAATAAAATCTAGTGTCTATAAATTTCCAGTAAAAATTGAATTAAAACAACATCAAAACAAAAACAAAACAAAAACAATAAGAAACTAAACTTTTTAGAATTCATGCTTTTAGAATAAACTCCTAACCCCCAGCCTATTATCGCTTTTCATCAACAATGTAAACAGTGTTGATTACATCTATATGCATACATACATTGAAAACTTAGCAACGAAATAAAAAAAAAGTATTATCACACAAAATACAGTGTGATTAGTAAATTTTAATATAGACTTTTGTATTTGAAAATGAATAAAATCTTCTCATCCTCTTATTATGAAATCTGCTCTTTTTTCTCTCAAAGACAATCGAATTCACGAGATCTGAGAATTAGTTACAATTTGTTTTTTAGACCCAACGCTTTAAGAGGTCTTGAAATGATAAAAATCAGTCAAATCACTCTCTACATATTGTGTTATAGAAGAAGGATAGACAAATAACTTCTACGCTTAGATTGAGCGGCAGAAATATTTCACTAACCGTATAGTTACTAATATTTGCGAGGATCTTAATTTCGCTAAATTCGCGGGTTTATCCAAATTAGCGAAGATTATTACCTTGCGAAGTTTATCAAAATCATGGCTTTACATATTATAGCCTTTCGTCTAAATGATGCTTTCAAAAGCTACTAAGATAATTCACGAAAATAAACCCCGCGAAAAATGGCAAAACAATAAATCGCGAAATTGTATGTCCGCGAAATTTAATAACTGTACAGAAATATCACAGATTGTATCACAAATGTTATGACAACCTAGCTCCGATTCAGTGGGCTCATGTTCCGATGAACTTTTTCACCTGTATGGTACCAGTTTAAATGCATGTGATCCATCTGGTTACATCAACTGAAAACGACATTTCATCACAGCATGTACTTTTTAAATTTATCTTGTAGGCTAAATGAAGTTCTACATAAACGAAAAAGTATAATAAATAGTGGTCCGAACATCTATGAAATGAAGTATCAGTGTTTTTATCAGAATGGCCACAGGAATGCTTCTGACCTAAATATTCCTTTTCCCCTCTATATCTGCTCCCCATTGACCCTCATGCTTCCACACAAGGAATGTCTTCACATTTCTTAAACTGTCGCCAAGCTTTTAATATTCATTTAATAACAATAAACATTTTTAAGAACCACATAATGAGAATAATGTATTCTGAGCATGGTATCAACAATATCATCAACATGAACAGGCTAACAAATATAGAAATACAGACAACAACAAAAATATAGAAATACAGACACAACAAAAATATAGAACTACAGACACAACAAAAATATAGAAATACAGACACACAAAAAATATAGAAATACAGACACAAAAAAATATAGAAATACAGACACAACAAAAATATAGAAATACAGACACAACAAAAATATAGAACTACAGACACAACAAAAATATAAAAATACGGACACAAAAAAATATAGAAATACAGACACAACAAAAATATAGAAATACAGACAACAACAAAAATATAGAAATACAGACAACAACAAAAATAAAAATACAGACACCAACAAAAATATAAAAATACAGACACCAACAAAAATATAGAAATACAGACACAACAAAAATATAGAACTACAGACACAACAAAAATATAAAAATACGGACACAACAAAAATATAGAAATACAGACACAACAAAAATAAAGAACTACAGACACAACAAAAATATAGAACTACAGACACAACAAAAATATAGAAATACAGACACAACAAAAATATGGCACTACAGACACAATAAAAATATAGAAATACAGACACAACAAAAATATAGAAATTCAGACACAACAAAAATATAGAAATACAGACACAACAAAAATATAGAAATACGGGCACAACAAAAATATATAAATACAGACACAACAAAAATATAGAACTACAGACACAACAAAAATATAGAAACACAGACACAACAAAAATATAGAAATACAGACACAACAAAAATATAGAAATACAGAAACAACAAAAATATAGAAATACAGACACAACAAAAATATAGCAATACGGACACAACAAAAATATAGAAATACAGACACCCAAACAAAATATAGAAATACAGACACACCAAAAATTATAGAAATACAGACACAACAAAAATATAAAAATACAGACACCAACAAAATATAGAAATACAGACACCCAAACAAAATATAGAAATACAGTCACACCAAAAAACATAGAAATACAGACTCACCAAAAGATATAGAAATACAGACACAACAAAAATACAGAAATACAGACACCAACAAAAATATAGAAACACAGACACAACAAAAAATATAGATATAGGACAACAACAAAAATATAGAAATATAGACAACAACAAAAATATAGAAATACAGACTCAAAAAAATATAGAAATACAGACAACAACAAAAATATAGAAATACAGTCACACCAAAAAATATAGAAATACAGACACACCAAAAGATATAGAAATACAAACACAACAAAAATATAGAACTACAGACACCAACAAAAATATAGAAACACAGACACAACAAAAATATAGAAATACAGACACAACAAAAATATAGAAATACAGACACAACAAAAATATAGAAATACAGACAACAACAAAAATATAGAAATACAGACAACAACAAAAATAAAAATACAGACACCAACAAAAATATAAAAATACAGACACCAACAAAAATAAAGAAATACAGACACCAACAAAAATATAAAAATATAGACACCAACAAATATAGAAAAATACAGACACCAACAAAAATATAAAAATACAGACACCAACAAAAATAAAGAAATACAGACACCAACAAAAATATACAAATACAGACACCAACAAATATAGAAAAATACACAACAATTTATAGTATCAGTTTACCGTATCAAACAAAGGTGGCAACAGTGCAGTGATTGACTGGTAATTAACACTTTAGATCAGTTACCATTTGTTTATCAGACTTCTGTTAATGCCATGTAGTGCAATCTTGTAGACAAATTGATAATACATGTACCAGCGACATATAGTATATTACATCTAAATCTTTACTAATACGAAGTAAATGTTACGTGATGTAAATTATTCATTTTATTTATTTCTGTATTGTTATAAAGGTAAGATATATCAAACAGAATACAGGTAAACTATTAATTAAATGTTACTTTATACTAATCAAATGCATGTCAACAACTAAATTGAAATTCATCAATTAATAACTTCATTTGTTTGTTTGTCAAGTACAAGTTTTACTACATGTAAAAGGACACCATTTTCAAACAGATACATCTAAGATGATCTAGATGCATACATTACATAATCTACATAATGAATTACAATATACAGTAGAATACATTTGCTTTATATAACCTCGTTACCATGCACTACATGAATACTCTACATACATGTACCGTACCTACTCCGCCTTACACATCACATTTATTAATATACTACTAGATGTTAAGGCTCTTCCGCTACCTGGATGTTCAAAGGATGATTAACTTAAATTAGTGAAATGTTCATTTCAAATAATCTTAATCTTTTTAAGAATCTTAAGATAGTTTGTAAAATTCGTATTACCAGAAATTGTTTAATCCTCATTTGAAAATTGCCGTTAAACTGAGATGAGTCTTATCACCTTTTGAATAACTGGACATTGACATTTCCAATAGGGACAATTAAAGATGAGTTTCGGTATATTTAGTCACAACATTCTCATCGTCAATAAAAGCCTCACGTGAAGAGAATTTGGATTTATCACGAGGGATATAATTGGTAAATTATTGGACAAGGACCTACAACATTACCAATAACGCTGTGCGGTTATTTTGTTTTACTTTTAAAAGCAACTTGATACAGGTGTACCATGCAAGAGTCTTTGACCATTAAACCACGGCAACACTAACTGCTTCAAAGGAATCAAAGGAAGTGGAGCATTGGTGTCGTTTGGTAGGATGGCATATAAGCTAGCTTTTCTGTGCTACTTTTTGGGACAACTGGATCCAGCTGTCATCTTGGATTTCATCAATAAGACAAACGGCCGATTGTGTAGCTTACTGACAAACATTTTGTGGCAATATTATAATAAAAACAGCTGTTTGAGAACAGCAAAGTTCGCAACTGGCAGCATTAAAAGACCCACACTACTTTACCATGCGAGTACAATTTTGCCAATTTATCACTGCGTTAATTTGTCCACAAGCCTTTTGGCGTTGAGATGCCATTGTACGAGATAAGTAGGTTATCAGTACCTAAACAACTACACCACCGTAGATTCAGAGGAAAAGTAGAACACAACCAGGCCCCTTGGAAATTTTCAAATGATCAAAACGTCATCCATCCTCTAAATATTTCCCTATATCAAAACAAAGCTAATGAAAAAATATCGATGTCAGTTGTTACAAATAATAACATTTCACAGCACTTTGTTTGGTTTGGTTTGGTTTGGTTATTTTACGTCCTATTAACGGCCAAGGTCTTGTAAGGACGTGCCAGGTTTGTTGGTGAAGGAAAGCCAGAGTACCTGGAGAAAAAATCACCAACCCAGCGGTCAGTACCTGGAACTGCCCCACATAGGATTCGAACCCGCATCCCAGAGGTGGAGGGCTTGTGGTAATATATAAGTCGGAACATCTTAACCACTCGGCCAACGCGGCCCCTCACAGCACTTTTACCTGGATTCTTTCGTGAAAATGTTAAACAGTTTTACATGTTATAAATATTCTAAGCTGAGGTCGTTACTGTTAAGAAATCTTAAAAAAAAATACCTCTTAATCTGGGTTAGATATAACATTTTTGTAGGCTATGAACTTAACTCCGGTGAACAAAATGAAGAATTATTTACGTATATATATCCAGTGGTATACATATCTAACACTCGAAGGTATTGATATATTCTATGTCTATGAAGAATATCCTTCCGTGTTTTGTCTATGTCTTCATAAACCCAAAAATATTGAGAATAATGCTTTAATGTTCAACAATATAACTATATATAACATTGTACATATATATACATTTCTCTCATATCTTCATACGTTCTGGTTTATTCCATACAATACTCTATTACATGGCTACCCATACGTCTTCATGACGTTACTGCGTCAACAAAATTACTATTTTCATGATAAATTTTAACGCATTTTTTATAATGCTTTTACTACGGAGAATGCAAACAGAAGGATTTGCGTAACAAATATCACGCAATTTTAGTGTATGAAAAATTGATTTGCAGTTGGGTTTTCTTCGAACTTCTTTCTAAAAATGGCGGACTATCATAATTGAAAAATTGCAACAAAATATCGAGAAATGAGAGAAAAAGACTTTTTCAAATATGGATATAAAGGGTAGGAATATTCTTGTATGGAACAAGTATCGAGTTTTACTACATTAAGCAACCCTTGAATATAATATCACTATCCTTCATACTAACATATGAAACAGTCCTATAATCTCATGATGTCATTATTTTATATACACAAAGCCGGCTTATGATGTATAATAAACAATAATTTAATGTATTGTTACTTGCAATGGAGAGAGCGTTTAAAAGTTAGATATAATCTACGCCTAATGCATCTGTTATAAACGACGACAAACTATACTTTTTAACAAAATTCTAAACCTGGTAATTGCGGTCCATTGACGACTCGATATTATTACAGGGTCTGGTCAAGTTCGTCATTCGATAACAGTTCAGAATGCTTTCGAGAAGGCTGACCTTGCCGAGGGTGACCTTGACGATAATGACCTTGACGATGAGCACTCATTGGCTGTGTCCTTCTCTGTGGGGCTGATGGGTTTGGTAAGGCACATCGAATGTAGTTCGAGACGGTAAGAGTACGCCGAAACGTTATAGGAAGGTTCCTGAAATCTTGCTTCTTATCGATGCACTTCACCTTCCTGTATAGTTTGTGTGCCTACAATAAAACATTCAAATTTTAATACATTACTGAAATAGGTATAAAATTGTTTCCAACATTTTCTATGTTTTGTATTTACATATACTCTACAAATATTAATGAAGTTGAATTGGGTTATTTCGGTATGTCTCGATCTCAGGATCCTAGAGAAATAATTCCCACATTGCCTAAATTCCACCAATATACTGTACTGGAGGCAACAAATTCTTTCGGTTAACATTGCCAAATATACTAACCACACAACAGGGACCTTCGAGTCACATCGCCATATATACTTACCACACAACAGGGACCTTCGAGTCACATCGCCATATATACTTACCACACAACAGGGACCTTCGAGTCACATCGCCATATATACTTACCACACAACAGGGACCTTCGAGTAACATCGCCATATATACTTACCACACAACAGGGACCTTCGAGTAACATCGCCATATATACTTACCACACAACAGGGACCTTCGAGTCACATCGCCATATATACTTACCACACAACAGGGATCTTCGAGTAACATCGCCAAATATACTTACCACACAACAGGGATCTTCGAGAAACATCGCCATATATACTTACCACACAACAGGGACCTTCGAGTCACATCGCAAAATATACTTACCACACAACAGGGACCTTCGAGTAACATCGCCATATATACTTACCACACAACAGGGACTTTCGAGTAACATCGCCATATATACTTACCACACAACAGGGATCTTCGAGTAACATCGCCATATATACTTACCACACAACAGGGACCTTCGAGTAACATCGCCATATATACTTACCACACAACAGGGACCTTCGAGTCACATCGCCATATATACTTACCATACAACAGGGACCTTCGAGTCACATCGCCATATATACTTACCACACAACATGGACCTTCGAGTCACATCGCCATATATACTTACCACACAACAGGGACCTTCGAGTCACATCGCCATATATACTTACCACACAACAGGGACCTTCGAGTAACATCGCCATATATACTTACCACACAACAGGGACCTTCGAGTCACATCGCCATATATACTTACCACACAACAGGGATCTTCGAGTAAAATCGCCATATATACTTACCACACAACAGGGACCTTCGAGTCACATCGCCATATATACTTACCACACAACAGGGACCTTCGAGTCACATCGCCATATATACTTACCACACAACAGGGACCTTCGAGTAACATCGCCATATATACTTACCACACAACAGGGACCTTCGAGTAACATCGCCATATATACTTACCACACAACAGGGACCTTCGAGTCACATCGCCATATATACTTACCACACAACAGGGATCTTCGAGTAACATCGCCAAATATACTTACCACACAACAGGGATCTTCGAGAAACATCGCCATATACACTTACCACACAACAGGGACCTTCGAGTCACATCGCCATATATACTTACCACACAACAGGGACCTTCGAGTAACATCGCCATATATACTTACCACACAACAGGGACCTTCGAGTAGTATCGCCATATATACTTACCACACAACAGGGAGCTCTCGAGTAACATCGCCATATATACTTACCAAACAACACGGCACTCCAATTAAAAGGGAAAGTGGGCAGACGAGATAGCATAAGCATAACATGGTGCCACAGAAATCTGTCGATGGTGTCGAGCAGTTGGTCACCGAAATCGTCATGCAGCCATAGCCGGTGTTAGAACGACTTGATAAACAGCAAGCCTCCTCTCTGTCGACGTTTTCACTGAACCACTGCTTTATGTTTGCTCCAAAATTCAGCTATAATGAAAGTTTGTTTTTAAATAGGTTGAACTATAACGTCCCATGTTCCAAGCGATATCTATCATTATATTAATCTCTTGATAAAAGTAATAGGTAGCCAAAGCCTACAAACACAAGAAATAAAAGACTTTCAAATGTTAACCTTAAGAACAAAATCAAGAATAAATCACGAACTCACATCAAATAGAAACATGTAAAATAACACGCAAAGAAACGCTAACTTAAATATTTAAAGCAAATTATTAAAGATGTACAACTGTACCTATAAACGAACCTGGCATACACAACAAACATTCCAATATGTTTTACATTTAAAACACCAAGAAAAGAAAACTTTAACATCACAACACTCGGCATTTTACAGATACAACCACAACGTCAAATATGTTAAACAAACAATTTTAAGCAGTATTTACTACACGACAAAGTCACTTAATCCCAGATATAAACATCACAGAACAGGGCATCGACATACTACTACACATAAATCCACATACCATCCTCTTACCTTCAGACAAAAGTTCTTTCCTTCTTGCATGTACTGCATAGCCTGAACTAGTCTGTGAGTCAGTAGCTCCCTAATCCTGGGGTCCCTTGTGTTAACCAACACCACAAAGAAGTCTGTAAAACAAAATCGGCAAACTCGCCAATGCTATCCTGGAGATAATTCATAAAGAGACAATTCACTTTAAGAGTACACGAAAATTTGCACATATATAAGAAACAAACCATTTCTCAATCGCTCTCATTTCTCAAATCGCTCTAACAGTAGCATGTTTACATTGTTAGTTGCAGATGATTTTAGAAACGCATCAGTACCAATAACAACAGTATGTGATCATGCCTTCCCTAACTTAGCATTTCTATGGAGCAGCAGTCGCATATGGCAAGCTATAATATCCTCTACTAATCGTAACAAAGCAAAGCTCAACTCTCAGCTGCCAACACCAAACGTTTTACAAGATTTCCCAATCAAACTACCTTCTTTTAACTAGCAGAATATCCAATTTTCAAACAACTTTTCCGATTCAATTAGTTGGTAGACTATGTAGGCCAATCGTGCAGACGTGTACACTATGTCAAAAGTGTTTATACATGCGATTCATCGATATTGCAGTCAATTACAATATGAAGGACCGATGCACTCTACAACCAGCTGAAGAACCTTATTTAACGTTAGTCCCATAAAATAATAAACAGCTAGAGCATATAATCTAATGTTAGTTTCATATATATGTTAACTGGCTGGAACACCTTATTTGGTTTGATTTTATTAGTTAAACGCCCTATTAAAAGCCATGGTCATGTAAAGACGGGACAGGTTTTACCACTGGTGGAGGAAAGCCGGAGTACCTGGAAGAAAACCATCGACCAGTGGTCGGTACCTAGCAACTGCCCCACATGGGATTCAAAATCGCAACTCAGAGGTGGAGGGCTTGTGGTAATTGTAGTGTCACCAACAGTTAATTGAACTGACATAACCGTAACCGGACAGCATCTAATTCCAGACAGAGCCCGTTTGATTGTCCGGTACCTGATAACACACCAAATAATTGTCCAGGCCTTGTTGTTTTAGACAAGGCAGTTCCCACCAGTACCCAGGCGAATAAACATGTACATAGTGTATTCTATGGAGTCTGTTGTCATTATACAAAACAACGAGATATAACAGTAATATGTCGGGAATTCATAATTTAATGTCAGTTCTACATACAAGTTAGACAGCTGGAATACCTAATTTATTGTTATTAAATATGTGAGGTAAGGAGAGACAACTCTAATATAAAAAAATCGGTAGAAGGGAGACTACTCCGTATCATCTATTCTGACATTCTATTACAAATTGATATAAATGCTTTCTTGCTTTTAATAATTTCAGTGATACACATATTATGTAATGTTTTTTGTTAATATGTAATTTCTTCTTTTTTTACATTTTTAAATTTAACTTCGAATCAATCCATAATTAGTTTTAAGGATTATGAAAAACACAATAGTATTAAAATTGATATCAACAACAAGGGGAGCTACCTCTCACATATACTTGAGTGATAAAAGAGTAATTATAAATACATGTAGTTCTTAGCCTAAGTCACAGTTTGTGTAATAAACTTCGGTATTTTGAGACCATCAATTCTTTTTTCCCATTTTGTTTTATTTTTATGTATAATGACAGATTATCTTTAAGTAATTCTTTTAAAATTTGAAATGCTGATGAAGGAGAAGTTGATTTGTTTTGGTATTTTTTTTATATTCCTGATCTTCCATATAACTCATTTAGTTGTAATTATGACTGTGTTAGATATTGCATTTTTCAATAAATTATCAGTGCAGTCACCGAGCATCATTTTCTCATCAATATTCCATGTAATATTAACAGTGTCAAAACTTTCATTATTGTAAAGATTAGCATGTATTATGTCTAACAATTGTGTTGTGAATAAACAGTTAACAAACAAATGGGTTAAAGTCTCATTTTCAGTTCTACACATATGACATAGTCCATCGGATCTATTCATTAGACTTAGTTTGTTTTCGGTATATATTACCCTATGTATACTTTTCCATTGAAATTCTTTCATTTTATTTGTAATTGCATAGTCGGTCTTTCCAAAAAATTTCCAAACATTTATCCAATCTATTTCCTTCTGAAATTCAGTATTCCATTTAATTTCTGATTTTGGTCTTATAGTAGGTGTAGTAATAGTATGCAGGGTTTTCAATTTAAGTTCTTTTGGCTTTACAATTTTAAAAGGATTTTTATTAAAAACACATATCTCTAATTTATTGTTAATATATATATCTTTTTGTGTTCTGGTTCTGGTTCATTCCCTTTAATGATTTCAATATATTTTCTAGGTATAGCTTTCTTTATTTTAGAAATCTCGGCAATCCAATTATGTTTAAATATAAGTTTCCTTAAAAGTTCTTGGTTGTTGATAAAGTTTTTCCTGTTCTCATCCCATATGTCAGACACTTTAGTGATTCCACTTTTCAAAACAGAAGATAAAAATAACGGTTGATTATTATGTTGTATGTTTTTGTTACCGAATAATGGTTGTGACAAAATTTGTGATATTCCATTAGGTACTATTTTAGATTTCATATTAGACCATGCTTTCAAAACATTGTAATAGAATTTAGGAATTTGATTGCTAATATTTCATCCATTCAAGTCAGAACATCCAACTAGAAAATTGGTTTGCATATATTTATTATCAAATTTTTTTAAGTATTGTTTTCCAATAGCATTCCATGTCTCGGTTTTTTGTGTGTGCATTATTCTGTAAACTGTTTTTGATTGTATATTTTCTACAAAGTCTGTCAGATTTATCATTTCAATTCCTCCATTCAATTTACTATTACAACAAACTTTTCTTCCTATCAGATTGACTTTACCATCCCATATGTAGTCCCATATGATTTTGTTTATTTCCTGTACGTACTTTTCAGGAATACTTCTTGCTTCTATCTCAAATCCTAAAAAGGATATAATATAAATTTATTTTGAATGGATATGAATGATTGAGAGGGATTGATGAATAAAATGATGAATATATTTGTAAATAATGTGAAAGCGGTGAAAGTTTGTGTTCAAGATTAGAATAATCTATTTAAATATGGAAATTTGTGTGCAAGTCCTTCTGTGAAAGGAACATAATGTTATTTATATGTCTATTGAATACATTTTTATTTTGAAGAAAAAAAAAGAAAAAAAAATGTTAGTCCCATATAAAAGTTAGACAGATGAAACACCTAAATTAATGTAAGTCCTATATAAAAGTTAGACAGATGGAACACCTAAATAAATGTTAGTCCTATATACAAGTTAGACAGATGGACCACCTAAATTAATGTTATTCCTATATAAAAGTTAGACAGCTTGAACACCTAAATAAATGTTAGTTCTATATACAAGTTAGACAGATGGAACACCTAAATAAATGTTAGTCCTATATAAAATTAGACAGATGGAACACCTAAATTAATGTTAGTCCTATATACAAGTTAGACAGATGAAACACCTAAATAAATGTTAGTCCTATATAAAAGTTAGACAGCTGGAACACCTAAATTAATGTTAGTCCTATATACAAGTTAGACAGATGGAACACCTAAATTAATGTTAGTCCTATATAAAAGTTAGACAGATGGAACACCTAAATTAATGTTAGTCCTATATACAAGTTAGACAGATGGAACACCTAAATAAATGTTAGTCCTATATAAAGTTAGACAGATGGAACACCTAAATTAATGTTAGTCCTATATAAAAGTTAGACAGATGGAACACCTAAATAAATGTTAGTCCTATATAAAATTAAAAAATTAGACAGATGGAACACCTAAATTAATGTTAGTCCTATATACAAGTTAGACAGATGGAACACCTAAATTAATGTTAGTCCTATATCCAAGTTAGACAGATGGAACACCTAAATTAATGTTAGTCCTATATAAAAGTTAGACAGATGGAACAGCTAAATTAATGTTAGTCCTATATACAAGTTGACAGATGGAACATCTAAGTTAATGTTAGTCCTATATAAAAGTTAGACAGATGGAACACTTAAATTAATGTTAGTCCTGTATAAAAGTTAGACAGATGAAACACCTAAATTAATGTTAGTCCTATATACAAGTTAGACAGATGGAACACCTAAATTAATGTTAGTCCTATATACAAGTAAGACAGATGGAACACCTAAACTAATGTTAGTCCTATATACAAGTTAGACAGATGGAACACCTAAATTAATGTTAGTCCTATGTAAATGTTAGACGTGCTGATACATGGACATTTGTACCAAGATATATGTTAAGTTGATCTGTTGTTTTATGGTAACTGTGCGTACTTACCTGTAATCTATCACCAATATTGCAGTCCATCAGCTGTTCCATGTGCTGGTGCGCAAGCTCGGTAAAGAATAACAATGGTTTGTTTAACAGTTCGTTGATCAAATTATGTAGTTCTTCTACATTCTCTACTTTGAACTCTCTGCAATACATGTTTGAAACACAATTAATCATTTTATTTCAAGGACAATTGCTACGTCACCCATTGTTTTTTCTACTTACAATATCCATAAGAAGCCACATACCTCACCAATAGCTATCCAATATGTTACCTTTAGCAGTTCATTATTTACCTGTAGATGTCCAATATGTTTTGAACTTATTGGTCAGCTACAAGTAACGGCTTACCATTCTTTGTCCCATAGTCATCCGAAATGGCAATCAATCCTTATGTAAAATTTTGAACTTATTCATCAGCTACAAGTCAGCTTACCATTCTATGTCCCATAGTCATCCGAAATGGCAATCAACCCTTATGTAAAGAATACAAAGTGATTATAGATATCAAACATATATCCAAAACTTTACTATAAAAGACAAATTCCAGCACGAATATCCGTTGAATCAACATATATATAATTTCCACTATTTCTACACTTGAATAACGTTCTGATTGCTTTCCAGATATACGTATAATCTCATAAATATTGATAATACTAATTATTTCCGTATATTGCACACCAGTCTATGTATACAATTAGTAGTGAAATCATTCCATAACTTTTGATTGTATGAGTGGAGTCCGTATTTCCAATATATCAAGAAGAATTTTTAAACATGTTTAAAAAGTTGCATCGAAATCTCCTGGACCGACAATAAACACCCCAAATTGTTAACAGAATTGGCTGATGTCATAAAAACACCATTATGCTATATTTTCAACAGTTCGTTGCAAAATGGGAAGGTTCCAAACAATTGGAAAGAAAGCCAAATAACAGCAATCTATAAAAATGGAGACACCCGGGAACTAGCCTGTCAGTCTTATAAATAATGAATCATCTGACGAGAAACAATGAACTAAGTGAACACCAATATCAAAGGCAGGTCAACACCTTCCCAAGGTAATTCATAACTGGACAGAAATATCGCGTTTTAAACAATTTCATACTGCTTGATTTGCAGCTATTAATGCATGGAAGTAATGATTTATCAGATGATGTAAATACACATATATATACCAGAGCACCCAGAAATACATTATTGGTATCAATAGATTTTGAAAATTACAATCCAAATGCTCCTCTCTCTCTCTCTCTCTCTCTCTCTCTCTCTCTCTCTCTCTCTCTCTCTCTCTCTCTCTCTCTCTCTCTCTATTAGTAGACATGATATTTATTGTAAAAATATTATTTTCCGATGATGACGTGAAAGGAGAAACGTATATTGTGAAAGCCTGGAGAGATAGAACAAAATCATGGCACGTGCACATTTGAAACGTTTAATCTTCTGCTGTCAGCATAGGAAAACATGCCCTTCTAGTAAATGTAAATATTTTTTTAAACAAATGATAACGAAATTTCCTTCCCCTCTCTCTTTTTTCTCTCTCCCCCTGTCTCTCTCCGCCCTCTCTCTCTCCGTCTTTCTGCCTATATTATTAGGTTTTATTTTCTCTTCGGTTTTTTTTAATCTTTATATCCCTAATATATTAGGCAAAACAGCCTAATAATAGGCAGGTAGCGGACTAGTGAATTATGTGACTCCCCTTAAACTAACCACAGGGTTCATGTAGTAAAGGAGATTATAACTGACAATATCATATTAACTAGACACAATAACCAACCTGTGAATACGATCCCCTCTCATGTCAAGAACTTTATCGGAATGGTGATTCACGTCCAGGTCTCCATCGCCAACTGTCGAGTCGAACAGGTTGTACAAAAGTGTCGGACAAGCTTGAAATTGCGACAATAACATCGCGGTGTACGGCGGCAGTTCCATTACCTCCTCAGTAACCGTTTTTGTTGGAAATGGTCTGAGTTCCTTCTTCTAAAACCCAAAAGGTTATGATGTGATATAATGTACTTTATATCACTCACAAAAGGTTTTAAAATACACTGTTATTATTGTACGACACGTTTGGCTGGTTTGGGTGTTAATTACAACTTCCTAGTTCAGATGAGGAGCCCTTAGAATCCTTAGCATTGGCATTTTTGATATAAGCTTTGACTGGAGTTCCAAATGCACCAAAGAGATTCAATTTACCTGCTTCAATTTTATATGGAAAGGCAAAATTGATCATAGATTATAATTGATTATAGTGAAGGGGGATTACACGTCACTCATGTTGCGTCATTTTGTCAGGCATTGAAATGCTCCTTGATAAGTTAGCTCATGATTCCTTTACATTGCTCACCTTGGAAACCGTCAGTATTAGATAAGTTAGAGGTGTGTGGTGGAGATAATAGGATGCCAAAGAGGGACTTGTGAGAATTTCAAACGTTTTTATACCTTTTGGAAAGACATTTAATCTATAATGGTAGTATTAAGTTAGGCAGAAATTCAGTTTTTATAGAATCCTGATATTGGTGTGCAAAAGATTTTTTTTATGATCTATTAAAGGATTAGAGAGTTTTGCCTTTTGAAAGGTTTAATGAAAGATGCTATGTCGATATTGATATAATTCTTTTAGAATATCATGACCTTATCAATGCCATACCAAAGGACTGGAAACGGATTCTCGGAGAGCAAAATAATGTACCAACATAGATTTCTTCAAATAAAGCGATAGACTACATCAAAAATAATGACAAAGAAACAAAATATTTCAAAGTATAATCAGACAAATATCAAAATAACTAGAAATTGTCATAGACAATTTGGCGGGCTTTTCACTATATTTAGTTTACATTGCCGTCATTGCCAGGTAAGTTAAGAAATAGGTAATGCATGGGTTTTGAAGTTGTAACCAATAAATGACCTTGACTTTCAGCCCTGAATAAAAGTGTTTTAGTGAAGATCTGCATGATGTTGATCAGCCGAAGAGAACTCTCATCTTAATCCAATTCATATTTCCAAATTCGTTCGAGCAAATGATAACGAGATCGAATGCGCCTTAACGTCATCTGACTTGAGGTGTTGTTAAGTATATATACCCCGGTATGTATATTTAAACTCTGGACCTCTGTGACCTTGAACGTATGAAGACTCTTGTCATTTGGGTGATTGTTGAGTCATTTAAAGATTTGAACATATTTGACTCATGTGACCTTGAATGCAAGTCAAGGCCTTCACCCCAGCATGGTACAGGCCCAGTATCAGTACATTAGACCTTCTGGTTATGGAGAAGTTTTTGGAATGAAAAGTTTACACATGGGGGGATTGCGCACGACGACGGACGAAGCGTGGTGACTATATGTCACCCTGATCCCTGAGGTCAGGCGACCTCAAAAGTAAAAACCATCAAGTCCTTTATGATGTAATGAATATCTTTATTTTCCAATATTTCAATATTTGACCCCGTCACTTTGGGCTCAAAATCTTCAATTGTGCAAAATCTGTTCCCCTTTCAGCAAGGATGTGTCTGAAGAAATTTATGCAACATATGAATGGAGAAAATATATACATATGCAGCGATTGCAAGAAGAAAAAGGTTTTATTATAGGCCTAAGTATGCTCAATTAATGTGACAAATGTGTGAATACAAAGAACTATCTGTTCTTGCATGATCATTCTGGGAGAAAATTGTAATAATTGCATCCAATGTATTTAAACACATTGTACTTGCAGAAATAAAACCATACTACAATTTTTCTATCTTCTGTATCAAACAAGTGCAAGTTCAAACATACCATTGGCATTTTTGTATTGTTCCAAATGAAATGCATAAGTACTAAAGGGATCTTTCTGAAATTTCATGTATAGGTTTCCCTTGGTCCCTTGTTATTTATATTGCATTTTGGGACCAATCGGAAAACAACAACGCCGACAGGTGGAGGAAGCAGGGAAAGAAGGAAAAGTAGAGAAAAGATCAGTCTTACAAAGATCCAATAAAGTTCACTCAATTGTGGGCGCCAAGATCCCTCTGGGATCTCTTGTTATAACAAGTTATTTTTAGAAAAACATTGCCCTGTAGATTATCTTCAAATAACATAATTGCATGAAAGCTGTAAAACCAATGATAAGTTAGTTATGACCATTTAAACAATTCATTTATGATATGTGTATTTGACCCCTGTGAACTTGAATATGGGTCAAGGTCATTCCTAGTATCTGACTTTATAGCCCATCCCCTGGGCATCTTATATATGAAATATGAAGATCCTAGACCTTACAGAACTTCAGGCGAAAAGTTTTCAAGTTTATTGTTAAAAACAGGACCTTTAACATTTGACCCTTACCGAAAACCGGAAGTTGCCATTTTTTGTAATAACATGTAGAGAGAAAAAGTTTACGCTGAAGATTATCTGCAAAAAATATTATTGGATGAAATCTGTGAAAAGAACTGTTAGTGAGTTATAAGCATTTTTAAATTTTCAGATATGACGTCATAGCGGCCATTTTGTTTTTGATGAAGATGAAAATCATATCAAACTTTAGAGAACATTAGAGGGGTCTTTTCTATAGCAATTGCAGACTATATTAGTCATTCAGTTCGACAATATATAATGTTAAACATTTTGGCGGGAATTTAGCAAAGATCAGAGGATTGTTTTTCAAAATAGCATACAGCATTAACCGGAAGTGCTACCGAAAAATAAAAGACACCAAATTCATCAGAATGACATTCTGCATCGATATGTAAAAAGAAAATTCGCAAAATCATAAAAAAATAAAAATTCGTGAACTTTGACCCAAAGCGAACTTTTTTGTTTGACCTTTGACCTAATTGCTGTAATTGAATAAAAGTTAGTCTTTTATACGATCTACATAAAACAAAAAAAAAATTTGCTGTATCTTAAACGGTTTTTGAGTTATGGCTGTTTTAAACTCTTATATGACGTCATGGCGGCCTTCTTTTTTTACCTACTTAAAAATGTTGCGGTCACCCCTTCAACTCATGCCATACAATATAACAATAAGGCCATTGGCATACCTCTTACCATTTTGAAGATCTTTTGGACACAAAACAAAGTGTAGAAGAATAATAACAAGAGGCCCATGGGCCTTAGCGGTCACCTGATATCAGATACAGAATGAAACAAAGACATGCATATAAACACTATATATTTGCCCATCAGGCCCTTGAAGTCAGTCAGTGATTTTATAAATTTGACTTTTTAATCTATGAAGATTATTTGGTTACATCAAATCTGTGAATTCAGAAGTAAGACTTTTGAAATGTTATCCATTTTGACCCCTTTTGGCCCCACCCCTCTGGCCCCTGGAGGTCAGCCAGGACCAATTTGGATATGATGTTAAAATGCTATCTCAGGCTAATAATTCTAACCCAGATTGACTAATTTCCTATGAAAACTAAGCAAATAATGTTCCTAAATGTGTTTTTCCTATATAAACTATAGTAAACTTGACCCCCTCCCCAGAAGGGAAACATGAGACCCCAGGGTAATATCATTCACAATTTTTGTAAAGGACTTTAAGACCTTTCCATATATGCAGAGTATTTGATTCTACCAGTTCCAGAATTTCAGAAGAAGATTTTTGAAGTTTTAACCTATTTGACCCGTTTTGGCCCCGCCCCTAAGGCTCCTGAGGATCAGTCATGGAAAATTTGGTAATAAGATTCAATAGCCATCACATAGGGATAATTCTGACAACAATTGACTATAAATTTCCTATTATAATGACTAAATAATGCTCAAAAATGTGTTTTCCCTATATAAACTACAGTAAACTTAACCCCCTCCCCAGGGGGAAACCTGAGACCCAAGGGTGATGTAATTCACAATTTTCATAAAACACCTTAAGACCTGTCCATCTATGAAGAGTATTTGATTCTACCATTTCCAGTATTTAAGAAGAAGATTTTTAAAGTTTTAGCCTATTTGCCCCTTTTGGCCCCACACCTCTGCCCCGAGGGGGTTGACCAGGGCCAACATAGATATAATATTAAAATGTTATCTCAGGCTAATAATTCTAAACAAGTTTGACTCATTTCCTATGAAAATTGAGCAAAAAATGTTCATAAATGTGTTTTCTCTATATAAGCTATAGTAAACTTGACCCCCTCCCCAGGGGGAAACGTGAGACCCCAGGGTCATATAATTCACAATTTTCATAAAACACCTTAAGACCTGTCTATCTATGAAGAGTATTTGATTCTACCATTTCCAGTATTTAAGAAGAAGATTTTTGAAATTATAGCCTATTTGACCCCTTTTGACCCCGACCCTAAGGCCCCTGGGGATCAGTCATGAAAAATTGGTTAATAGGATTCAATGGCCATCTCATACTGATAATTCTGACAATATTTGACTCATTTCCTATTACAAATGATCAAATAATACTCAAAAATGTGTTTTCCCTATATAAACTATAGTAAACTTAACCCCCTCCCCAGGGGGAAACCTGAGATCCCAGCATCATATAATTCACAATTTTTGTAAAGGACCTTAGGACCTTTCTATCTATGAAGAGTATTTAATTCCATCACATCTGTGAGTGGAGAAGAAGATTTTTGAAATTTTAGTCAATTTTTTAACCCCTTTTTTGGCCCCTCCCATAGCTCCCTGGGGTATGGGATGAGGGACCATATAATTCACAATTTTGATTGGCCTTATGCCTTAGAAGGTTTGTGCAAAATTTCATTGAAAATGCTTCAGCGGTTTTGGAGAAGAAGTCGAAAATGTAAATTGTTTACGGACATACGACGCACGACGCACGACGCACGAGGGACGACGGACGACGCACGACGGGCGACGACGGACAAAAGGCGATTAGAATAGGTCACTTGAGACTTCGTCTCAGGTGATCTAATAAAAAAACAGAACAAAAACAATAGGTCTTTTCACAGGTCTTTTCAGGTGAAAAGCCCTAATAAAAACAGAACAAAAACAATAGGTCTTTTCACCATCACCACATGGTGAAAAGCCCTAAAACAGAAACAAAAACAATAGGTCTTTTCACCACATGGTGAAAAGCCATAATTCTTAACCTGGTAATTGCGGTTCATTGACGACTCGATATTATTACAGGGTCTGGTCAAGTTCGTCATTTGATAACAGTTCAGAACGCTTTCGAGAAGGATGACCTTGCCGAGGATGACCTTGCCGAGAGATGACCTTGACGATGACCACTCAGTGGTTGTGTCCTTCTCTGAGGGGCTAATGGGTTTGGTAAGGCACATCAAATGCGGTTCGAGACGGTATGAGTACGTAGAAAACGTTATAGGAAGGTTCCTGAAATCTTGCTTCTTATCGATGCACGTCACCTTCCTGTAGATTTTGTGGGCCTACAAAAAAACATGCAAATTTTAATGTATGACTAAAATAAGTGTAAAATTGTTTCCAACATGTGTTTTGTATTTTCATATACTCTACAAAATATTACTGAAGTTGATTCGGGTTATCTCGGTATGTCTCGATCTCAGGAATCCTATAGAAATCATTCCCCACATTGCCTCAATTCCACCAATATACTGTACTGGAGACACCAAGTTCTTTCGGTTAACATCGCCATATATACTTACCACATAACAGGGACCTTCGAGTAACATCGCAATATTTACTTACCACACAACAGGGACCTATCGAGTAACATCGCCATATATACTTACCACACAACAGGGACCTTGGAGTAACATCGCCATATATACTTACCGCAGAACAGGGATCTTCGAGTAACATCACCAATATATACTTACCCACACAACAGGGACCTCTCGAGTAACATCGAAATATATACTTACCACACAACAGGGACCTCTCGAGTAACATCGCCATATATACTTACCACACAACAGGGACCTTCGAGTAACATCACCATATATACTTACCACACAACAGGGACCTATCGAGTAACATCGCCATATATACTTACCACACAACAGGGACCTCTCGAGTAACATCGCCATATATACTTACCACACAACAGGGACCTTCGAGTAACATCACCATATATACTTACACACAACAGGGACCTATCGAGTAACATCGCCATATATACTTACCACACAACAGGGACCTCTCGAGTAACATCGCAATATATATCTTACCACACAACAGGGACTTCTCTAGTAACATCGCCATATATACTTAACACACAACAGGGACCTAC
Source organism: Argopecten irradians (assembly GCF_041381155.1). Taxonomy (NCBI): domain Eukaryota; kingdom Metazoa; phylum Mollusca; class Bivalvia; order Pectinida; family Pectinidae; genus Argopecten; species Argopecten irradians. The sequence goes on from NC_091135.1 coordinate 3,358,811, forward strand.
CGAGTAACAATGTCGCAATATATACTATACCACAACAACAGGGACCTATTGAGTAACATCGCCATAATATACTTACCACACAAACAGGGACCTCTCGAGTAACATCGCCATATATACTTACCACACAACAGGGACCTTCGAGTCACATCGCAATATATACTTACCACACGACAGGGACCTATCGAGTAAACATCGCCATATATACTTACCACACAACAGGGACCTACCGAGTAACATCGCCATATATACTTACCACACAACAGGGACCTCTCGAGTAACATCGCCATATATACTTACCACACAACAGGGACCATCTCGTAGTAACATCGCCATATATACTTACCACACAACAGGGACCTACCGAGTAACATCGCAATCCATATATACTTACCACACAACAGGGACCTCTCGAGTAACATCGCCATATATACTTACCACACAACAGGGACCTCTCGAGTAACATCGCCATATATACTTACCACACAACAGGGACCTATTGAGACACATCGCAATATATACTTACCACACGACAGGGACCTATCGAGTAACATCGCCATATATACTTACCACACAACAGGGAACTTCGAGTAACATCGCAATATATACTTACCACACAACAGGGACCTCTCGAGTAATATCGCCATATATATACTTACCACACAACAGGGGACCTCTCGAGTAACATCGCCATATATACTTACCACACAACAGGGACCATCTCGAGTAACATCGCCATATATACTTACCACACAACAGGGACTTCTCGAGTAACATCGCCATATATACTTACCACACAACGGGACCTTCGAGTCACATCGCCATATATACTTACCACACAACAGGGACCTATTGAGTATATCGCCATATATACTTACCACAAAACAGGGACCTCTCGGTTAACATCGCCATATATACTTACCACACAACAGGGACCTTCGAGTCACATCGCCATATATACTTACCACACAACAGGGACCCTTCGAGTCACATCGCCATATATACTTACCACACGACAGGGACCTTCGAGTAACATCGCCATATATACTTACCACACAACAGGGACCTCTCGAGTAACATCGCCATATATACTTACCACACAACAGGACCTTCGAGTAACATCGCCACATATACTTACCACACAACAGGGACCTACCGAGTAACATCGCAATATATATACTTACCACACAACAGGGACCTATCGAGTAACATCGCCATATATACTTACCACACAACAGGGACCTTTCGAGTAACATCGCCATATATACTTACCACACACAACAGGGACGAATATATACTCTCGAGTAACATCGCCATATATACCACAAAACAGGACTTCTCGTAACTTACCACACAACAGGGACCTTCGAGTCACATCGCAATATATACTTACCACACGACAGGGACCTATCGAGTAACATCGCCATATATACTTACCACACAACAGGGAACTTCGAGTAACATCGCAATATATACTTACCACACAACAGGGACCTCTCGAGTAACATCGCCATATATACTTACCACACAACGTGGAACCTTCGAGTAACATCGCCATATATACTTACCACACAACAGGGACCATTCGAGTAACATCGCCATATATACTTACCACACAACAGGAGACCTCTCGAGTAACATCGTATACAACCACAAACAGGACCACATCGCCATATATATACTTACCACACAACAGGGACCTCTCGAGATAACATCGCCATATATACTTACACACACAACAGGGACCTCTCGAGTAACATCGCCATATATATACTTACCACACAACAGGGACCTATTGAGTAATATCGCCATATATACTTACCACAAAACTTCGGGACCTCTCGGTTAACATCGCCATATATACTTACCACACAACAGGGTTCTTCGAGTCACATCGCCATATATACTTACCACACAACACAACAGGGACCATTCGAGTCACATCGCCATATATACTTACCACACGACAGGGACCTTCGAGTAACATCGCCATATATACTTACCACACAACAGGGACCTCTCGAGTAACATCGCCATATATACTTACGCACACAACAGGACCTTCGAGTAACATCGCCACATATACTTACCACACACAACAGGGACCTTCGATGTGAAACATCGCAATATATATACTTACCACACAACAGGTACCTCTCGAGTAACATCGCCATATATACTTACCACAAAACAGGGACCTCTCGAGTAATATCGCCATATATACTTACCACACAACAGGGACCTTCGAGTCACATCGCCATATACACTTACCACACAACAGGGACCTCTCGAGTAACATCGCAATATATACTTACCCACACAACAGGGACCTTCGAGTAACATCGCCATATATACTTACCACACAACAGGGAACTTCGAGTAACATCGCCATATATACTTACCACACAACAGGAACTTCGAGTAACATCGCCATATATACTTACCACACTGAACAGGAACTTCCGAGTAACATCGCAACTTATATACTTACCACACAACAGGACCTTCGAGTAACATCGCCATATATACTTACCACACAACAGGGACCTCTCGAGTAACATCGCCATAAATACTTACCACACAACAGGGACCTCTCGAGTAACATCGCCATATATACTTAGCACACAACAGGGACCTCTCGAGTAACATCGCCATATATACTTACCACACAACAGGACCTCTCGAGTAACATCGCCATATATACTTACCACACAACAGGGGACCTCTCGAGTAACATCGCCATATATACTTACCACACAACAGGGACCTCTCGAGTAACATCGCAATATATACTTACCACACAACAGGGACCTCTCGAGTAACATCGCCATATATACTTACCACACAACAGGGACCTTCGAGTAACATCGCCATATATACTTACCACACAACAGGGACCTCTCAAGTAACATCGCAATGAATATACTTACCACACAACAGGACCTTCGAGTAACATCGCAATATATACTTACCACACAACAGGGACCTCTCGAGTAACATCGCCATATATACTTACCACACAACAGGGACCTCTCGAGTAATATCGCCATATATACTTACCACACAACAGGGAACTTCGAGTAACATCGCAATATATACTTACCAGACAACAGGGACCTTCGAGTAACATCGCCATATATACTTACCACACAACAGGGACCTCTCGAGTAACAACGCCATATATACTTACCACACAACACCTTCGGACCCTCTCGAGTAATATCGCCATATATACTTACCACACAACAGGACCCTCTCGAGTAACATCGCACATATATACTTACCACACAACAGGGACCTCTCGAGTAACATCGCCATATATACTTACCACACAACAGGGACCTCTCGAGTAAACATCGCCATATATACTTACCACACAACAGGGACCTCTCGAGTAAAGTATCGCCATAAATAATACTTACCACACAACAGGGACCTCCGAGATCGCCATCTCAACAGGACCTTCGAGTAACATCGCCATAATATACTGGTACCACACAACAGGGACCTTCGGTAAACATCGCCATATATACTTACCACACAACAGGGACCTAGCTCAAGTAACATCGGCAATATATTACTTACCACACAACAGGGACCTTCGAGTAACATCGCCATATATACTTACCACACAACAGGGACCTATCGAGTAACATCGACCATATATACTTACCACACAACAGGGACCTCTCGAGTAATATCGCCATATATACTTACCACACAATAGGGACCTTCGAGTAACATCGCAATATATACTTACCACACAACAGGGACCTCTCGAGTAACATCGTGCCATATATACTTTACCACACAACAGGGACCTCTCGAGTAATATCGCCATATATACTTACCACACAAACAGGGACCTCTCGAGTAATATCGCCATATATACTTACCAACACAACAGGGACCTTCGAGTAGTATCGCCCCATATATACTTACCACACAACAGGGACCTTCGAGTAAAACATCGCCAAATATACTTAACCACACAACAGGGACTTCGAGTAACATCGCCATATATAACCTTACATGTACCACACAACAGGGACCTTCGAGTAACATCGCCATATAGACTTACACAATACAGGGACCTCTCGAGTAATTATCGCCATATATACTTACCACACAACAGGGACCTCTCGAGTAACAACGCCATATATACTTTCCACACAACAGGGACCTCTCGAGCAACATCGCCATATATACTTACCACACAACAGGGACCTCTCGGTATAACATTCGCCATATATACTTTACTTGGACCACACAACAGGGACCTTCGAGTAACATCGCCATATATACTTACCACACAACAGGGGACCTCTCGATAACATCGCCATATATACTTACCACACAACAGGGACCATTTGAGTAACATCGCCATATATACTTACCACACAACAGGGACCTCTCGAGTAATATCGCAGCCATATAATACTTACCACACAACAGAACCATCGGAGTAACATCGCCATAAATACTTACCACACAACAGTTACCTTCGAGTACACGCATATATACTTACACACACAACAGGGACCCTCTCGGTTAACATCGCCATATATACTTACCCACACAAAGGGATCCGCTCGAGTAGCTATCGCCATAATCTACTTACCACACAACCCCCAGGGACCTTCGAGTAACATCGCCATATATACTTACCACACAACAGGGACCTCTCGAGTATACATCGCCATATAGTACTTACCACACAACAGGGACCTCTCGAGTAACATCGAGCCATATATACTTACCACAGCAACAGGGACCTCTCGAGTAACACTTCGCACATATATACTTACCACACAACAGGGACCTCTCGTAACATCGCCCATATATACTACCACAAAACAGGGACCTCTCGCGTTAACAATCGCCATATATACTTACCACACAACAGGGACCTCTCGAGAGTAACATCGCGCCATAATATACTTACCACACAACAGGGACCCTCTCGAGTAACATCGCCATATATACTTACCACACAACAGGGACCTCTCCGAGTAACATCGCCATATATACTTACCACACACCCCAACAGGGACCTTCGAGTAACATCGCCATATATACTTACCACACAACAGGGACCTCTCGAGTAACATCAGCCATATATACTTACCACACAACAGGGACTTCTCTCGGTTAACCATCGACCTTCGGATCCATATATACTTTACCACACACAACAGGGACCGTCTCGGATAACATCGCAATATATACTTACCACACAACAGGTCCCTTCGAGTAACATCGCCATATATACTTACCACACAACAGGGACCTCTCGAGCTAACTCGCCTTAAATCTACCAAACAACAGGGACCTCTCGAGTAACATCGCCATATATACTTACCACACAACAGGGGACCTTCGAGTAACAATCGCCATATATACTTACCACACAACAGGGACCTTGAGTAACATCGCCATATATACTTACCACACAACAGGGACCTCACGAGTAACATCGCAATATATACTTACCACACAACAGGGACCACTCGATGTCAGTACCACACAACATCGCCATATATACTTACCACACAACAGGGACCTTCTCGAGTCAACATCGCCATATATACTTACCACACAACAGGGACCTTCGAGTAACATCGCCATATATACTTACCACACAACAGGGACCATCGAGTAAACATCGCCCATACTTACCCTTACTTACAACACCAAAACAGGGACCTCTCAGTAGTAAACATCGCCATATATACTTACCTATAGATACAGTCACTTACCACACATGTTATACCAACACTACACAAAGAAAGTTGTAAAACAAAAATAAGGCACACAAACTCGCCAATGCTATCCTGGTGTTATATTCATAAAGAGGACAATTCACTTTAAGAGTACACGATAAAATTTGCCACATATATAAGAAACAAACCATTTCTCAATCGCTCTCATTTCTCAAATCGCTCTAACAGTAGCATGTTTACATTGTTAGTTGCAGATGATTTTAGAAACGCATCAGTACCAATAACAACAGTATGTGATCATGCCTTCCCTAACTTAGCATTTCTATGGAGCAGCAGTCGCATATGGCAAGCTATAATATCCTCTACTAATCGTAACAAAGCAAAGCTCAACTCTCAGCTGCCAACACCAAACGTTTTACAAGATTTCCCAATCAAACTACCTTCTTTTAACTAGCAGAATATCCAATTTTCAAACAACTATCTTTTCCGTTTCAATTAGTTGGTAGACTATGTAGGCCAATCGTGCAGACGTGTATACTATGTCAAAAAAGTGTTTATACATGCGATTCATCGATATTGCAGTCAATTACAATATGAAGGAACCGATATGCACTCTACAATCCAGCTGAAGAACCTTATTTAACGTTAGTCCCATATAAAATAATAAACAGCTAGAGCATATAATCTAATGTTAGTTTCATATATATTGTTAACTGGCTGGGAATACACCTTATTTGGTTTGATTTTATTAGTTAAACGCCCTATTAAAAGCCATGGTCATGTAAAGACGGGACAGGTTTTACCACTGGTGGAGGAAAGCCGGAGTACCTGGAAGAAAACCATCGACCAGTGGTCGGTACCTAGCAACTGCCCCACATGGGATTCAAAATCGCAACTCAGAGGTGGAGGGCTTGTGGTAATTGTAGTGTCACCAACAGTTAATTGAACTGACATAACCGTAACCGGACAGCATCTAATTCCAGACAGAGCCCGTTTGATTGTCCGGTACCTGATAACACACCAAATAATTGTCCAGGCCTTGTTGTTTTAGACAAGGCAGTTCCCACCAGTACCCAGGCGAATAAACATGTACATAGTGTATTCTATGGAGTCTGTTGTCATTATACAAAACAACGAGATATAACAGTAATATGTCGGGAATTCATAATTTAATGTCAGTTCTACATACAAGTTAGACAGCTGGAATACCTAATTTATTGTTATTAAATATGTGAGGTAAGGAGAGACAACTCTAATATAAAAAAATCGGTAGAAGGGAGACTACTCCGTATCATCTATTCTGACATTCTATTACAAATTGATATAAATGCTTTCTTGCTTTTAATAATTTCAGTGGTACACATATTATGTAATGGTATTTGTTAATATGTACTTTCTTCTTTTTTTTACATTTTTAAATTTAACTTCGAATCAATCCATAATTAGTTTTAAGGAGTATGAAAAACACAATAGTATTAAAATTGATATCAACAACAAGGGGAGCTACCTCTCACATATACTTGAGTGATAAAAGAGTAATTATAAATAAATACATGTAGTTCTTAGCCTAAGTCACAGTTTGTGTAATAAACTTCGGTATTTTGAGACCATCAATTCTTTTTTCCCATTTTGTTTTATTTTTATGTATAATGACAGATTATCTTTAAGTAATTCTTTTAAAATTTGAAATGCTGATGAAGGAGAAGTTGATTTGTTTTGGTATTTTTTTTATATTCCTGATCTTCCATATAACTCATTTAGTTGTAATTATGACTGTGTTAGATATTGCATTTTTCAATAAATTATCAGTGCAGTCACCGAGCATCATTTTCTCATCAATATTCCATGTAATATTAACAGTGTCAAAACTTTCATTATTGTAAAGATTAGCATGTATTATGTCTAACAATTGTGTTGTGAATAAACAGTTAACAAACAAATGGGTTAAAGTCTCATTTTCAGTTCTACACATATGACATAGTCCATCGGATCTATTCATTAGACTTAGTTTGTTTTCGGTATATATTACCCTATGTATACTTTTCCATTGAAATTCTTTCATTTTATTTGTAATTGCATAGTCGGTCTTTCCAAAAAATTTCCAAACATTTATCCAATCTATTTCCTTCTGAAATTCAGTATTCCATTTAATTTCTGATTTTGGTCTTATAGTAGGTGTAGTAATAGTATGCAGGGTTTTCAATTTAAGTTCTTTTGGCTTTACAATTTTAAAAGGATTTTTATTAAAAACACATATCTCTAATTTATTGTTAATATATATATCTTTTTGTGTTCTGGTTCTGGTTCATTCCCTTTAATGATTTCAATATATTTTCTAGGTATAGCTTTCTTTATTTTAGAAATCTCGGCAATCCAATTATGTTTAAATATAAGTTTCCTTAAAAGTTCTTGGTTGTTGATAAAGTTTTTCCTGTTCTCATCCCATATGTCAGACACTTTAGTGATTCCACTTTTCAAAACAGAAGATAAAAATAACGGTTGATTATTATGTTGTATGTTTTTGTTACCGAATAATGGTTGTGACAAAATTTGTGATATTCCATTAGGTACTATTTTAGATTTCATATTAGACCATGCTTTCAAAACATTGTAATAGAATTTAGGAATTTGATTGCTAATATTTCATCCATTCAAGTCAGAACATCCAACTAGAAAATTGGTTTGCATATATTTATTATCAAATTTTTTTAAGTATTGTTTTCCAATAGCATTCCATGTCTCGGTTTTGTGTGTGCATTATTCTGTAAACTGTTTTTGATTGTATATTTTCTACAAAGTCTGTCAGATTTATCATTTCAATTCCTCCATTCAATTTACTATTACAACAAACTTTTCTTCCTATCAGATTGACTTTACCATCCCATATGTAGTCCCATATGATTTTGTTTATTTCCTGTACGTACTTTTCAGGAATACTTCTTGCTTCTATCTCAAATCCTAAAAAGGATATAATATAAATTTATTTTGAATGGATATGAATGATTGAGAGGGATTGATGAATAAATGATTAATATATTTGTAAATAATGTGAAAGCGGTGAAAGTTTGTGTTCAAGATTAGAATAATCTATTTAAATATGGAAATTTGTGTGCAAGTCCTTCTGTGAAAGGAACATAATGTTATTTATATGTCTATTGAATACATTTTTATTTTGAAGAAAAAAAAAGAAAAAAAAATGTTAGTCCCATATAAAAGTTAGACAGATGAAACACCTAAATTAATGTAAGTCCTATATAAAAGTTAGACAGATGGAACACCTAAATAAATGTTAGTCCTATATACAAGTTAGACAGATGGACCACCTAAATTAATGTTATTCCTATATAAAAGTTAGACAGCTTGAACACCTAAATAAATGTTAGTCCTATATACAAGTTAGACAGATGGAACACCTAAATAAATGTTAGTCCTATATAAAATTAGACAGATGGAACACCTAAATTAATGTTAGTCCTATATACAAGTTAGACAGATGAAACACCTAAATAAATGTTAGTCCTATATAAAAGTTAGACAGCTGGAACACCTAAACTAATGTTAGTCCTATATACAAGTTAGACAGATGGAACACCTAAATTAATGTTAGTCCTATATAAAAGTTAGACAGATGGAACACCTAAATTAATGTTAGTCCTATATACAAGTTAGACAGATGGAACACCTAAATAAATGTTAGTCCTATATAAATTAGGACAGATGGAACACCTAAATTACTTGTTAGTCCTATATTAAAAGTTAGACAGATGGAACACCTAAATAATTGTTTAGTCCTATATAAAATTTAGACAGAGGAACACCTAAATTAATGTTAGTCCTATATACAAGTTAGACAGATGGAACACCTAAATTAATGTTAGTCCTATATCCAAGTTAGACAGATGGAAACACCTAAATTATATGTTAGTCCTATATAAAAGTTAGACAGATGGAACAGCTAAATTTAATGTTAGTCCTATATACAACGGGTTAGACAGATGGAAACATCTAAGTTAATGTTTGTCCTATATAAAAGTTAGACAGATGGAACACTTAAATTAATGTTAGTCCTGTATTAAAAAGTTAGACAGATGAAACAACCTAAATTAATGTTTAGTCCTATATACAAGTTAGACAGACTTGGAACACCTAAATTAATGTTAGTAGTCCTATATACAAGTAAGACAGATGGAAACACCTAAAATTATCTTTTGTTAGTCCTATATACAAGTTTACGACAGATGGAACTCCTAAATTAATTTAGTCCTATGTAAATGTTTGACGTGCTGATACATGGAAATTTGTACCAAGATATATGTTAAGTTGATCTGTTGTTTTATGGTATACTGTGCGTACCTTACCTGTAATCTATCAACCAATATTGGCAAGTCACACTCAGCTGCTTCAATGGGGCTCGGTCGCGCACAGATCGGCGGGTAAAAAGAATAAATCAAATGGTTTGTTTAACAGCCACCCCCGTTGGTTGAATACAAATTCATGTTCAGTTCTTCTTATCATTCGCTACTTTTGAATGAACTCTCTGCTAATACATGTTTTGATGAAACACATTAATCATCTTATTTCATGGGTCAATTGGATACGTCTCATCCCATTGTTTTTTTTTACTTTCCGTATCATGATCACCTTAAGATGCCACGATATCTCTCACACCAATTCTAAGAATATCCAATATGTTTCCCTTTATCAGGTGTTCATTATTTACATGTAGTTGTTCCATAAATGTTTTCGAACGTTTCTGGTCAGGCTTCATAGTTACGGCTCTTAACCATTCCTTGCTGTCCTTAGTATCCGGAAAACATGGCAATCAATCCTTATGTTATAATTTTGAACTTATTCATTCAGCTACAAGTCAGCTTACCATTCTATGTCCCATAGTTCATCCGAAATGGCAAATCACCCTTATGTAAAGAATACAAAAGTAGATTATCCAGATAGATATACAAAATCTTATATCCAAAATACTTTAATATAAAAAGACAAAAAATTCCAGCACGAATATCAGTTTGTTTGTGTTGAATGATTCAACATATATATAATTTCCACTATTTCTACACTTGAATAAAGTTTCTGATTGCTTTTCCACAGATATACGTTGTTATTCTAATAAATATTGATAATACTAATTATTTCGTATATTGCTACACCAGTCTATGTATACAATTAGTAGTGAAAATCATTCCATAACTTTTGATTGTATGATGGAGTCCGTCGTATTTCCAATATTTCAAGAAGAATTTTTAAACATGTTTAAAAAGTTGCATCGAAATCTCCTGGACCGACAATAAACACCCCAAATTGTTAACAGAATTGGCTGATGTCATAAAAACACCATTATGCTATATTTTCAACAGTTCGTTGCAAAATGGGAAGGTTCCAAACAATTGGAAAGAAAGCCAAATAACAGCAATCTATAAAAATGGAGACACCGGGGGAGGGGGAACTAGCCTGTCAGTCTTATAAATAATGAATCATCTGACGAGAAACAATGAACTAAGTGAACACCAATATCAAAGGCAGGTCAACACCTTCCCAAAGGTAATTCATAACTGGACAGAAATATCGCGTTTTAAACAATTTCATACTGCTTGATTTGCAGCTATTAATGCATGGAAGTAATGATTTATCAGATGATGTAAATACACATATATATACCAGAGCACCCAGAAATACATTATTGGTATCAATAGATTTTGAAAATTACAATCCAAATGCTCTCTCTCTCTCTCTCTCTCTCTCTCTCTCTCTCTCTCTCTCTCTCTCTCTCTCTCTCTCTCTCTCTATTAGTAGACATGATATTTATTGTAAAAATATTATTTTCCGATGATGACGTGAAAGGAGAAACGTATATTGTGAAAGCCTGGAGAGATAGAACAAAATCATGGCACGTGCACATTTGAAACGTTTAATCTTCTGCTGTCAGCATAGGAAAACATGCCCTTCTAGTAAATGTAAATATTTTTTTAAACAAATGATAACGAAATTTCCTTCCCCTCTCTCTTTTTTCTCTCTCCCCCTGTCTCTCTCCGCCCCTCTCTCTCTCCGTCTTTCTGCCTATATTATTAGGTTTTATTTTCTCTTCGGTTTTTTTTAATCTTTATATCCCTAATATATTAGGCAAAACAGCCTAATAATAGGCAGGTAGCGGACTAGTGAATTATGTGACTCCCCTTAAACTAACCACAGGGTTCATGTAGTAAAGGAGATTATAACTGACAATATCATATTAACTAGACACAATAACCAACCTGTGAATACGATCCCCCTCTCATGTCAAGAACTTTATCGGAATGGTGATTCACGTCCAGGTCTCCATCGCCAACTGTCGAGTCGAACAGGTTGTACAAAAGTGTCGGACAAGCTTGAAATTGCGACAATAACATCGCGGTGTACGGCGGCAGTTCCATTACCTCCTCAGTAACCGTTTTTGTTGGAAATGGTCTGAGTTCCTTCTTCTAAAACCCAAAAGGTTATGATGTGATATAATGTACTTTATATCACTCACAAAAGGTTTTAAAATACACTGTTATTATTGTACGACACGTTTGGCTGGTTTGGGTGTTAATTACAACTTCCTAGTTCAGATGAGGAGCCCTTAGAATCCTTAGCATTGGCATTTTTGATATAAGCTTTGACTGGAGTTCCAAATGCACCAAAGAGAGATTCAATTTACCTGCTTCAATTTTATATGGAAAGGCAAAATTGATCATAGATTATAATTGATTATAGTGAAGGGGGATTACACGTCACTCATGTTGCGTCATTTTGTCAGGCATTGAAATGCTCCTTGATAAGTTAGCTCATGATTCCTTTACATTGCTCACCTTGGAAACCGTCAGTATTAGATAAGTTAGAGGTGTGTGGTGGAGATAATAGGATGCCAAAGAGGGACTTGTGAGAATTTCAAACGTTTTTTATACCTTTTGGAAAGACATTTAATCTATAATGGTAGTATTAAGTTAGGCAGAAATTCAGTTTTTATAGAATCCTGATATTGGTGTGCAAAAGATTTTTTTTTATGATCTATTAAAGGATTAGAGAGTTTTGCCTTTTGAAAGGTTTAATGAAAGATGCTATGTCGATATTGATATAATTCTTTTAGAATATCACGACCTTATCAATGCCATACCAAAGGACTGGAAAACGGATTCTCGGAGAGCAAAATAATGTACCAACATAGATTTCTTCAAATAAAGCGATAGACTACATCAAAAATAATGACAAAGAAACAAAATATTTCAAAGTATAATCAGACAAATATCAAAATAACTAGAAATTGTCATAGACAATTTGGCGGGCTTTTCACTATATTTAGTTTACATTGCCGTCATTGCCAGGTAAGTTAAGAAATAGGTAATGCATGGGTTTTGAAGTTGTAACCAATAAATGACCTTGACTTTCAGCCCTGAATAAAAGTGTTTTAGTGAAGATCTGCATGATGTTGATCAGCCGAAGAGAACTCTCATCTTAATCCAATTCATATTTCCAAATTCGTTCGAGCAAATGATAACGAGATCGAATGCGCCTTAACGTCATCTGACTTGCGGTGTTGTTAAGTATATATACCCCGGTATGTATATTTAAACTCTGGACCTCTGTGACCTTGAACGTATGAAGACTCTTGTCATTTGGGTGATTGTTGAGTCATTTAAAGATTTGAACATATTTGACTCATGTGACCTTGAATGCAAGTCAAGGCCTTCACCCCAGCATGGTACAGGCCCAGTATCAGTACATTAGACCTTCTGGTTATGGAGAAGTTTTTGGAATGAAAAGTTTACACATGGGGGGATTGCGCACGACGACGGACGAAGCGTGGTGACTATATGTCACCCTGATCCCCTAAGGTCAGGCGACCTCAAAAGTAAAAACCATCAAGTCCTTTATGATGTAATGAATATCTTTATTTTCCAATATTTCAATATTTGACCCCGTCACTTTGGGCTCAAAATCTTCAATTGTGCAAAATCTGTTCCCCTTTCAGCAAGGATGTGTCTGAAGAAATTTATGCAACATATGAATGGAGAAAATATATACATATGCAGCGATTGCAAGAAGAAAAAGGTTTTATTATAGGCCTAAGTATGCTCAATTAATGTGACAAATGTGTGAATACAAAGAACTATCTGTTCTTGCATGATCATTCTGGGAGAAAATTGTAATAATTGCATCCAATGTATTTAAACACATTGTACTTGCAGAAATAAAACCATACTACAATTTTTCTATCTTCTGTATCAAACGAGTGCAAGTTCAAACATACCATTGGCATTTTTGTATTGTTCCAAATGAAATGCATAAGTACTAAAGGGATCTTTCTGAAAATTTCATGTATATGTTTCCCTTGGTCCCTTGTTATTTATATTGCATTTTGGGACCAATCGGAAAACAACAACGCCGACAGGTGGAGGAAGCAGGGAAAGAAGGAAAAGTAGAGAAAAGATCAGTCTTACAAAGATCCAATAAAGTTCACTCAATTGTGGGCGCCAAGATCCCTCTGGGATCTCTTGTTATAACAAGTTATTTTTAGAAAAACATTGCCCTGTAGATTATCTTCAAATAACATAATTGCATGAAAGCTGTAAAACCAATGATAAGTTAGTTATGACCATTTAAACAATTCATTTATGATATGTGTATTTGACCCTGTGAACTTGAATATGGGTCAAGGTCATTCCTAGTATCTGACTTTATAGCCCATCCCCTGGGCATCTTATATATGAAATATGAAGATCCTAGACCTTACAGAACTTCAGGCGAAAAGTTTTCAAGTTTTATTGTTAAAAACAGGACCTTTAACATTTGACCCTTACCGAAAACCGGAAGTTGCCATTTTTTGTAATAACATGTAGAGAGAAAAAGTTTACGCTGAAGATTATCTGCAAAAAAATATTATTGGATGAAATCTGTGAAAAGAACTGTTAGTGAGTTATAAGCATTTTTAAATTTTCAGATATGACGTCATAGCGGCCATTTTGTTTTTTGATGAAGATGAAAATCATATCAAACTTTAGAGAACATTAGAGGGGTCTTTTCTATAGCAATTGCAGACTATATTAGTCATTCAGTTCGACAATATATAATGTTAAACATTTTGGCGGGAATTTAGCAAAGATCAGAGGATTGTTTTTCAAAATAGCATACAGCATTAACCGGAAGTGCTACCGAAAAATAAAAGACACCAAATTCATCAGAATGACATTCTGCATCGATATGTAAAAAAGAAAATTCGCAAAATCATAAAAAAAATAAAAATTCGTGAACTTTGACCCAAAGCGAACTTTTTTGTTTGACCTTTGACCTAATTGCTGTAATTGAATAAAAGTTAGTCTTTTATACGATCTACATAAAACAAAAAAAAATTTGCTGTATCTTAAACGGTTTTTGAGTTATGGCTGTTTTAAACTCTTATATGACGTCATGGCGGCCTTCTTTTTTTTACCTACTTAAAAATGTTGCGGTCACCCCTTCAACTCATGCCATACAATATAACAATAAGGCCATTGGCATACCTCTTACCATTTTGAAGATCTTTTGGACACAAAACAAAGTGTAGAAGAATAATAACAAGAGGCCCATGGGCCTTAGCGGTCACCTGATATCAGATACAGAATGAAACAAAGACATGCATATAAACACTATATATTTGCCCATCAGGCCCTTGAAGTCAGTCAGTGATTTTATAAATTTGACTTTTTAATCTATGAAGATTATTTGGTTACATCAAATCTGTGAATTCAGAAGTAAGACTTTTGAAATGTTATCCATTTTGACCCCTTTTGGCCCCACCCCACTGGCCCCTGGAGGTCAGCCAGGACCAATTTGGATATGATGTTAAAATGCTATCTCAGGCTAATAATTCTAACCCAGATTGACTAATTTCCTATGAAAACTAAGCAAATAATGTTCCTAAATGTGTTTTTCCTATATAAACTATAGTAAACTTGACCCCCTCCCCAGAAGGGAAACATGAGACCCCAGGGTAATATCATTCACAATTTTTGTAAAGGACTTTAAGACCTTTCCATATATGCAGAGTATTTGATTCTACCAGTTCCAGAATTTCAGAAGAAGATTTTTGAAGTTTTAACCTATTTGACCCGTTTTGGCCCCGCCCCTAAGGCTCCTGAGGATCAGTCATGGAAAATTTGGTAATAAGATTCAATAGCCATCACATAGGGATAATTCTGACAACAATTGACTATAAATTTCCTATTATAATGACTAAATAATGCTCAAAAATGTGTTTTCCCTATATAAACTACAGTAAACTTAACCCCCTCCCCAGGGGGAAACCTGAGACCCAAGGGTGATGTAATTCACAATTTTCATAAAACACCTTAAGACCTGTCCATCTATGAAGAGTATTTGATTCTACCATTTCCAGTATTTAAGAAGAAGATTTTTAAAGTTTTAGCCTATTTGCCCCTTTTGGCCCCACACCTCTGCCCCGAGGGGGTTGACCAGGGCCAACATAGATATAATATTAAAATGTTATCTCAGGCTAATAATTCTAAACAAGTTTGACTCATTTCCTATGAAAATTGAGCAAAAAATGTTCATAAATGTGTTTTCTCTATATAAGCTATAGTAAACTTGACCCCCTCCCCAGGGGGAAACGTGAGACCCCAGGGTCATATAATTCACAATTTTCATAAAACACCTTAAGACCTGTCTATCTATGAAGAGTATTTGATTCTACCATTTCCAGTATTTAAGAAGAAGATTTTTGAAATTATAGCCTATTTGACCCCTTTTGACCCCGCCCCTAAGGCCCCTGGGGATCAGTCATGAAAAATTGGTTAATAGGATTCAATGGCCATCTCATACTGATAATTCTGACAATATTTGACTCATTTCCTATTACAAATGATCAAATAATACTCAAAAATGTGTTTTCCCTATATAAACTATAGTAAACTTAACCCCCTCCCCAGGGGGAAACCTGAGATCCCAGCATCATATAATTCACAATTTTTGTAAAGGACCTTAGGACCTTTCTATCTATGAAGAGTATTTAATTCCATCACATCTGTGAGTGGAGAAGAAGATTTTTGAAATTTTAGTCAATTTTACCCCTTTTGGCCCCTCCCATAGCTCCCTGGGGTATGGGATGGGGGACCATATAATTCACAATTTTGATTGGCCTTATGCCTTAGAAGGTTTGTGCAAAATTTCATTGAAAATGCTTCAGCGGTTTTGGAGAAGAAGTCGAAAATGTAAATTGTTTACGGACATACGACGCACGACGCACGACGCACGAGGGACGACGGACGACGCACGACGGACGACGACGGACAAAAGGCGATTAGAATAGGTCACTTGAGACTTCGTCTCAGGTGATCTAATAAAAAAACAGAACAAAAACAATAGGTCTTTTCACAGGTCTTTTCAGGTGAAAAGCCCTAATAAAAACAGAACAAAAACAATAGGTCTTTTCACCATCACCACATGGTGAAAAGCCCTAAAAACAGAACAAAAACAATAGGTCTTTTCACCACATGGTGAAAAGCCCTAATTCTTAACCTGGTAATTGCGGTTCATTGACGACTCGATATTATTACAGGGTCTGGTCAAGTTCGTCATTTGATAACAGTTCAGAACGCTTTCGAGAAGGATGACCTTGCCGAGGATGACCTTGCCGAGGATGACCTTGACGATGACCACTCAGTGGTTGTGTCCTTCTCTGAGGGGCTGATGGGTTTGGTAAGGCACATCAAATGCGGTTCGAGACGGTAAGAGTACGTAGAAACGTTATAGGAAGGTTCCTGAAATCTTGCTTCTTATCGATGCACGTCACCTTCCTGTAGAGTTTGTGGGCCTACAAAAAAACATGCAAATTTTAATGTATGACTAAAATAAGTGTAAAATTGTTTCCAACATGTGTTTTGTATTTTCATATACTCTACAAATATTACTGAAGTTGATTCGGGTTATCTCGGTATGTCTCGATCTCAGGATCCTATAGAAATCATTCCCACATTGCCTCAATTCCACCAATATACTGTACTGGAGACACCAAGTTCTTTCGGTTAACATCGCCATATATACTTACCACATAACAGGGACCTTCGAGTAACATCGCAATATTTACTTACCACACAACAGGGACCTCTCGAGTAACATCGCCATATATACTTACCACACAACAGGGACCTTGGAGTAACATCGCCATATATACTTACCGCAGAACAGGGATCTTCGAGTAACATCACCATATATACTTACCACACAACAGGGACCTCTCGAGTAACATCGAAATATATACTTACCACACAACAGGGACCTCTCGAGTAACATCGCCATATATACTTACCACACAACAGGGACCTTCGCAATATATACTTACCACACAACAGGGACCTTCGAGTAACATCACCATATATACTTACCACACAACAGGGACCTATCGAGTAACATCGCCATATATACTTACCACACAACAGGGACCTCTCGAGTAACATCGCCATATATACTTACCACACAACAGGGACCTTCGAGTAACATCGCCATATATACTTACCACACAACAGGGACCTATCGAGTAACATCGCCATATATACTTACCACACAACAGGGACCTCTCGAGTAACATCGCAATATATACTTACCACACAACAGGGACCTTCTCTAGTAACATCGCCATATATACTTACCACACAACAGGGACCTACCGAGTAACATCGCAATATATACTTACCACACAACAGGGACCTATTGAGTAACATCGCCATATATACTTACCACACAACAGGGACCTCTCGAGTAACATCGCCATATATACTTACCACACAACAGGGACCTTCGAGTCACATCGCAATATATACTTACCACACGACAGGGACCTATCGAGTAACATCGCCATATATACTTACCACACAACAGGGACCTACCGAGTAACATCGCCATATATACTTACCACACAACAGGGACCTCTCGAGTAACATCGCCATATATACTTACCACACAACAGGGACCTCTCGAGTAACATCGCCATATATATACTTACCACACAACAGGGACCTATTCGAGTAACATCGCCATATATACTTACCACACAACAGGGACCTACTCGAGTAACATCGCCATATATACTTACCACACAACAGGGACCTCTCGAGTAACATCGCCATATATACTTACCACACAACAGGGACCTATCGAGTAACATCGCCATATATACTTACCACACAACAGGGACCTCTCGAGTAACATCGCCATATATACTTACCACACAACAGGGACCTATCGAGTAACATCGCCATATATACTTACCACACAACAGGGACCTCTCGAGTAACATCGCCATATATACTTACCACACAACAGGGACCTCTCGAGTAACATCGCCATATATACTTACCACACAACAGGGACCTCTCGAGTAACATCGCAATATATACTTACCACACAACAGGGACCTCTCGAGTAACATCGCCATATATACTTACCACACAACAGGGACCTTCGAGTAACATCGCCATATATACTTACCACACAACAGGGACCTCTCGAGTAACATCGCCATATATACTTACCACACAACAGGGACCTTCGAGTAACATCGCCATATATACTTACCACACAACAGGGACCTCTCGAGTAACATCGCCATATATACTTACCACACAACAGGGACCTCTCGAGTAACATCGCCATATATACTTACCACACAACAGGGACTACTTCGAGTAACATCGCCATATATACTTACCACACAACAGGGACCGATATCAAAATTACACACACAGGACCTTCGAGTAACATCGCCATATATACTTACCACACAACAGGGACCTCTCGAGTAACATCGCCATATATACTTACCACACAACAGGGACCTTCGAGTAACATCGCCATATATACTTACCACACAACAGGGACCTTCGAGTAACATCGCCATATATACTTACCACACAACAGGGACCTCTCGAGTAACATCGCCATATATACTTACCACACAACAGGGACCTCTCGAGTAACATCGCCATATATACTTACCACACAACAGGGACCTTCGAGTAACATCGCCATATATACTTACCACACAACAGGGACCTCTCGAGTAACATCGCCATATATACTTACCACACAACAGGGACCTTCGAGTAACATCGCCATATATACTTACCACACAACAGGGACCTCTCGAGTAACATCGCCATATATACTTACCACACAACAGGGACCTTCGAGTAACATCGCCATATATACTTACCACACAACAGGGACCTCTCGAGTAACATCGCCATATATACTTACCACACAACAGGGACCTCTCGAGTAACATCGCCATATATACTTACCACACAACAGGGACCTCTCGAGTAACATCGCCATATATACTTACCACACAACAGGGACCTCTCGAGTAACATCGCCATATATACTTACCACACAACAGGGACCTCTCGAGTAACATCGCCATATATACTTACCACACAACAGGGACCTTCGAGTCACATCGCCATATATACTTACCACACAACAGGGACCTTCGAGTCACATCGCCATATATACTTACCACACAACAGGGACCTTCGAGTAACATCGCCATATATACTTACCACACAACAGGGACCTCTCGAGTAACATCGCCATATATACTTACCACACAACAGGGACCTCTCGAGTAACATCGCCATATATACTTACCACACAACAGGGACCTCTCGAGTAACATCGCCATATATACTTACCACACAACAGGGACCTCTCGAGTAACATCGCCATATATACTTACCACACAACAGGGACCTCTCGAGTAACATCGCCATATATACTTACCACACAACAGGGACCCTCTCGAGTAACATCGCCATATATACTTACCACACAACAGGGACCTCTCGAGTAACATCGCCATATATACTTACCACACAACAGGGACCTCTCGAGTAACATCGCCATATATACTTACCACACAACAGGGACCTTCGAGTAACATCGCCATATATACTTACCACACAACAGGGACCTTCGAGTAACATCGCCATATATACTTACCACACAACAGGGACCTCTCGAGTAACATCGCCATATATACTTACCACACAACAGGGACCTTCGAGTAACATCGCCATATATACTTACCACACAACAGGGACCTCTCGAGTAACATCGCCATATATACTTACCACACAACAGGGACCTCTCGAGTAACATCGCCATATATACTTACCACACAACAGGGACCTCTCGAGTAACATCGCCATATATACTTACCACACAACAGGGACCTCTCGAGTAACATCGCCATATATACTTACCACACAACAGGGACCTTCGAGTAACATCGCCATATATACTTACCACACAACAGGGACCTCTCGAGTAACATCGCCATATATACTTACCACACAACAGGGACCTATCGAGTAACATCGCCATATATACTTACCACACAACAGGGACCTCTCGAGTAACATCGCCATATATACTTACCACACAACAGGGACCTCTCGAGTAACATCGCCATATATACTTACCACACAACAGGGACCTCTCGAGTAACATCGCCATATATACTTACCACACAACAGGGACCTCTCGAGTAACATCGCCATATATACTTACACACACAACAGGGACCTCTCGAGTAACATCGCCATATATACTTACCACACAACAGGGACCTCTCGAGTAGTATCGCCATATATACTTACCACACAACAGGGACCTCTCGAGTAACATCGCCATATATACTTACCACACAACAGGGACCTCTCGAGTAACATCGCCATATATATACTTACCACACAACAGGGACCTCTCGAGTAACATCGCCATATATACTTACCACACAACAGGGACCTCTCGAGTAACATCGCCATATATACTTACCACACAACAGGGACCTCTCGAGTAACATCGCCATATATACTTACCACACAACAGGGACCTCTCGAGTAACATCGCCATATATACTTACCACACAACAGGGACCTCTCGAGTAACATCGCCATATATACTTACCACACAACAGGGACCTTCGAGTAACATCGCCATATATACTTACCACACAACAGGGACCTCTCGAGTAACATCGCCATATATACTTACCACACAACAGGGACCTCTCGAGTAACATCGCCATATATACTTACCACACAACAGGGACCTCTCGAGTAACATCGCCATATATACTTACCACACAACAGGGACCTTCGAGTAACATCGCCATATATACTTACCACACAACAGGGACCTCTCGAGTAACATCGCCATATATACTTACCACACAACAGGAACTTCGAGTAACATCGCCATATATACTTACCACACAACAGGGACCTTCGAGTAACATCGCCATATATATATACTTACCTACACACAACAGGGACCTTCGAGTAACATCGCCATATATACTTACCACACAACAGGGACCTCTCGAGTAACATCGCCATATATACTTACCACACAACAGGGACCTCTCGAGTAACATCGCCATATATACTTACCACACAACAGGGACCTTCGAGTAACATCGCCATATATACTTACCACACAACAGGGACCTTCGTAACATCGCCATATATACTTACCACACAACAGGGACCTCTCGAGTAACATCGCCATATATACTTACCACACAACAGGGACCTCTCGAGTAACATCGCCATATATACTTACCACACAACAGGGACCTCTCGAGTAACATCGCCATATATACTTACCCACACAACAGGGACCTCTCGAGTAACATCGCCATATATACTTACCACACAACAGGGACCTCTCGAGTAACATCGCCATATATACTTACTTACCACACACAACAGGGACCTCTCGAGTAACATCGCCATATATACTTACCACACAACAGGGACCTTCGAGTAACATCGCCATATATACTTACCACACAACAGGGACCTCTCGAGTAACATCGCCATATATACTTACCACACAACAGGGACCTCTCGAGTAACATCGCCATATATACTTACCACACAACAGGGACCTCTCGAGTAACATCGCCATATATACTTACCACACAACAGGGACCTCTCGAGTAACATCGCCATATATACTTACCACACAACAGGGACCTCTCGAGTAACATCGCCATATATACTTACCACACAACAGGGACCTCTCGAGTAACATCGCCATATATACTTACCACACAACAGGGACCTCTCGAGTAACATCGCCATATATACTTACCACACAACAGGGACCTCTCGAGTAACATCGCCATATATACTTACCACACAACAGGGACCTCTCGAGTAACATCGCCATATATACTTACCACACAACAGGGACCTCTCGAGTATACATCGCCATATACTTACTACCACACAACAGGGACCTTCGAGTAACATCGCCATATATACTTACCACACAACAGGGACCTCTCGAGTAACATCGCCATATATACTTACCACACAACAGGGACCTCTCGAGTAACATCGCCATATATACTTACCACACAACAGGGACCTTCTCTCGCAAAAGTAACATCGCCATCCCATATACTTACCACACAACAGGGACCTCTCGTAAGAAACATCGCCAATATATACTTACCACACAACAGGGACCTTCGAGTAACATCGCCATATATACTTACCACACAACAGGGACCTCTCGCATATATTACACATCGCCATATGCAATATACTTACCACACAACAGGGACCTCTCGAGTAACATCGCCATATATACTTACCACACAACAGGGACCTCTCGAGTAACATCGCCATATATACTTACCACACAACAGGGACCTTCGAGTAACATCGCCATATATACTTACCACACAACAGGGACCTTCGAGTAACATCGCCATATATACTTACCACACAACAGGGACCTCTCGAGTAACATCGCCATATATACTTACCACACAACAGGGACCTTCGAGTAACATCGCCATATATACTTACCACACAACAGGGACCTTCGAGTAACATCGCCATATATACTTACCACACAACAGGGACCTCTCGAGTAACATCGCCATATATACTTACCACACAACAGGGACCTCTCGAGTAACATCGCCATATATACTTACCACACAACAGGGACCTCTCGAGTAACATCGCCATATATACTTACCACACAACAGGGACCTTCGAGTCACATCGCCATATATACTTACCACACAACAGGGACCTTCGAGTAACATCGCCATATATACTTACCACACAACAGGGACCTCTCGAGTAACATCGCCATATATACTTACCACACAACAGGGACCTTCGAGTAACATCGCCATATATACTTACCACACAACAGGGACCTTCGAGTAACATCGCCATATATACTTACCACACAACAGGGACCTCTCGAGTAAACATCGCCCATATATACTTACCACAACACATCGCCTATATACTACACAACAGGGACCCTTCGAGTAACATCGCCATATATACTTACCACACAACAGGGACCTTCGAGTATAACATCGCCATATATACTTACCACACAACAGGGACCTTCGAGTAACATCGTATCGATACCACACAACAGGGACATCGAGTAACATATATACTTACCACACAACAGGGACCTCTCGAGTAACATCGCCATATATACTTACCACACAACAGGGACCTTCGAGTAACATCGCCATATATACTTACCACACAACAGGGACCTTCGAGTAACATCGCCATATATACTTACCACACAACAGGGACCTTCGAGTAACATCGCCATATATACTTACCACACAACAGGGACCTTCGAGTAACATCGCCATATATACTTACCACACAACAGGGACCTTCGAGTAACATCGCCATATATACTTACCACACAACAGGGACCTCTCGAGTAACATCGCCATATATACTTACCACACAACAGGGACCTTCGAGTAACATCGCAATATATACTTACCACACAACAGGGACCTCTCGAGTAACATCGCCATATATACTTACCACACAACAGGGACCTCTCGAGTAACATCGCCATATATACTTACCACACAACAGGGACCTCTCGAGTAACATCGCCATATATACTTACCACACAACAGGGACCTCTCGAGTAACATCGCCATATATACTTACCACACAACAGGGACCTCTCGAGTAACATCGCCATATATACTTACCACACAACAGGGACCTCTCGAGTAACATCGCCATATATACTTACCACACAACAGGGACCTTCGAGTCACATCGCCATATATACTTACCACACAACAGGGACCTCTCGAGTAACATCGCCATATATACTTACCACACAACAGGGACCTTCGAGTCACATCGCCATATATACTTACCACACAACAGGGACCTCTCGAGTAACATCGTACTACTTACCAAACAACAAGGCACTCCAATTAAAAGGGGAAAGTGGGCAGAAGAGATAGCATTAAAATAACATGGTGCCACAGAATTCTGTCGATGGTGTCGAGCAGTTGGTCACCCAGATCGTCATGCTGCCATAGTCGGTGTTATAACGACTTGTTAAACACCCAGCCTCCTCTCTGTCGACATTTTCACTGAACCACTGCTTCATGCTTGCTCCAAAATTCAGCTATAATGAAACTTTGTTTTTAAATAGGTTAATCTATAACGTCCCATGTTCCAAGCGATATCTATCATTATATTAATCTTTTGATAAAAGTAATAGGTAGTCAAAGCCTATAAACACAAGAAATAAAAGACTTTCAAATGTTAACCTCAAGAACAAAATCAAGAATAAATCACAAACTCACATCAAATAGAAACATGTAAAATAACACACAAAGAAACGCTTACTAAAATGTTTAAAGCAAATTATTAAAGACATACAACTGTACCTATATACGAACCTGACATACACAACAAACATTTCAATATGTTTTCACATTAAAACAACAAGAAAAGAAAACTTTAACATCACAACACTTAGTTTTTCACAGATACAACCACAACATCAAATATCTTAAACGAACAATTTAAAGCAGTATTCACTACACGACAAAGTCACCCAATCCCAGACATAAACATCACAAAACAGGTCATTGACATACTACTACACATAAATCCACATATCACCCTCTTACCTTCAGACAAAAGTTCTTTCCTTCTTGCATGTACTGCATGGCCTGAACTAGTCTGTGAGTCAGTAGCTCCCTAATCCTGGGGTCCCTTGTGTTAACCAACACCACAAAGAAGTCTGTAAAACAAAATCGGCGAACTCACCAATGCTAACCTGGAGATAATTCATAAAGGTACAATTCAGTCTAAGAGTACACGAAAATTTGCACATATATAAGAAACAAACCATTTCTCAATCGCTCTCATTGATCAAATCGCTCTAACAGTAGCATGTTTACATTGTTAGTTGCAGATGATTTCAGAAACGCATCAGTACCAATAACAACAATATGTGATCAAGCCTTTCCTAACTCAGCGTTTCTATGGAGCAGCAGTCGCATATGACAAGCTATATTATCCTCTACTAATAGTAACAAAGCAAAGCTCAACTCTCAGCTGCCAACACCAAACGTTTCACAAGATTTCCCAATCAAACTTCCTTCTTTTAACTAGCAGAATATCCAATTTTCAAACAACTTTTCCGATTCAATTAGTTGGTAGACTATGTAGGCCAATCGTGCAGACGTGTACACTATGTCAAAAGTGTTTATAAATGCGATTCATCGATATTGCAGTCAATTACAATATGAAGGAACGATGCACTCTACAACCAGCTGAAGAACCTAATTTAACGTTAGTCCCATAAAACAATAAACAGCTAGAGCATATAATCTAATGTTAATTTCATATATATGTTAAATGGCTGGAACACCTAATTAGGTGTGATTTTATTAGTAAAACGTCCTATTAAAAGCCAGGGTCATGTAAGAACGGGCCAGGTTTGTTGGTGGAGGAAAGCCGGAGTACCTGGAAGAAAATCACCGACCAGTGGTCGGTACCTGCCCCACATGTGATTCAAAATCGCAACCCAGAGGTGGAGGGCTTGTGGTAACACCTAAATTAATGTTAATCCTATATACAAGTTAGACATCTAAAATACATAATTTAATGTTAGTGCTATATACAAGTTGGATAAATGGAACACCTAATGTTAGTCCTCCATACGAGTTAGGCAGACGGAACACCTAAATTAATGTTAGTCCTATATAAAAGTTAGACAGCTGGAACACCTAAATAAATGTTAGTCCTATATACGAGTTAGACAAATGGAACACCTAATGTTAGTCCTCCATACGAGTTAGGCAGACGGAACACCTAAATTAATGTTAGTCCTCCATACGAGTTAGACAGACGGAACACCTAAATTAATGTTAGTCCTATATAAAAGTTAGACAGCTGGAACACCTAAATTAATGTTAGTGCTATATAAAAGTTAGACAGATGGAACACCTAAGTTAATGTTAGTCCTATATACGAGTTAGACATCTAGAATACCTAATTTAATGTTAGTGTTATATACAAGTTGGATAACTGGAACACCTAATGTTTAGTCCTCCATACGAGTTAGAAAGCTGGAACACTTAAATTAATGTTAGTCCTATATAAATGTTAGACAGATGGAACACCTCAATTAATGTTAGTGTTATATACAAGTTGGATAAGTGGAACACCCTAATGTTAGTCCTCCATACGAGTTAGGCAGACGGAACACCTAAATTAATGTTAGTCCTATATACAAGTTGGATAGAGTGGAACACCTAATGTTAGTCCTCCATACGAGTTAGGCAGACGGAACACCTAAATTAATGTTAGTCCTATATACAAGTTGACAATGGAACACCTAATTAATGTTAGTCCTCCATATACGAGTTAGGCAGACGGAACACCTAAATTAATGTTAGTCCTATATAAAAGTTAGACAGACTGGAACACCTAAATTAATGTTAGTCCTATATACAAGTTGGATAAGTGGAACACCTAATGTTAGTCCTCCATACGAGTTAGGCAGACGGAACACCTAAATTAATGTTAGTCCTATATACAAGTTGGATAAGTGGAACACCTAAATGTTAGTCCTCATATAAAGTTAGGCAGACGGAACACCTAAATTAATGTTAGTCCTATATAAAGTTAGACAGATGGAACACCTAAATTAATGTTAGCTATATAAAAGTTAGACAGATGGAACACCTAAATTAATGTTAGGACAGACAGATGGAACACCTAATAAGTTAATAAGTTAGTCCTATATATAACAAGTTAGACAGATGGAACACCTAAATTAATGTTACCTATATAAAGTTAGACAGATGGAACACCTAAGTTAATGTTAGTCCTATATACAAGTTAGACAATGGAACACCTAATGTTAGTCCTCCATATAGTTGACAGTGGAACACCTAAATTAATGTTAGTCCTATATACAAGTTAGCAGATGGAACACCTAAATTAATGTTAGCTATATAAAAGTTAGACAGAGGAACACCTAAATTAATGTTAGTCCTATATACAAGTTGATAAGTTAATGTTAGTCCTCATTACAAGTTAGACAGATGGAACACCTAAATTAATGTTAGTCCTATATAAAAGTTAGACAGTGGAACACCTAATTAATGTTAGTCCTATATACGAGTTAGACAGATGGAACACCTAAATTAATGTTAGTTCTATATAAAAGTTAGACAGATGGAACACTCAATTGATGTTAGTCTTATATAAAAGTTACACAGATGGAACACCTAAATTAATGTTAGTCCTATATAAAAGTTACACAGATGGAACACCTAAATTTAATGTTAGTCCTATATAAAAGTTAGACAGATGGAACACCTAAATTAATGTTAGTCCTATATACAAGTTAGACAGATGGAACACCTAAATTAATGTTAGTCCTATATAAAAGTTAGACAGATGGAACACCTAAATTAATGTTAGTCCTATATACAAGTTAGACAGATGGAACACCTAAATTAATGTTAGTCCTATATAAAAGTTAGACAGATGGAACACCTAAATTAATGTTAGTCCTATATACAAGTTAGACAGATGGGAACACCCTAAATTAATGTTAGTCCTATATACAAGTTAGACAGATGGAACACCTAAATTAATGTTAGTCCTATATAAAAGTTAGACAGATGGAACACCTAAATTAATGTTAGTCCTATATACAAGTTAGACAGATGGAACACCTAAATTAATGTTAGTCCTATATAAAAGTTAGACAGATGGAACACCTAAATTAATGTTAGTCCTATATAAAAGTTAGACAGATGGAACACCTAAATTAATGTTAGTCCTATATAAAAGTTAGACAGATGGAACACCTAAATTAATGTTAGTCCTATATACAAGTTGGATAAGTGGAACACCTAATGTTAGTCCTCCATACGAGTTAGACAGACGGAACACCTAAATTAATGTTAGTCCTCCATACGAGTTAGACAGACGGAACACCTAAATTAATGTTAGTCCTATATACAAGTTAGACAGATGGAACACCTAAATTAATATTAGTCCTATATACAAGTTGGATGGAAACCTGAAACCTAATGTTAGTCCTCCATACGAGTTAGAAGCTGGAACACCTAAATTAATGTTAGTCCTATATAAATGTTAGACAGATGGAACACCTAAATTAATGTTAGTCCTATATAAAAGTTAGACAGATGGAACACCTAAATTAATGTTAGTCCTATATACGAGTTAGACAGATGGAACACCTAAATTAATGTTAGTCCTATATACGAGTTAGACAGATGGAACACCTAAATTAATGTTAGTCCTATATAAAAGTTACACAGATGGAACACCTCAATTGATGTTAGTCCTATATAAAAGTTAGACAGATGGAACACCTAAATTAATGTTAGTCCTATATAAAAGTTAGACAGATGGAACACCTAAATTAATGTTAGTCCTATATAAAAGTTAGACAGATGGAACACCTAAATTAATGTTAGTCCTATATAAAAGTTAGACAGATGGAACACCTAAATTAATGTTAGTCCTATATAAAAGTTAGACAGATGGAACACCTAAATTAATGTTAGTCCTATATACAAGTTAGACAGATGGAACACCTAAATTAATGTTAGTCCTATATAAAAGTTAGACAGATGGAACACCTAAATTAATATTAGTCCTATATACAAGTTGGATAAGTGGAACACCTAATGTTAGTCCTCCATACGAGTTAGACAGACGGAACACCTAAATTAATGTTAGTCCTCCATACGAGTAAGACAGACGGAACACCTAAATTAATGTTAGTCCTATATAAAAGTTAGACAGATGGAACACCTAAATTAATGTTAGTCCTATATAAAAGTTAGACAGATGGAACACCTAAATTAATGTTAGTCCTATATAAATGTCAGACAGATGGAACAGCTAAATTAATGTTAGTCCTATATACAAGTTAGACAGATGGAACACCTAAATTAATGTTAGTCCTATATAAAAGTTAGACAGATGGAACACCTAAATTAATGTTAGTCCTATATACAAGTTAGACAGATGGAACACCTAAATTAATGTTAGTCCTATATAAAAGTTAGACAGATGGAACACCTAAATTAATATTAGTCCTATATACAAGTTGGATAAGTGGAACACCTAATGTTAGTCCTCCATAGGAGTTAGACAGACGGAACACCTAAATTAATGTTAGTCCTCCATACGAGTAAGACAGACGGAACACCTAAATTGATGTTAGTCCTATATACAAGTTAGACAGATGGAACACCTAAATTGATGTTAGTCTTATATAAAAGTTAGACAGATGGAACACCTAAATTAATGTTAGTCCTATATACGAGTTAGACAGATGGAACACCTAAATTAATGTTAGTCCTATATAAAAGTTAGACAGATGGAACACCTAAATTAATGTTAGTCCTATATAAAAGTTAGACAGATGGAACACTTAAATTAATGTTAGTCCTATATAAAAGTTAGACAGATGAAACACCTAAATTAATGTTAGTCATGCATACAAGTTGGCCCCTATACTGCGTGCTGATACATGGACATTAGTACCAAGATATATGTTAAGTTGATTTGTTGTTTTCTGGTACCTGTGCGTACTTACCTGTTAATCTAGCACCAATATTGCAGTCCATCAGCTGTTCCGTGCGCTGGTGCGCAAGCTCAGTATCGAATAACATTGGCTTGTTTAACAGTGCTTTGGTCAAATTATGTAGTTCTTCTGCATTCTTTACTTTGAACTCTCTGCAATACATGTTTCAAACACAATTAATCATTTTATTTCAAGGACAATTGTGACGCCACCCATTGTTTTTTCTAGTACAATATCCATAAGAAACCACATACCTCAGCAATAGCTATCCAATATGTTACCTTTAGCAGTCCATTATTTACCTGTAGATGTCCAATAAGTTTTGAACTTATTGGTCAGCTACAAGTAACGGCTTACCATTCTATGTCCCATAGTCATCCGAAATGGCCTTCTATCCCTTATGTAAAGAATGCGAAGTGATTATAGATATAAAACATATATCCAAACACTTTACTATAAAAGACAAATTCCAGCACGAATATCTGTTGAATCCACATATATATAATTTCCACTATTTCTACACTTGAATAACGTTGTGATTGCTTTCCAGATTTATGTATAATCTCATAAATATTGATAATACTAATTATTTCCGTATATTGCACACCAGTCTATGTATACAATCAGTAGTGGAATCATTCCACAACTTTTGATTGTATGTTTATTTCATCTCTAATACAGTTCGTTGCAAAATGGGAAGGTTCCAAACAATTGGAAGGAAGGCCAAAGAACTACAACCTATAAAAATTGAGACACCCGGGAACTATAGGTCTAGCCTGTCAGTCTTATAAATAATGAATCATCTGGAGAGACACAATGAACTAATTAAACACCAATATCATAGGTAGGTCAACAGTATTACAACTTCCCAAGGTAATTGATAACTGGACAGAAATTTCGCGTTTTAAACAACTCATACCTCTTGATTTGGAGCTATTAATACATGGAAGTAATGACTTATCAGATGATGTAAATACACATATACCAGAGCACCCAGAAATACATTATTGGTACAAATAGATTTTGAAAATTACAATCCAAATGCCCCCCCCCCCCTCTCTCTCTCTCTCTCTCTCTCTCTATTAGTAGACATGATATTTATTGTAAAAATATTATTTTCCGATGATGACGTGAAAGGAGAAACGTATATTGTGAAAGCCTGGAGTGATAGAACAAAAGCATGTCATGGCCACATTTGAAATAGCTGAAAGCATCGAAAAGTGAACTGTTTAATCTTCTGCTGTAAGCATAGGAAAACATGCCCTTCTAGTAAATGCAAT
Source organism: Argopecten irradians (assembly GCF_041381155.1). Lineage (NCBI taxonomy): Eukaryota > Metazoa > Mollusca > Bivalvia > Pectinida > Pectinidae > Argopecten > Argopecten irradians. Next base: position 3,390,801 of record NC_091135.1, read on the forward strand.
TTTTTTAAACAAATGATAACGAAACGTCCTTCCCTTCTCTCTGTCTCTCTCTCTCTTTTCTCTCTCCCCCCTGTCCCCCCCGCTCTCTCTGCCTATATTATTAGGTTTAATTTTCTCTTCTTTTTTTTTAAATTTATTTTGTATACCTAATATATCAGGGAAAACAGCCTAATAATAGGCAGGTAGCGGACTAATTGCTCATAAAATCGACGTCTGTATAGTGAATTATGTGACTCCCCTTAAACTAACCACAGGGTTCATGTAGTAAAGGAGATTATTACAGACAATATCATATTAACTAGACACAATAACCAACCTGTGAATACGATCACCTCTCATGTCAAGAACTTTATCGGAATGGTGATTCACGTCCAGGTCTCCATCGCCAACTGTCGACAAGTTGTACAAAAGTGTCGGACAAGCTTCAAATTGCGACAATAACATCGCGGTGTACGGCTGCAGTTCCATTACCTCCTCAGTAGCCGTTTTTGTTGGAAAAGGTCCGAGTTCCTTCTTCTAAAACCCAAAAGGTTGTGATGTAATATAATGTACTTTATATCACTCACAAAAGGTTTTAAAATAAACTGTAATTATTGTACGACACAGTTGGCTGGTTTGGGTGTTAATTACAACTTCCTAGTTCAAATGAGGGGCCCAAAGGAGGGGGATTAAACAACTTATACCTATAAACAAAGAAATAATCAGTTGTGGGACCGCACAACATTACACGGTGTGCGTACAATGTCTTTGCGGTGCGCACACGCCACGATGTGCGATGTGGGCGGTATCTCCCGTGCAGAAATGTGATACGAACGGTTTATGTGCGATAGCAATAATAAGAAATCAATGCATTATCGACTACTGGGATCTGAGAACTGGTTTCAGTTTATATAAATATGGACATTTCAGAATGCCATGATATCATTTTTTATGTTGAAGAGTCTAGTTCAAAAATAAGTAGAAATCATATGGTCAGAAATCTTTTTCGTTTGAGCCCACACGGGTGTAGAACAGCATTCCAAATGAATTACTGAAAGCTTAAAAAGGAGTTCAAAAGACTGAGCCACACCTGGGACGGCCCAATCTTTGTTTATCTTCTGCAGAATAAATGCCTTTGTATATTTTTGTCTGCTTACAGTCTATTGTGTCTGCTTACCTATTTCTTTTTATTCTGTTTTAATTCGACTTTTGTATATTGTATAGTAAGCTTTATCATTTTTACACTTTGCTTGAATAATGTCGACAATTGGCTTATTTATTGTTTGTACAAATTCTAGTGTTCATTTTTGAATTGATATTCCTTACCCTCTAAATCTGTTATATATACACACAAAATATTTATATCAAGTGATTGTCCATATTTAAATTTGATTTTCTGTTGTTATTGACGATACATATATAATTTTGTTTGCTGTGAAAATAGCTCACAAGAGCTAATGTTATTTGTATGAAATATGCGACTTTAAATAGAATGTATTGTATGGTATTGTATTTTCTCTCATACCTACATAATACTGGCTGGTCTAGGGAAATACACTCATTTCGCCTGAGGCTGTATTGCATGACTACCCATGCAATAATGCAATAAAGCCTCGTGACGTCACAGCGTCAACAAGATTACTGTTTTTTTTTTTTGTCAGTACAATTTTAACAGGTTTTTTCCAGAAACTAGACTGGTTTGGTATAATAGATGCGATCAATGGTACTTGCGTTGAAACTTTCACGCAATTTTCATGCATGGAGGATTAACTTGCGGTAACGGTTTTCTTCGATCTAATTGCAAAATGGAGGAATATCATAGTTGTAAAATTGCAACAAAACGCCGAAATATGAGAGAAAATACTTCATATTCATATATGACAGTCTTATGGTATTGTATCGGAAGTCATTACCTACGAAATAACATATATCACATCTGTTAGATTACCAAAACAAGCTTCCATCGAAACTTACACTGCCTTCTCTCCGTACCCGATAAGTAAAAACCTATCTTCGTTTCTCTTTCGATGGATCCGGAGAATGCACTTGTCATCCAGGATGAAGTAAGGACCATGATTCTAAAGGACGCGGTCGAGCATGTACATGTACGTATGGGGAACTGCATACCCGGCTTCAATTCCAGTATGTTTCTGGTCCGCAAGAAGTCCGGATCTTGGTGTCCCATCATAGATCTAACTGTCTTCAACAAGCACGTAGATTCTCCTAACTTCATTAGAGACTCCACGGGGTGTCATAACTTCTGTGAGAGAGGAAATGTGGGCCACATTAGTAGAACTCATTTCGAGGGCATTTGTCGGGTGCGGACAGACCTCTTATAGATCTATCCATCACTTCCCTGAACAACCAGTCGCCAAACCTTGTCTCTCCGTTGCCAAACCAAAAGGCTTGAGATGTGGAAGCACTATTTCTGGATTGGGGGGATGCATGTCTATGCATCCCCACCATTCAACCTGGTGGGCAGGGTTCTACAGAAGTTTCGGGAGCATCTTGGTTCCCTCCATCTGATAGCGCCCCTGTGGGTGAGACAACCCTGGTTTCCGGAGCTCATGTCGTTTCTGGCGGATATTCCAATATCCTGTGCCAGCCTCAGTCACGGACGATGCTTTCAAGCCCCGAGATCCCCCACTTTCACGCGTGGAAGCTATCGAAGGAGGCCTCGCTCATGCAGGCTTTTCTTCAGACGTGGCAGCTCGCATCGCCCGATATCAATTAGGTCTTCTTCTTCTACCGTCTACCATTCACGACGCTGGAATATTCTGTGACTGTTGTATCCGCAGGAAGATTGATCCCGTCAAGGCCACTGTCCAGCTGATTGCAGATCTTTTTTTGTTTAGGGAGCACGATATTGCCTCTGGTACTATTGCGGGCTATTGTACAGCTATTGTCAGTGTACCGTCTTTTCATTGCAGACCAGAGTTAGGTTCTTGCACCTCTTTGTCTCTTGTTTAGGTGGTTCAGTCTAGACATATCTCGAGTACGGCAGTTAACTACACAGTATAACCTAGCCCTTGTGTTAGAGTCACTGATAATGGCTCCTTATGAGTCTTTGAAGTCTATCTCCTTAAAGGTTTGAACTTTGAGACTGTCTTCCTGCTTGCTCTTGCCCCATGTCTTGTCAATCACTCTTCATGCGTCCGTTGGGCCAGATATGTATCTGCTAATGCCTTCTGATACTGCGTTTTGACAAAAATCCTGTTCCTGGTTTTTCGTCCGATTCCATCAGGATTCCTCACCTGAAAGTCTCTATAAAGTCTGAGAAGGATTTGTTGTTTTGTCCCGGTCGGGCGCTTAGGTTTTACCTTGTCTGTTTTTGCCCAATAAACAGTGTCAGCAGGAAATCTCCTCCCTGTCCATCAATCGATATGTAAGGTGATCAAGATTGCTTATGGGCAGTCTCATGATCAATCTCGGGTGAAATGTATGGTAAGAGTTCATGAGGTTAGAGCCCTTGCGGTTTCTTAGGTTCTCCTCAATGACTCCTCGTTATAGAACCCCATGTCTACTGCATTTTGGCGTGGTCAGTCTACTTTCACACTTTCATTGACTTTTACCTCCGTTTCCTGTCCTCCCATTCTGAAGTTCTGTTTTCCTTGGGCCGATTTTGGAGGCGCATTCGGTGAGGTGAATGTATAGTATGTGATGGGAAAACGTTCAATTCTTTTTGAAAAGAATTTCATTTTTGAAACACTTCGCTTTTATAACTTTGGCCCGTCCATCATTAGATGGATTTATACCTTTTATATTTACATTTTGCCACTGCGACTATCATTACTCTTATGATAATCGTGATCTGCATTATGAGTCAATCAATGTAGTCTAGACTTGGTGTAGTAATATCGACATAAATGGATGTGAGTCTTGTTTACTGACACCATGCTAGTCTGCGCGGGAAAATTGACATTGTAGTTAAATGAACCAGTAAGGTTATGAAACTTATAAAAAAATCTTTTAAATGTCTGGATAATGAAAGTAAAATGAAAAGCTATTGAAAAACATTGAAATTTTGTTATCTTTTCAATTTTTTATAGGGACTGTTTTTATCACATTGAACTTGACTGTTGAGGTTAAATGGCTGAAGCAGGAAATTCAAATGTTCACTATGCATATAAATTATGTTTTATTTTGAACTAGAAAGTAAAATGTAATTATAACAATTAAAGGATTTTTAGATTGCATTTATTGGAGATATAAATGCAATCTGGGTGGCAGATAAATATTCATCTATTTATCTACCACCCAGATTGCATTTATATCTCCAATAAATGCAATCTAACAATCCTTTAAATGTTAAATAACAACAATACCTGTTGTGTTGCGAATAATGGTCATTGTTCTGAATGTTTCTGAAATACAATAAAGGAGGTGTCAGACACGGTGACCCCATTAGTCAATTTGTGTGTCGAATATTTGAGTGCAGCGATTAACTACAACCGTGATATAAGAGGAATGTATGTGTGTACTTCTCAATATTTAGTAAATTAATTTGAGGATGATACATCCTTTACATTTTCAGATGTAACACAAGCATTTTAAGCAGTGTTAGTTACATTCGAAATTTTTGTGATAGTTTCTAGTCTTATAATGAATATGGAAAAAACAAGTTGTATGGATTGGATCTTGTGGGCTCTAAATTCTTCCACATGGAAATCTGCTGGAATCATCAAAGAAAATTTTAATTACTTGGCAGTTCATTTAATTTTTAAAAAGAAAATACATGTGAAGATATTTTTAATGAAAAGTTAATAGAAATCTTCTCGGTAATTGGCCTTCTTTAATTTTATATGGAAAGACAAAATTAATCAAACTAAACAAAATCTTATGTATGGTGATTATAGTGAAGGGAGATTACAAGTCCCTCATGTTGCGTCATTTTGTCAGGCATTGAAATGCTCCTTGATAAGTTAGCTCATTTTTGAGGTAAATGTTGACAGATAGGAGTATAAAATAAGTTTCTTTTGTTACTCTTTTGTTGTTTTTTTATCTGACATTGTAAGCAAAGGGAGACAATCCCATCTTTTGTTATGGGTTAGCTGTATCTATCTTATTAGATAAATACAGAAGAGAACCTCGGCTTTACTCTTACACCGTAAAAAAGAGAGAAAATAGAAACAAACGGAACTTAATTATTGATGTTATTCATTAGACAATTAGGCACACTATTTTTTGCCTGTACACTTTCACATAGTTCACTACTAATGTTTATGTTAATTTACTTCATTAAGTAAAGAAAGCGCACTTGACTTGACTGTAACGTTATAAAATATAAAAATTCAATTTACTTCATTAAGTAAAGAAAGCGCACCAGACTTGACTGTAACGTTATAAAATATAAAAATTCAATTTACTTCATTAAGTAAAGAAAGCGCACCTGACTTGACTGTAACGTTATAAAATATAAAAATTCAATTTACTTCATTAAGTAGAGAAAGCGCACCTGACTTGACTGTAACGTTATAAAATATAAAAATTCAATTTACTTCAATAAGTAAAGAAAGCGCACCTGACTTGACTGTAACGTTATAAAATATAAAAATTCAATTTACTTCATTAAGTAAAGAAAGCGCACCAGACTTGACTGTAACGTTATAAAATATAAAAATTCAATTTACTTCATTAAGTAAAGAAAGCGCACCAGACTTGACTGTAACGTTATAAAATATAAAAATTCAATTTACTTCAATAAGTAAAGAAAGCGCACCTGACTTGACTGTAACGTTATAAAATATAAAAATTCAATTCACTTCAATAAGTAAAGAAAGCGCACCTGACTTGACTGTAACGTTATAAAATATGAAAATTCAATTTATTTCAATAAGTAGAGAAAGCGCACCTGACTTGACTGTAACGTTATAAAATATAAAAATTCAATTTATTTCAATAAGTAGAGAAAGCGCACCTGACTTGACTGTAACGTTATAAAATATAAAAATTCAATTTACTTCATTAAGTAAAGAAAGCGCACCAGACTTGACTGTAACGTTATAAAATATAAAAATTCAATTTACTTCATTAAGTAAAGAAAGCGCACCTGACTTGGCTGTAACGTTATAAAATATGAAAATTCAATGTACTGCAATAAGTAAAGAAAGCGCACCTGACTTGACTGTAACGTTATAAAATATAAAAATTCAATTCACTTCAATAAGTAAAGAAAGCGCACCTGACTTGACTGTAACGTTATAAAATATAAAAATTCAATTTACTTCAATAAGTAAAGAAAGCGCACCTGACTTGACTGTAACGTTATAAAATATGAAAATTCAATGTACTGCAATAAGTAAAGAAAGCGCACCTGACTTGACTGTAACGTTATAAAATATGAAAATTCAATGTACTGCAATAAGTAAAGAAAGCGCACCTGACTTGACTGTAACGTTATAAAATATAAAAATTCAATTTACTTCATTAAGTAAAGAAAGCGCACCTGACTTGACTGTAACGTTATAAAATATGAAAATTCAATGTACTGCAATAAGTAAAGAAAGCGCACCTGACTTGACCTGTAACGTTATAAAATATAAAAATTCAATTTACTTCAATAAGTAAAGAAAGCGCACCTGACTTGACTGTAACGTTATAAAATATAAAAATTCAATTCACTTCAATAAGTAAAGAAAGCGCACCTGACTTGACTGTAACGTTATAAAATATAAAAATTCAATTTACTTCAATAAGTAAAGAAAGCGCACCTGACTTGACTGTAACGTTATAAAATATAAAAATTCAATTTACCTCAATAAGTAAAGAAAGCGCACCTGACTTGACTGTAACGTTATAAAATATAAAAATTCAATTTACTTCAATAAGTAAAGAAAGCGCACCTGACTTGACAGTAACGTTATAAAATATAAAAATTCAATTTACTTCAATAAGTAAAGAAAGCGCACCTGACTTGACTGTAACGTTATAAAATATAAAAATTCAATTTACTTCAATAAGTAAAGAAAGCGCACCTGACTTGACTGTAACGTTATAAAAATATAAAAATTCAATTTACTTCAATAAGTAAAGAAAGCGCACCTGACTTGACTGTAACGTTATAAAATATAAAAATTCAATTTACTTCAATAAGTAAAGAAAGCGCACCTGACTTGACTGTAACGTTATAAAATATAAAAATTCAATTTACTTCAATAAGTAAAGAAAGCGCACCTGACTTGACTGTAACGTTATAAAATATAAAAATTCAATTTACTTCAATAAGTAGAGAAAGCGCACCTGACTTGGCTGTAACGTTATAAAATATAAAAATTCAATTTACTTCAATAAGTAAAGAAAGCGCACCTGACTTGACTGTAACGTTATAAAATATAAAAATTCAATTTACTTCATTAAGTAAAGAAAGCGCACCTGACTTGACTGTAACGTTATAAAATATAAAAATTCAATTTACTTCAATAAGTAAAGAAAGCGCACCTGACTTGACTGTAACGTTATAAAATATAAAAATTCAATTTACTTCATTAAGTAAAGAAAGCGCACCTGACTTGACTGTAACGTTATAAAATATAAAAATTCAATTTACTTCAATAAGTAAAGAAAGCGCACCTGACTTGACTGTAACGTTATAAAATATAAAAATTCAATTTACTTCAATAAGTAAAGAAAGCTCACCTGACTTGACTGTAACGTTATAAAATATAAAAATTCAATTTACTTCAATAAGTAGAGAAATCGCACCAGACTTGACTGTGGTGTTACACAATATAAATTAAATCAATTTACTTCCAAAAGTAGAGAAAGCGCACCAGACTTGGCTGTGGTGTTACACAATATAAATTAGAGAAAGCGCACCAGACTTGGCTGTGGTGTTACACAATATAAATTAAATCAATTTATTTCCAAAAGTAGAGAAAGCGCACCAGACTTGGCTGTGGTGTTACACAATATAAATTAAATCAATTTACTTCCAAAAGTAGAGAAAGCGCACCAGACTTGGCTGTGGTGTTACACAATATAAATTAAATCAATTTATTTCCAAAAGTAGAGAAAGCGCACCAGACTTGGCTGTGGTGTTACACAATATAAATTAAATCAATTTATTACCAAAAGTAGAGAAAGCGCACCAGACTTGGCTGTGGTGTTACACAATATAAATTAAATCAATTTTTTTCCAAAAGTAGAGAAAGCGCACCAGACTTGGCTGTGGTGTTACACAATATAAATTAAATCAATTTACTTCCAAAAGTAGAGAAAGCGCACCAGACTTGGCTGTGGTGTTACACAATATAAATTAAATCAATTTATTTCCAAAAGTAGAGAAAGCGCACCAGACTTGACTTACCTGTACACAATTTACCTATGCACCTCATGTTCATTTCATTTTCTATACCAGTCCATATAGCCACGTGTGCCCCACTGAGTGACAGAATTACTATTTATCAAACACATAGCTGATATAATTCATTTCCGACTGTCAACGAATTTGATCAGTTACCTGTCGGGCGGGATGAGGGGACAGTTGTAAGATACCTGTTCGCGAGTTTTACACCTGTACACTGGTTTTACTACCTGTAATCAAGACAAGGTAAGATTTCTAATTTACGTATTATATCTTACTTCAGTATCGATCCAAACCATCGTAAACTCGAATAGGGATAATGTAATTTAAGTGTCATTTCTATTTCCTCATACTTTTTCTTGCATGACTCGATTTTGATGATTTGACTGCGGCAATATTAAAATACATTGTATATCCCGCGGGTTAGGGGTCAAACACAAACCGTACACCCCCTCCCCGAGACCTGGTAGTACATGTTGTAGTGTACGATACGTACACCCGGGGTAGTAGATATATATGAAGGGTACTGTCATGGATACATATGACGATAAACTCTTTAATATTCAATGTTGTTAATACTCACGTGGTTATCTAAATATGGAGATATTATAATGACATCACTTCCCTATGAAATTGGACAATAGTGAAGGGGCACACAGAACATCCACACCCTTTCCACTGTAGAGATAATAGTGAAGGGCGTGGTGTGGCCTCTATAGATAAAAGTCAACACATGTACCTAACGCTTCTTAAATCTATAAGTTTGGACATTCAATACCGCGTCAAATGTAAAAATTAAAAGGCCATTGCTAAGCTAGCATGGTTGAATTGTTAAGGAAATAATAATCCTTAAGAGAAAACGAAATGTATAGAGTATTAATGGCATAGCAGTTTAAAATCTGCACATAATGTATCAAGACCATTTACTTAAAATGTTCTCATTGTTGAATTTTGCGCTACACTAAACACATACCACGAGGTTTGACACTATAACCATTCATAACTCGAGCTATCATTTTACATACAATTATCTGGATAGAGTACCTAGCTCATCTCTTAGAGAAACACGGTCGACACAGATGTCATTTAGTGAAGCAGGTAAATGTTGTAATAGAATACAGCAAATCACACACTGGTCACCTCATACCATCATGAAGTGTGATACAACAGGTCACACATACTGGTCACCTCATACCATCATGTAGTGAGATAAAACAGGTCACACATACTGGTCACCTCATACCATCATGTAGTGTGATACACCAGGTCACACACTGGTCACCTCATACCATCATGTAGTGTGATACAACAGGTCACACACACTGGTCACCTCATACCATCATGTAGTGAGATACAACAGGTCACACACTGGTCACCTCATACCATTATGTAGTGTGATACAACAGGTCACACACTGGTCACCTCATACCATCATGTAGTGAGATAAAACAGGTCACACACTGGTCACCTCATACCATTATGTAGTATGATACACCAGGTCACACACACCTCATACCATCATGTAGTGTGATACACAGGTCACACACTGGTCACCTCATACCATCATGTAGTGTGATACAACAGGTCACACACTGGTCACCTCATACCATCATGTAGTGTGATACAACAGGTCACACACTGGTCACCTCATACCATCATGTAGTGTGATACACCAGGTCACACACACTGGTCACCTCATACCAACATGTAGTGTGATACAACAGGTCACACACTGGTCACCTCATACCATCATGTAGTGTGATACACCAGGTCACACACTGGTCACCTCATACCATCATGTAGTGTGATACAAGCAGGTCACACACTGGTCACCTCATACCATCATGTAGTGTGTGATACACGTCACACACTGGTCACCTCATACCATCATGTAGTGAGATACACAGGTCACACACTGGTCACCTCATACCATCATGTAGTGTGATACAACAGGTCACACACTGGTCACCTCATACCATCATGTAGTGAGATACAACAGGTCACACACTGGTCACCTCATACCATCATGTAGTGTGATACAACAGGTCACACACTGGTCACCTCATACCATCATGTAGTGTGATACAACAGGTCACACACTGGTCACCTCATACCATCATGTAGTGTGATACAACAGGTCACACACTGGTCACCTCATACCATCATGTAGTGTGATACAACAGGTCACACACTGGTCACCTCATACCATCATGTAGTGAGATACTACAGGTCACACACTGGTCACCTCATCCCATCATGTAGTGTGATACTACAGGTCACACACTGGTCACCTCATACCATCATGTAGTGAGATACAACAGGTCACACACTGGTCACCTCATACCATCATGTAGAGTGATACAACAGGTCACACACTGGTCACCTCATACCATCATGTAGTGTGATACTACAGGTCACACACTGGTCACCTCATACCATCATGTAGTGTGATACAACAGGTCACACACTGGTCACCTCATACCATCATGTAGTGAGATACTACAGGTCACACACTGGTCACCTCATACCATCATGTAGTGTGATACTACAGGTCACACACTGGTCACCTCATACCATCATGTAGTGTGATACAACAGGTCACACACTGGTCACCTCATACCATCATGTAGTGAGATACTACAGGTCACACACTGGTCACCTCATACCATCATGTAGTGTGATACAACAGGTCACACACTGGTCACCTCATACCATCATGTAGTGAGATACTACAGGTCACACACTGGTCACCTCATACCATCATGTAGTGTGATACAACAGGTCACACACTGGTCACCTCATACCATCATGTAGTGAGTGATACAACAGGTCACACACTGGTCACCTCATACCATCATGTAGTGAGATACAACAGGTCACACACTGGTCACCTCATACCATCATGTAGTGTGATACAACAGGTCACACACTGGTCACCTCATACCATCATGTAGTGTGATACAACAGGTCACACACTGGTCACCTCATACCATCATGTAGTGAGATACTACAGGTCACACACTGGTCACCTCATACCATCATGTAGTGTGATACAACAGGTCACACACTGGTCACCTCATACCATCATGTAGTGTGATACAACAGGTCACACACTGGTCACCTCATACCATCATGTAGTGAGATACAACAGGTCACACACTGGTCACCTCATACCATCATGTAGTGAGATACAACAGGTCACACACTGGTCACCTCATACCATCATGTAGTGTGATACAACAGGTCACACACTGGTCACCTCATACCATCATGTAGAGTGATACAACAGGTCACACACTGGTCACCTCATACCATCATGTAGTGTGATACACAGGTCACACACTGGTCACCTCATACCATCATGTAGTGTGATACAACAGGTCACACACTGGTCACCTCATACCATCATGTAGTGTGATACACAGGTCACACACTGGTCACCTCATACCATCATGTGTGTGATACAACAGGTCACACACTGGTCACCTCATACCATCATGTAGGTGAATACAACAGGTCACACACTGGTCACCTCATACCATCATGTAGTGTGATACAACAGGTCACACACTGGTCACCTCATACCATCATGTAGTGTGATACTACAGGTCACACACTGGTCACCTCATACCATCATGTAGTGTGATACAACAGGTCACACACACTGGTCACCTCATACCATCATGTAGTGTGATACAACAGGTCACACACTGGTCACCTCATACCATCATGTAGTGTGATACTACAGGTCACACACTGGTCACCTCATACCATCATGTAGTGTGATACAACAGGTCACACACTGGTCACCTCATACCATCATGTAGTGTGATACAACAGGTCACACACTGGTCACCTCATACCATCATGTAGTGTGATACTACAGGTCACACACTGGTCACCTCATACCATCATGTAATGAGATACAACAGGTCACACATACTGGTCACCTCATACCATCATGTAGTGTGATACACCAGGTCACACACTGGTCACCTCATACCATCATGTAGTGTGATACAACAGGTCACACACTGGTCACCTCATACCATCATGTAGTGTGATACAACAGGTCACACACTGGTCACCTCATACCATCATGTAGTGTGATACAACAGGTCACACACTGGTCACCTCATACCATCATGTAGTGTGATACAACAGGTCACACACTGGTCACCTCATACCATCATGTAGTGTGATACAACAGGTCACACACTGGTCACCTCATACCATCATGTAGTGTGATACACCAGGTCACACACTGGTCACCTCATACCATCATGTAGTGTGATACAACAGGTCACACAACTGGTCACTGGTCACCTCATACCATCATGTAGTGTGATACAACAGGTCACACACTGGTCACCTCATACCATCATGTAGTGAGATACAACAGGTCACACACACTGGTCACCTCATACCATCATGTAGTGTGATACACCAGGTCACACACTGGTCACCTCATACCATCATGTAGTGTGATACTACAGGTCACACACTGGTCACCTCATACCATCATGTAGTGTGATACAACAGGTCACACACTGGTCACCTCATACCATCATGTAGTGTGATACAACAGGTCACACACTGGTCACCTCATACCATCATGTAGTGTGATACAACAGGTCACACATACTGGTCACCTCATACCATCATGTAGTGTGATACACCAGGTCACACACACTGGTCACCTCATACCATCATGTAGTGTGATACAACAGGTCACACACTGGTCACCTCATACCATCATGTAGTGTGATACAACAGGTCACACACACTGGTCACCTCATACCATCATGTAGTGTGATACACCAGGTCACACACTGGTCACCTCATACCATCATGTAGTGAGATACTACAGGTCACACACACTGGTCACCTCATACCATCATGTAGTGTGATACTACAGGTCACACACTGGTCACCTCATACCATCATGTAGTGTGATACAACAGGTCACACACTGGTCACCTCATACCATCATGTAGTGTGATACAACAGGTCACACACTGGTCACCTCATACCATCATGTAGTGTGATACACCAGGTCACACACTGGTCACCTCATACCATCATGTAGTGTGATACAACAGGTCACACACTGGTCACCTCATACCATCATGTAGTGTGATACAACAGGTCACACACTGGTCACCTCATACCATCATGTAGTGTGATACAACAGGTCACACACTGGTCACCTCATACCATCATGTAGTGTGATACAACAGGTCACACACTGGTCACCTCATACCATCATGTAGTGTGATACTACAGGTCACACACTGGTCACCTCATACCATCATGTAGTGTGATACAACAGGTCACACACTGGTCACCTCATACCATCATGTAGTGTGATACAACAGGTCACACACACTGGTCACCTCATACCATCATGTAGTGTGATACAACAGGTCACACACTGGTCACCTCATACCATCATGTAGTGTGATACAACAGGTCACACACTGGTCACCTCATACCATCATGTAGTGAGATACTACAGGTCACACACTGGTCACCTCATACCATCATGTAGTGTGATACAACAGGTCACACACTGGTCACCTCATACCATCATGTAGTGTGATACAACAGGTCACACACACTGGTCACCTCATACCATCATGTAGTGTGATACAACAGGTCACACACTGGTCACCTCATACCATCATGTAGTGAGATACAACAGGTCACACACTGGTCACCTCATACCATCATGTAGTGTGATACAACAGGTCACACACTGGTCACCTCATACCATCATGTAGTGAGATACTACAGGTCACACACTGGTCACCTCATACCATCATGTAAGAGATACAACAGGTCACACACTGGTCACCTAATACCATCATGTAGAGTGATACAACAGGTCACACACTGGTCACCTCATACCATCATGTAGTGTGATACAACAGGTCACACACTGGTCACCTCATACCATCATGTAGTGAGATACAACAGGTCACACACTGGTCACCTCATACCATCATGTAGTGTGATACAACAGGTCACACACTGGTCACCTCATACCATCATGTAGAGTGATACAACAGGTCACACACTGGTCACCTCATACCATCATGTAGTGTGATACTACAGGTCACACACTGGTCACCTCATACCATCATGTAGAGTGATACAACAGGTCACACATACTGGTCACCTCATACCATCATGTAGTGTGATACAACAGGTCACACACTGGTCACCTCATACCATCATGTAGTGTGATACAACAGGTCACACACTGGTCACCTCATACCATCATGTAGTAGTGATACAACAGGTCACACACTGGTCACCTCATACCATCATGTAGTGTGATACAACAGGTCACACACTGGTCACCTCATACCATCATGTAGTGTGATACAACAGGTCACACATACTGGTCACCTCATACCATCATGTAGTGTGATACAACAGGTCACACACTGGTCACCTCATACCATCATGTAGTGTGATACACCAGGTCACACACTGGTCACCTCATACCATCATGTAGTGTGAGATACAACAGGTCACACATACTGGTCACCTCATACCATCATGTAGTGTGATACACCAGGTCACACACTGGTCACCTCATACCATCATGTAGTGTGATACAACAGGTCACACACTGGTCACCTCATACCATCATGTAGTGTGATACAACAGGTCACACACTGGTCACCTCATACCATCATGTAGTGTGATACAACAGGTCACACACTGGTCACCTCATACCATCATGTAGTGAGATACAACAGGTCACACACTGGTCACCTCATACCATCATGTAGTGTGATACAACAGGTCACACACTGGTCACCTCATACCATCATGTAGTGTGATACAACAGGTCACACACTGGTCACCTCATACCATCATGTAGTGTGATACAACAGGTCACACACTGGTCACCTCATACCATCATGTAGTGTGATACAACAGGTCACACACTGGTCACCTCATACCATCATGTAGTGTGATACACAGGTCACACACTGGTCACCTCATACCATCATGTAGTGTGATACACAGGTCACACACTGGTCACCTCATACCATCATGTAGAGTGATACAACAGGTCACACACTGGTCACCTCATACCATCATGTAGGTGATACACAGGTCACACACTGGTCACCTCATACCATCATGTAGAGTGATACAACAGGTCACACACTGGTCACCTCATACATCGTGTAGTGTGATACTACAGGTCACACACTGGTCACCTCATACCATCATGTAGTGTGATACAACAGGTCACATACACTGGTCACCTCACGTCACCTCATCATGTAGTGTGATACAACAGGTCACACACTGGTCACCTCATACCATCATGTAGTGTGATACACCAGGTCATACACTGGTCACCTCATACCATCATGTAGTGAGATACTACAGGTCACACACTGGTCACCTCATACCATCATGTAGTGTGATACAACAGGTCACACACTGGTCACCTCATACCATCATGTAGTGTGATACAACAGGTCACACACTGGTCACCTCATACCATCATGTAGTGAGATACAACAGGTCACACACACTGGTCACCTCATACCATCATGTAGTGTGATACAACAGGTCACACACTGGTCACCTCATACCATCATGTAGTGTGATACACCAGGTCACACACTGGTCACCTCATACCATCATGTAGTGTGATACAACAGGTCACACACTGGTCACCTCATACCATCATGTAGTGTGATACAACAGGTCACACACTGGTCACCTCATACCATCATGTAGTGTGATACAACAGGTCACACACTGGTCACCTCATACCATCATGTAGTGTGATACAACAGGTCACACACACTGGTCACCTCATACCATCATGTAGTGTGATACAACAGGTCACACACTGGTCACCTCATACCATCATGTAGTGTGATACTACAGGTCACACACTGGTCACCTCATACCATCATGTAGTGAGATACACCAGGTCACACATACTGGTCACCTCATACCATCATGTAGTGTGATACACCAGGTCACACACACTGGTCACCTCATACCATCATGTAGTGTGATACACCAGGTCACACACTGGTCACCTCATACCATCATGTAGTGAGATACAACAGGTCACACACACTGGTCACCTCATACCATCATGTAGTGTGATACAACAGGTCACACACTGGTCACCTCATACCATCATGTAGTGTGATACAACAGGTCACACACTGGTCACCTCATACCATCATGTAGCGTGATACAACAGGTCACACACTGGTCACCTCATACCATCATGTAGTGTGATACAACAGGTCACACACTGGTCACCTCATACCATCATGTAGTGTGATACAACAGGTCACACACTGGTCACCTCATACCATCATGTAGTGTGATACACCAGGTCACACACTGGTCACCTCATACCATCATGTAGTGTGATACAACAGGTCACACACTGGTCACCTCATACCATCATGTAGTGTGATACAACAGGTCACACACTGGTCACCTCATACCATCATGTAGCGTGATACAACAGGTCACACACTGGTCACCTCATACCATCATGTAGTGTGATACAACAGGTACACACACTGGTCACCTCATACCATCATGTAGTGTGATACACCAGGTCACACACTGGTCACCTAATACCATCATGTAGAAGATACACACAGGTCACACACTGGTCACCTAATACCATCATGTAGTGTGATACAACAGGTCACACACTGGTCACCTCATACCATCATGTAGTGAGATACAACAGGTCACACACTGGTCACCTCATACCATCATGTAGTGTGATACACAGGTCACACACTGGTCACCTCATACCATCATGTAGTGTGATACAACAGGTCACACACTGGTCACCTCATACCATCATGTAGTGAGATACTACAGGTCACACACTGGTCACCTCATACCATTATGTAGTGTGATACAACAGGTCACACACTGGTCACCTCATACCATCATGTAGTGTGATACAACAGGTCACACACTGGTCACCTCATACCATCATGTAGTGTGATACAACAGGTCACACACTGGTCACCTCATATACCATCATGTAGTGGGATACAACAGGTCACACACTGGTCACCTCATACCACCATGTAGTGGGATACAACAGGTCACACACTGGTCACCTCATACCATCATGTAGTGGGATACAACAGGTCACACACTGGTCACCTCATACCATCATGTAGTGGGATACAACAGGTCACACACTGGTCACCTCATACCATCATGTAGTGTGATACAACAGGTCACACACTGGTCACCTCATACCATCATGTAGTGGGATACAACAGGTCACACACTGGTCACCTCATACCATCATGTAGTGAGATACAACAGGTCACACACTGGTCACCTCATACCATCATGTAGAGTGATACAACAGGTCACACACTGGTCACCTCATACCATCATGTAGTGAGATACTACAGGTCACACACTGGTCACCTCATACCATCATGTAGTGTGATACAACAAGGTCATACACTGGTCACCTCATACCATCATGTAGTGTGATACAACAGGTCACACACTGGTCACCTCATACCATCATGTAGAGTGATACAACAGGTCACACATACTGGTCACCTCATACCATCAAGTAGTGGGATACATAAGGTCACACACTGGTCACCTCATACCATCATGTAGTGAGATACAACAGGTCACACACTGGTCACCTCATACCATCATGTAGTGAGATACAACAGGTCACACACTGGTCACCTCATACCATCATGTAGTGAGATACAACAGGTCACACACTGGTCACCTCATACCATCATGTAGTGTGATACAACAGGTCACACACAGTGGTCACCTCATACCATTATGTAGTGTGATACACCAGGTCACACACTGGTCACCTCATACCATCATGTAGTGTGATACAACAGGTCACACACACTGGTCACCTCATACCATCATGTAGAGTGATACAACAGGTCACACACTGGTCACCTCATACCATCATGTAGTGAGATACAACAGGTCACACACACTGGTCACCTCATACCATCATGTAGTGTGATACAACAGGTCACACACTGGTCACCTCATACCATCATGTAGTGTGATACTACAGGTCACACACTGGTCACCTCATACCATCATGTAGTGAGATACAACAGGTCACACACTGGTCACCTCATACCATCATGTAGTGAGATACAACAGGTCACACACTGGTCACCTCATACCATCATGTAGTGTGATACAACAGGTCACACACTGGTCACCTCATACCATCATGTAGTGTGATACAACAGGTCACACACTGGTCACCTCATACCATCATGTAGTGGGATACAACAGGTCACACACTGGTCACCTCATACCATCATGTAGTGAGATACAACAGGTCACACACTGGTCACCTCATACCATCATGTAGTGTGGTACACCAGGTCATACACACTGGTCACCTCATACCATCAAGTAGTGAGATACACCAGGTCACACACTGGTCACGTCATACCATCATGTAGTGTGATAAAGCAGGTCACACGCTGGTCACCTCATACCATCAAGTAGTGAGATACAACAGGTCACACACTGGTCACCTCATACCATCATGTAGTGTGGTACACCAGGTCATACACTGGTCACCTCATACCATCAAGTAGTGAGATACAACAGGTCACACACTGGTCACGTCATACCATCATGTGGTGTGATAAAGCAGGTCACACACTGGTCACCTCATACCATCATGTAGTGTGATACAACAGGTCACACACTGGTCACCTCATACCATCATGTAGTGTGATACACCAGGTCACACACTGGTCACCTCATACCATCATGTAGTGAGATACTACAGGTCACACACACTGGTCACCTCATACCATCATGTAGTGTGATACACCAGGTCACACACTGGTCACCTCATACCATCATGTAGTGTGATACAACAGGTCACACACACTGGTCACCTCATACCATCATGTAGTGTGATACAACAGGTCACACACTGGTCACCTCATACCATCATGTAGTGTGATACACCAGGTCACACACTGGTCACCTCATACCATCATGTAGTGTGATACAACAGGTCACACACTGGTCACCTCATACCATCATGTAGTGTGATACACCAGGTCACACACTGGTCACCTCATACCATCATGTAGTGTGATACAACAGGTCACACACTGGTCACCTCATACCATCATGTAGTGAGATACAACAGGTCACACACTGGTCACCTCATAACTTCATGTAAAGTGATACAACAGGTCACACACTGGTCACCTCATACAATCATGTAGTGAGATACAACAGGTCACACACTGGTCAACTCATATCATCATGTAGTGTGATACAACAGGTCACACACTGGTCATCTCATACCATCATGTAGTGTGATACACCAGGTCACACACTGGTCACCTCATACCATCATGTAGTGTGATACAACAGGTCACACACTGGTCACCTCATACCATCATGTAGTGTGATACAACAGGTCCACACACTGGTCACCTCATACCATCATGTAGTGGGATAAAGCAGGTCACACACTGGTCAACTCATACCATCATGTAGTGTGATACAACAGGTCACACACTGGTCACCTCATACCATCATGTAGTGAGATACACCAGGTCACACACTGGTCACATCATAACTTCATGTAGTGTGATACAACAGGTCACACACTGGTTACCTCATACCATCATGTAGTGAGATACAACAGGTCACACACTGGTCACCTCATACCATCATGTAGAGTGATACAACAGGTCACACACTGGTCACCTCATACCATCATGTAGAGTGATACAACAGGTCACACACTGGTCATCTCATACCATCATGTAGTGAGATACAACAGGTCACACACTGGTCACCCCATACCATCATGTAGTGAGATGCAACAGGTCACACACTGGTCACCTCATACCATCATGTAGTATGATACAACAGGTCACACTTGCTTTACGTCACGACCTACACGTTAAGCTGACAGTAGTGCTTTACGTCACGACCTACACGTTTAAGCTGACAGTAGTGCTTTACGTCACGACCTACACCCTTGTTGTACTGGTGTAATTTTTATCAACTTTCTGGTGCTTTACGTCACGACCTACACGTTAAGCTGACTGTAATATCTATAATGTTTAATCATTTGAAAACATCGAGTGCACTCGGTTGACGTTGTCATGATAATGAGTTCTGAGTCAATATACCTGGGTAACATCCAGACAGTCAGCTCGTAAATTCCTGACTGGGCGGGGTGTTATCACAGCTATATTAATCCTGGTGCGGAGGTTATACTCGTCGGTACTATATACAGTATTTCAGACGAATTCCTTCAAAATGAGACAACACCATATATCGAAAGTCGGTTTTCCTTGGCTCAAATTTAAAATAATAAACGATACGTTTAGATTTCTAAGATTTCTTTATATAATCAGAAAGAATCGTCATTGAAGTGGTTATATTCCCGATTTGTATTGGAGACCACATTATGATCTAAGATTGATCAAGAGAATTAAGCTCATTCTCCCGAATTCCTGGTTCCGTTTTCTGTGGACTTTTTAAATTGCCTTTGTAGAATATAGCATTGTTTAGATTTCTTTCCAATTTGATCTAGGAGTATATATGATTCCCACTGAGTGGGTCAGTTTCCATACTCAGTTTTGACTGCATTAGTAGTTTTCCTCCGGATACTCAAGCTTTCCTAAATCTGCTGTCCTATAATAGCCCTGTCTATTATAAAAGATAACAAACAGAAATACGCACGAACCGTATATCTGTTCCTTATTTAAGTGCAATTTAAGGCTGACTATTGTCCGACCGATTAGAGCCAAGCAATGCCATCACATATCTCGTCTAAATATATAGTCAGCTGACTTTTAAAGTTATACAAAGACAAACGATTACTTTTCACGCAGTTATGTATACAGATAGTTAGTACACTGGATTGTATGCGATGCAGCTGAAATTAATGTCCATTTGTCCATATGTACATATATGTGCAAACAATCTATGTGTGCATGACGAGTACGTGCTCCTATGTGTAGAGTACGTACATAAACATCTGTAAGTATTTACATTCTTGTCCCAGAACGTATAGACTATCGGAATGTAGTCGAAGGCTCGGTATATTTACGTACAAATGTACTTTAATTGTAATGGTCTGACATTTCGGTATAGAATAGGTGTGTTGAGTCTATTCTAACTGTATTTAATATATTCCAATAAATGTCTTTTTTTCTATTCGAGATATTCCGAAATGTATGTGAAGTTTACAACGCCGAGCGTTGATATTCGGAGTATATCCTTAATTTGTTTGACACGGTTTAACGGTGTCGAAATAAGACTTAATGTGGAAAATACATTTTTCGCGAACAGTTTAAGTTTTCAAACTTTCTAGTATTCATTTTATGTCAAGAACTCCAACACTTTCTTGATGTTCAAACGACGGAATGGTAATTTTTTTTGTAACTAGAACTGAGTGTATCTAGTTCTCGAGTCCCTGTGCCAGGGGTTGGTCCTAACACATACGTAACCCTTATACTCACGTGACAAGATTACTAATTATCAGGCATTTGTCATTACATGTAATATCACTTTTTTTTTGAAATATTAAAACACAGTTGATGTAAAACATATTTTGTTCACAGACTTTAAGACTTACACACCTTCCGGTAACACAATCCGTGAATGGTATGGACTAGTGTGTTCCCCTAGCCGTGACGATGAACCCGTGTCAATATGATGATGTATCAGCCATTGTTTCAGGGCACATAGACCGAATAGGACGCCAACTTATCATACAGCTATTACATAAATTTATATTAATTTACATAAGTTTCCTTGTAAAACAGTTAATTTATCATGTACATGAAGATTTACGAGCTTCTATTTGACTGATTTTCTGTTGAGGTGTGCCAACACTCAATATTGTATACGCATGACGAAGAAGAGTTCTATCCCTTTACTTTAACTGATGTGCTTGATAGACTGTTATAACCTTAAGCTTTTTTTTAAGCTTTGGGTGGTTTCTTTTTAAAACTTAAATACAGTTGAACTTCATTACCTCGAACTTGAATAACCCGAGTGCACTTTTTGCATTAACTTATTGGTACCTAACTGGTCACAATACGAAATTTTGACTTCTGACAAACTTACAAACCATTTCATAACTGTTTTATCAACTTGGACATCGTCACTTCTACGCGACAGGAAATCATCCGCCCGTTATACTATCGCATTGTCGCAGAATCGTATGGCGGGGTAATGCGACAGTGCGACATGCCAGACACCAATCATCATACAGCAAACTAACTATTACGGAGAAAATATTAAAACATGTGTGACTGATGTCTGCCCCCTCGCAATGCGACAGTGCGACAATGCTACAATACGAGATGGCAGCCACCTTATAATTGCAGTATTCTCTATAAAAAACATAACTTTACGCGGACAAGGGAAGTTTCCATTAACATAAATTACTCTTACCCTTTTCAGTATATCTGACAAATAACTGTGAGCGTATAACATCAATGTTACGTAAAGTGTATGGTATATAGCGCTATTACTGCAGTGTGATTTGGGGAATTTAATGAGTTCAACAGAAACTATGTTGGCCTCATCCCAACAGTTACATATTCTGTGTAAGGCACTCTAGAAATATCACTGCATTACATTATATTTAACGCCCTGAGTTTAACACAACGACTTCCATAATACTGTAGTTTATAAAAGACTCAAGAACAGCAGGAGTCCTACAAGAGAGAATAACTACCAGCCTCTGTGTATCGCAATAAATGGTAAGTGTCCCATACATAGTGGATGGACTTTGTTAAGGTGCCATTTGTACAGTAAATTGATGTTTGTAAAAAGACATTAGATTACATGACTATACATCAATTTTGTAATGGGATAGACACTATATATTTCATGCCTGCTAAGTTGCAGTTTAAAATCTCCAAGGAACATGAAATGCTGTAAACTGTGGATCTGTTAATGATATCGCCTATTCCTTTAATTTGATTTGTGATATAGACGCCCTTTGATCGTATGGCAGTACTTGTCCAATGGTGGGATATATATCATTTAGCTTCTAAACAAAGAATTATTGAATTCAATCTACTTCCTAACTTACATACGCTTTGACTAGACATGGACATCTGAGACGACAAAAGAATAAAATGAGGTCAAAAGTTGGATAAGATATCGGGGAGCTACATATATTTCACCTATGTACTATGCCTCCATCGTGAAAATGGTGGCATATATATAACACTGTCTTGCCCCGTTGTGTCCCGTGTTTCCTCACCGTAACCAGTCTTTCCTCGTTGCGTCCCGTCCTGTCTCACTGTGTCCCGTCCTGTCTCATTGTGTTCCGTCCTACCTCATTGTGTTCCGTCCTACCTCATTGTGTCACGTCCTGTCTCATTGTGTCCCGTCCTGTCTCATTGTGTCACGTCCTGTCTCATTGTGTCCATTCATGTCTCATTGTATCCCGTCCTGTCTCATTGTGTCACGTCCTGTCTCATTGTGTCCATTCATGTCTCACTGTGTTCCGTCCTGTCTCATTGTGTCCCGTCCTGTCTCATTGTGTTCCGTTCTGTCTCGTTGTGTCCCGTTCTGTCTCATTTGTGTCCCGTCCTGTCTCGTTGTGTCCCCTCCTATTCCGTCCAGCCTCGATCTGTTCCGTCCTGTCTCGTTATATTCCGTGCTTTTCCGTCTTGCCTCATTGTGTCCCGTCCTGCCTCATTGTGTCCCGTCCTACCTCGTTGTATTCCGTCCTTTTCCGTCCTGCCTCGTTGTGTCCCATTTTAATCAATCCTGTCCCGTTAGTTTACGTTAGAAGCGAAACGTGAATAAACTTTTGAAATCAAAGGATGTACTGGTTTGATATTTAACACAGATAAAGGATACAAAAGACGTTGTAAACGTTAAATATGGATATAGACACAAACATATGAAATAAATACATACCAACTATGTTTACTATGCTACAGCAGATCCATAAAAGAGGCTCGTATAGATAAGAAAGTGACGGATTTATTGTCTATACGCCTGTTTAAAATTCCATAATATTTGATTTGTTTTGACATTTAGTAACCGCAGTTCTCACCTTTGCCCAATATCGTCACGCATGCTTGAAGGTGTAATTACTTGATGCGCTCAAGGTGGTGATATATTTTTTCCTTCGGTAATCTTTAGTCAAAAATCAGATTTAAATTCGGAACCATGTAGCTATAAATGTCGTTCGGAATTTGTCAACTCGGGTTATCTCCCTTTGTTTCAATTTCGTCAGCCATCACTCAACTCGCAAAAGAAATCTCACGAAATTTTCTATTAGATATAGATTATATAATATCATAACAACAGGAAATAAAATTTGTGTAGACATGTTATCTCCCTTTGTATATAGAAATTTCGGGAGATTTCTCGTGAGAAGGAAACTTCTATATTTTTCACTCGTGCGAAAATATTAAAAGTTCCGCCCCACGATGAGTTATTATTCATCTAAAAACAAGGAACAGTCTCTATTTACATGAAAATTATAATTCCAGAGTAATGTAGAAGATGTTGCATGGTTGTTGTCTTAGCGGAGGAAATGAAAGGAAGTATAACCCCAAGACTTGAGAAAGAGCGCTGTACCCGGCCTACTATACCTTTCGGTCGGCTACGAATTGGTCCCTATGTGTCGTAGTGGAGCACTGCCTCTAAAAATCACTCGGGCATAGTTTTCTATACTTTTTTGTAGGTTTCCAATTATTTTATGCGTATACATGCATTTACATATTATTTTTGTCCAAAACAAACACAACTGCCATTCTTAATATCTACCGTGCCGCTCACAAGACGTCAAATTCACAATTTGTGGACTTGCCTTATAAATTCCCTTCAGAAAGACCTTCATATGTGTTATGTAAAAACATAATGCCTCGATAGGAATTTAATATTTTATGTGGTTCAGTTTTATTGCCTAGTAGGTAAGTGATATCAAACAAGTACAATAAAATGCTTACAAACGTTTTACAATGGTTTGCATAATCATTACTTTGCTCCATTAGCAGTTATAGGCACCAATTGTAGCTCTAAAGACGACAACATTATCTTTATAAATGTCTTTTGAGCTACAATATTGCAGCTACTTTAGAACTAACCGATGACCTTATTTTGCTAATTTTCAAGTGTAAATTCCCTATAAGTACAAAACAAACAAAAAAACAGCGTAAAATATAAAGAAAGATGTTCATTATGATATATGTGACACATTGGAGAATCGCTCAATGCTAGTTTGCATTATTTTACTAGCGGAAGTACATGTACCTATGAATCATACAATGAAATAGGGAAATAACTGAACGGCGATCTCGTTTATCAAAGATATCCTCCAATGTACATGTCGTATCATGTCAGTTACGTAATACAACACACATGACCGAGCCCTGACTTGTTAAATCAAATTTTGTCAAGTGTCCGAACATAAAGATGTTGGCTTTGTATGACCATTGCTACATGTTCTCAATTATAACTATCCAACCGTCGACCTTTACACATACCTACCTGTAAGTGCATAAATGTACATGTAAACGGTCCAAAGATAGGGCCGCATGGTTCAGGTGTCCAGACATATATTTTATACCACTAGCCCACTTCTGGGTGTTGGGTTCGAAACATGTGTAGGACAATTGTAAGACGCAGACCTATATGTCGATGATTTTACTACGTGTCCTTCAGCTTTCATCCATGGCCATCTCCCAAACCGGACCCGCCATCACACAATCCTGGTCATCATATAATGTGACGTAAAATAAAAAACAAACAAGTTTTCATAGGTGTAAGGGTAGCGGTCAGAGTTGGGTGGTAGGCTAGTGTGACCAACACAACCACCTCAGTCACCACAGGTCAGAGGTGGGTGATAGGCTAGTGTGACCAACACAACCACCTCAGTCACCACAGGTCAGAGTTGGGTGGTAGGCTAGTGTGACCAACACAACCACCTCAGTCACCACAGGTCAGAGGTGGGTGGTAGGCCAGTGTGACCAACACAACAACCTCAATCACTATATACAAGTCAGAGGTGGGTGGTAGGCCAGTGTGACCAACACAACCACCTCAGTCACCACAGGTCAGAGGTGGGTGGTAGGCTAGTGTGACCAACACAACCACCTCAGTCACCACAGGTCAGAGGTGGGTGGTAGGCTAGTGTGACCAACACAACCACCTCAGTCACCACAGGTCAGAGGTGGGTGGTAGGCAGTGTGACCAACACAACACACCTCAGTCACACAAGTCAGAGGTGGGTGGTAGGCCAGAGTGACCAACACAACCACCTCAGTCACCACATGCCAGAGGTGTGGTGGTAGGCTAGTGTGATCAACACAACCACCTCAGTCACCACAGGTCAGAGGTGGGTGGTAGGCTAGTGTGACCAACACAACCACCTCAGTCACCACAGGTCGTAGAGGTGGTGGGTGGTAGGCTAGTGTGACCAACACAACCACCTCAGTCACCACAGGTCAGAGGTGGGTGGTAGGCTAGTGTGACCAACACAACCACCTCAGTCACCACAGGTCAGAGGTGGGTGGTAGGCTAGTGTGACCAACACAACCACCTCAGTCACCACAGGTCAGAGGTGGGTGGTAGGCTAGTGTGACCAACACAACCACCTCAGTCACCACAGGTCAGAGGTGGGTGGTAGGCTAGTGTGACCAACACAACCACCTCAGTCACCACAGGTCAGAGGTGGGTGGTAGGCTAGTGTGACCAACACAACCACCTCAGTCACCACAGGTCAGAGGTGGGTGGTAGGCTAGTGTGACCAACACAACCACCTCAGTCACCACAGGTCAGAGGTGGGTGGTAGGCTAGTGTGACCAACACAACCACCTCAGTCACCACAGGTCAGAGGTGGGTGGTAGGCTAGTGTGACCAACACAACCACCTCAGTCACCACAGGTCAGAGGTGGGTGGTAAGGCTAGTGTGATCAACACAACCACCTCAGTCACCACAGGTCAGAAGGTCAGAGGTGGGTGGTAGGCTAGTGTGACCAACACAACCACCTCAGTCACCACAGGTCAGAGGTGGGTGGTAGGCTAGTGTGACCAACACAACCACCTCAGTCACTACAGGTCAGAGGTGGGTGGTGGGCTAGTGTGACCAACACAACCACTTCAGTCACCACAGTTCAGAGGTGCAGGTTATATTTTCTCTTAAATATAATAAGATAAAATGCATTAGATCATGTTCGAGGGATTTATTTGTTTTCGGTATGTGTATTACACCCAGTAATCAGTCTTCCCGGGGTAGGGGGTCGATAAAACGTACAAATGTAGTTACCGCTCGGGGTGTCCCCGCGGGTTGGGATGCTGACTTGTATCTAATCTCCATGGATGAGTGTTCGACATTAAGTTGTATTTATCACAAGTTTATCCATTTATTACTAAACTACTCGACACATATCAGCTAAGTCTTGAGGCGTATATCGCTAAACAACATTATTTCATCAAAGATATTATGTATATTAGCGCGTTTCCTTGTTTTATAGTTCTACGGTAATCTCGCTCGGATTGATAATCACAGTATAGTTAGCTTGTTCTCTGTGTTTTAACCGCAGTGCAAGCTTCACAGAAGAATATGAAATAGGGTTTAATATTTTAAAAGGATATCGATACATGTATAGATTTTTTTTTCATTAAAAAAGAGTTACTTCCCCTTGTTTTATTCCTTCAGAAGCCATGCATGTAAGCTGACAATGTATACTACTCACGATACCTTTACTATAAGGCCGCTGTTATAAAATTGATAATATATTACAGAGATTTGCTATAGTTGTAGAAAAATAAGAAAACGTTATTTATAGTCCGTACAGAGCGTTCACTTCTGGTGTGTCAGTATATGATGTATGACTGTCACCCTTTCACTGTGTAGTCCTGACCCTCTGGGGTACTCGGACTGTCCAAACACACGACTGACCGGGGATATTTATTACTGCTTTAAAATATAGTAATTGTCCAGATTTTAACGGATGTGTATCTGGATGTACAGGGACAAGATGCCTGTTCCTCAAAATATGCCTCGGAAGGTAGGTAATCACAAAGTTTGTCATACCTGTGGCGGGGTCAATGTGATAATTAATTGGCGGATATTTATTTAATGATGAAGCTGCAGGTGTATCCGTATTGTCATGTATAGTAACTATTACTTTGTAGTTTGTCCGCTATCGTCTCTTGCTACAAAGCTTATGACCAACTAAACACCATTGTATATGATATGAATTGTCATTGCCAATGAGAATAGGTAAGGCAGCTCAGGACAAATCTTATTTTCTGTTACAAATCCATATAGGAGGGCAGCATCCTAATCGCTCACTCTCATATTCTGTTGGGGGCTTGACGTCTGTCTACCTAGCTGAAGAATGGTGAATTTAATAATCAGCCAAAGTTTTAATTAATACCGAGACTACAGGTGTGTTTACCTTTTTAAATATAAATAAGCTGAATTCTGACAATCGCTCAGTCATCCATCATACCATGTCATAGTAATGAGTGTTGGGTTAATTAGGCAGGGCGTACCATGCGTATACATGTACATACATGTGACAAAACATCTTTTATATACATAAGTATGTTTTGGTAGTATCGATAAATTTATTATTTTGACGTGTTCCATGTTTTTAAACTTATACGGATATATTGTATAATGGAGCTGGTCATACATATAGCACTAAAATTTAAATACAAGTTTACTAAAGTAATTAAAGAAATATTAATTTTTGTTCCATTGCAAATTTCGGGTGTAAAATTCCCTTGGTCTTATTTTTTGTCTGATTGAATAACGACATGGCCAACAGGTAGACATGTTGAATTTTGACAATGGAAGACTGTCACCGCTATAGTATTTCGTTTTTTCAATATTTCAGATGTAAGGTCACTTTGGTTGTTTGGTAAAATTGTACAGATTTCATCTTGTCATCATTTGGAAAACATTGTGGATATATAGAAATCTCCTTGTATTTCTCAGAAAGTCCCGAACGACCTTATAAATGGGCTGTACGTGGGTCAATCTTGGGCATTTGTAGAAGGAGCAAAGTGGCTGGAATATGAACTTTGAAAGATGAAATTTGTTCTCGATGTTTCTGAGGTGTTGAGGAGTGTTTCACTTCCCGTCTAAAATGTTTTGAGATTAATTACAATACAAAATTGTCATCTGACCATCTTTAATTTTGATAATGTTGAGTGCCAATAGCGTTTGGGACTTGTTTTAATTCCTATATACATTATACTGTTTTATCATTGTGAGTCAAGCTCAAATTGAACGTTACTCACTGCCAGGTTAGGTATGTACAGAAACAGGATATGATGTTTTATTGTGTGGTCACGCGCCATGTTGCTAATATCCATTTCAAATTAATATTTTTTTCTCCCTCGCTGACTAGAAATGTATCAGATATACAGTTCAGCCAATGCGAATTAATGTTTCATCAAGGTATAAACACTGTACTCTGTTTGTTTTAGTAATGCGAAAAGTTATGAAATTTAAGCCAATGAAGGTCTGTTTGCCTCCTGTAAATTTGTGTAGTGCCACGCCACGCACACTATACCGACGTATCTCGCTTCCCACACGTTGTACAAACACTGTGTTAGCTTCCAATGGTAAACTCACTTCTTCACTTATCATAAACCGACAGGAAATTACCCTAATAAAACTCCGGTCCATGAACGATTCTAATAACGTGTTTTAACGCCCCGTCATAATGACAGACGATATATACTGAAGAATTGCAATCTCGACTAATTCCGTCAATTGTGCAGTTTCCTGTATTTCCGGAATCATCGAAATATTTACGATTGGAGGTTACTATCTGCAAACTAGATGTCACCAGTGTGCATTTACTAATAGAAGTTATTACCATATTGGTGCATTATACAGTATCTATGCGCAATGTTACACGTGAAATTACAGCTAGTAGAATAAACAATTACATAAAACAACTCTAAAGTGATTAAAGATGCTCCACCGCCGACAAATGGTATTGTTTTCACTATCAAAAACAGGAGAAGACGATTTATAATTTTTCTTCAGTTACAAAAGTTACTTACTTTACACCATTACCAACATTGAAAAGTATGAGCTTCTAATTTAACTCAAAGTTAAAAATATGAAAAATGATTAATTGCATCCCGAAAAAATTCCATGACACTATATCCTTTATGGAATGAAGTACTGATTGCGCATGCACCAAAGGCGAAATTAATCATTTTATATTATTTTTTAACATTATTTAACAGAAAATGTTATTATCGCCCAACATTCATATATAGTTACGTCCATGTACATGTATATACATTTCTCATTTGTGTGTAAGAAAGCGGAATTCCGACAATCCATCATTAAGTTCAATCATGATATCAATCTAAAGGGATAACTTTGACAAATTATATACGTATTAACATATGTCATAAAGGATCACAGATGAAAAATAGGATTAAGTCAAACGTACGATTCAAAGGTCAAAATTCAAGTTAATCAGAATTAGAGTCTCATATGTACAGGACGCAGGGTCATGGGTCAAAGTTCGTGTAAATTTACTATAAAGTTAATTACATTTTAGATGTAGATTTATGAAAAAAAAAGGTTTGGTCAGCATCGGGTTGTCATCAGTCTTTGGGTTAGAGGTCAACGAAAGAAAAAAAACTTTGCTACTCCAGTAAACCATACTTTTATTTAGCAAAAACAGATATCAACTGGTCAACTGGTACACTCTAGCTGTATTCATTACTATAAGGATATGAGACTGGGGTCAATGTTCGGGTCAAAATGGACATTGTTCCAATAGAGACGGGTGCTAGGTTTGGCCAGAGTTCCTGTAGAAAAATCACCAACTTTGGCCAAGAATATGGCCTAAAGGAGGCAGCGAACTCAACTGTTCACTAAATGATAAGTAGCTATTCCTGTGACACGGTACATTTCTTTTCATTCACAATGTTTTCAATGTGATTTAATATGTTCTCATTACGTGTAGACCAATTACATCATCTATTTACTGGTGCCCCCCCCACCCCACCCCCACCCCGCCTATACAGCCTATACATATATATAAATCATTGTCTGGAGTTCCTTACGTGGTTTCGACTGTGATGTAAACCAAACAACAAAACACTGTGTAATACATTAGAGATATTCATTTGGTTTTTTTTTAAAAACGTAAATATACAAGATGTACCACCTGTGAACACCTGTATCTGCAGACATTCTTACCTGTATAATGTACCCACTTTTATACCTACACTGAATACCGATAGTGAGTTTCTGGGTTATCTCCTATATACAAACGTAACTCCGACTACTTGTGATACATAATAAAGTCATAGATCACCAAACGACATATCAGGCCAGTGCATTCTTTACCGCTAAGCTGAGTATAACTTATCTAACATGCAAGTCCGATCAACTACGTACACATACAATACAAACATGGGTGTAAAATTATAGGTAGAATTACATTACATATACTGTTATGCCGCATCACTTAGCGTTCATCACTGCAATACATATTTAGTTACCTGTTATGGCTAAATACACCTAAAACTAATACATTTACTGTACACCTTTTGGCTTACTGAATTTTACATCACGAACTATGAAATGTAAAAATAATCAAAAGGTTCCCCAATCACACTGACCTTAGCCTATACAGTGACCTTAGCCTATACAGTGACCTTTGTAGTAAATCTATTAACCCTGACTTTGGCATATACGGTGACCTTTGTAGTTAATCTATTGACCCTGACCTTGGCCTATACGGTGACCTTTGTAGTTAATCTATTAACCCTGACCTTGTCCTATACGGTGACCTTTGTAGTTAATCTATTGACCCTGACCTTAGCCTATACGGTGACCTTTGTAGTTAATCTGTTGACCCCAAAATCAATCCCATGCTGTGTTCGTCACAAAATATATTTTTTTCATCAAAATTCACCAATCTGTTCTCAAGTTATTGTCTAAAAAACAACATTAGGAGAGACAGTCGGACGGACGGAAGGAAGGACGTCGACTATATTTCCGTTCGGTGTCACCTGTAATGGGTCGTTGTGTATTAACCTATGATACCGTGCCTTGACCCTGGTTAGCGCTGTAGCTTTTTCGTTTGCGCGGCCAAGGTGCTGACATCTCCTGGCAGATTGGACAAACTATTTATCACGTGAATGGCCCTCTTCACACCTGCGAGTCTTATTGATAGTCGGGGTTCTAAATATAACATATAAGAGGGGATAGGTCAGGGAGATGTCCTTAAATACCTACTGTTATAACATTACTTCTGTCTCACACAGCGTCTGTTGTAAACACACAAACACCATAGGTCCTTTGTAGAAACTTAGCTTATTCAATGTAATTTTATTTTAAGGATTAACTTTAATAGATTTTTATGTTATGGAGATTTAACACAAAAATCGGAGTGTACTCGAAATAAACCGTGTTATGGCTCCGTAACACAAAAACATCAATTGAAATTAGTACTTATGATTCAATTTAAAGATGCTCCACCGCCGACAGAGCATAAATGATATTGATCATTTGAACAGTAATAGGTGTTTAATCGTGTGTATATATGCCTAATTAACACAAAAAATAATATAAAATAATTTATTTCGCCTTTGGTGCATGCGCAATCAGTACTTCATTCCATATAGGATATAGTGTCACGGAAATTTTTTTCGGGATGCAATTAATTATTTTTCATATTTTTAACTTGAAATAAAAGTAGAAGCTCAAACTTTTCAATGGTGGTAATGGTGTAAAGTAAGTAACTTTTGTAACTGAAGAAAAACACCAAATCGTCTGCTCCTGTTTTTGATAGTGAAAAAATCCCATTTGTAAGCGGTGGAGCATCTTTAATAAAGATAAGATAATCAATATTCAAACTTCATTTTGGGACTCTTTTGTCTATTTATTATATCATTACGCCGTTATCTCATCCAATCAGAAACGACGTTACAAACGGCGACGCCATATTTTTCCTTTATGGGTTGATAAAGTCAATTTTTAAGCCAATGAAAATGCTCGTAACAAGCAAAATCGAATTATATAGGTATCCTTACAGCTGACAATGCTGTTTGTATAATGCAATTTCTGTCCTTGAAGCAGTGAACACGCATGTAACCAGAGAAACTGCATTCTTTTTTGTTTGATTTTTATTACAGTTTTGTTATATCTAATGCTCCAAATTACGAAACGCATGCGAGTTGGTTTATATGTCCCAGTCCTGAATCACAACATCTTTGGAAATCCAGCAATTAATTATGCACCATTAGTGTGATGGCTTGTCTAAGTTCAGAGTTCTGGAAAAATATATTACTAATTGATTAATAACTTATAGGTAACCTATCAACTAAAATGTTTGGTAAAATCAAAATTAGAAATGTCTCATTTCCCGTTTCAGATGTCTTTCCGGGATCATCGGAACATCAACATGGAGTCCAAGTCGAAAGAAGTGAACCACCTGGACAACATGAGCAAAGGAATGAACAAGGCTCGGGAATACCTCATATTGTTCCTTACTTATATTCTATACAAAATCGCGCGATCTGTAGTCGTGACGTTCCAGAAGTTCACGTGGGCGGTCACTGGGGTCGAGAGAACCCGAAAGGACGCACAGCGAGGATTACAATTTAAACTAAGTGCGCATGTGCAAAATGTGGTGTGGCGACGGAAGTTGTTTGGCATGACAATGGCGGATCCATCTGATTTCATTACAACTCATAAATGTTTTAAGCATCCAAATTATGTGTTAAAACCCCATATATCCCTATACTGTATCACAAAGAAAGAGGCTATATTTGTCGAAGTTAAAGAAGGAACTGACATTCACGATCCGTCCGAAGACACTTCATTATTTCAAGAACAGTTTAAGCATGCCCAGTGTCTCATCTCTATACCTCTGGCGTCTTTCCATAAAGTAGCGTCAGACCTTGGAGCTCCCAGGGTACCTATTATTTGGATCTCAAGTACCGGACGTTACGGCTCCACTCTACTAACTCGTGTTTTTGCGCAGCTTCCGGGTATAATGGTACTGTCCGAACCGGATGTCCTCACTAGTCTAGCATATCTGAAGAAAACGAACAGAATCAACAGAGGCGAGTATGAACAGTTATTACCGAGCTCTGTCCGTCTGCTGTGTAAACCGGACGATAGGGCGGGTATGATATGTGTGAAAACGAGGCCAAGCTGTACAGGACAAATGGAAGATGTGTATAAGAATTTCCCGCAAATTTATCAAATCTATGTCTACCGCAACAGTCTTAAAACTGTGACGTCATCCCTGAGTCTATTCACAGAAGAACCATTTGCCATGATGGCCCGTTATATTATCGACAATAAGATATTATCTACCGTTATGCCATGCTTCCGAAGTTTCTTCTATTTTAACTTCTGCTTTGTGCTAGATCGTGACCCTCCCGCTATGCCACCGAAGAGTCTCAGTAGTGTAGGCATATTCACCACGTCCTGGGCGGCCAGTATATCGCGCTGTGTGGAGGCTATTGAGGCCAGGGTGCCCGTCATTGCCCTACTTTATGAAGATATGATGAAAAACCCTCGTAAAACCTGCTCCATATTGTTCGATTTCCTCGATATACGAAGGGAGTACATCGCCTCTGCCACGGAAGGTTTCAAGGTAGACTCAAATAGAGGTTCACTAAGTCAAAGCCTGGTGATCAGTGATTCCCGAAGGACAATCCCTCAGGGGTTCCGAGTGGAAGCTGATTCTATCCTCCGGAAGCACAACCTCCCACGACTTGGCGAGAGATACGAACTACCAGGGCTCATCGACTTCGAGGCCTCCAAACTGTCAAGGATGAATTCTAGTAACAAATTTTATTGATTCAATATAATGATCTTAGAAACATGACTGCAATACGTTGCCATCCACTCATTTCATTATCTGTGGACTGGATCACTTTGTGACGTATATCTACCACGTAGACTCCGTCAATCATCTGTTGGCATTTTCATTCAGAGACAACTTTGCATTTTGTACATTTTGGCGAATGGAGTTGTTATCAACATATATTAGTAAGCTTTAAAATCCATATTCATCACAAATAAAATTAAAAGTCGTTTGTCTATTGACGAGATTATGATGTGGGATTGATCTTCACATACACATAAATGTTTGACTTATTTAGTATAAACCATTCTGAAACTAGAACTGTTTTTCACAATATTCCCCCACTCCGAAAGCCATCCAAGTAACTACTGTCCTGAGCAAACTCTTTCGCATGTACCTCTTGCCCCACCAACGCTACCCAATCCCTGATCTACAGCATGGACATAATAACTGTAAAATTCTGCTGCCCATTGCAAGGTTGTAAAAAGCGACTAAATTTAGGATTTTGTTTTTACTTTTCTACCTTTCTGACTTTGTTTTTAACGTCTCCTATGACACCGCCTTACATTTGGCCTTGAGGCACAGGTTTACGACGCGCACAAAAAAAAAATCTAAAAAGTATTTTTAGTATTTTTTTTTTTTTTTTGCGCGCGCGTCGTAAACCTGTGCTTGAGGTGAGCGCTGACGCCTTTGAGAAAGGTTCTGGTTTCTGTCTCTTCGCTGAAACACACCATAGTCACAGGCATCGGAGAATTAATTACAGATTATATAATCAGAGTGCCCTAAGACTATTTTAGACGTTTTAGAGGTATAGATAAAAAAACGATAAAAATCATACTCTACATGGTACTATAGACGGGAATTAAAGGATGGAAACTCACAGACTCAAAATTTCTAACCCGCCTACCTGTAACGGCTATAAAAACAAATTTCTAGTACATCGTCATAAGAACGGTTACTACCGTTGAAAAAGCGATAATTTTCCTTTCAAAATCACACACATCCTACACATATATGTAAAGTGCCGTTATTAAGACGATATAAGCCCCATTATGACAAACATATTGAAAATCATCTAATTGAAATTCATACTATCTGTGTGGCCGATATAACATGCATGAGCGAGGTTTCGGCTGCAATCTCATTGGCCGGCTATAAAAAGTCTCACCTCTCGGGACGTTGTACATCTGTATATAGATTTCGCTGTTACAATTCAAACATATACAACTGTGGACTTTTTGGCGAATGGTAACTAGTATGTGAAACGAACTTGATATTTGTTGAGGAGTAATTTCTCTTTCATGAATAATCTTCTTTACAAAGCTGGTGGAAACTTGAGAATAATCTAAAATCACTCGGAATTCAAGGAGAAGATGATAGCAGATAAACTTTATTAATATTTGCGACAAGACACCACATGTTTAAAAAAAATTAACAAACAATACACAGTAACGAAATACACGGGTTAAAAACGAGGACGGAAACTTCCAACCCCAGCTTACAGTGAGGAATAACGATTACAATTAATACCAGCTAACAACGTTCTTATGATATATCGTTCTTCACCAGAAAAGATGAAGGCACCTCATCAACCAGACTATTTCTTGGGTACATAGAGACGGAAGCAGCTGCACGGTGTGTTACCACCTGACCAGTGAAGTAGAGATAGTAATAGGAGTTATCTCCCCTTCACTGCTGTGTCTTACACAGTGTACAGATTCAGATTTCAATATTGCGTTCTAGTTACTGACACACTTCCGTGTGTAACAAGAGGTCAAATCAGTGTATTACATTTTGACATGACGGAACACAATCAACATAGCATTAGTATAATACAATCAACACAACATAAGTATAATACAGAAAATAATGGACTAAATTAATCTAATTATAACAAATAAATTTCTCCAATTTCTCAATAAAACTGCTAAGTTGCGAAAGAATACGTACGTTACACAGTAAGATTAGACATTTCATTTTTGTTAGATTAGGGTTCGTAAAATAATATTTTGGTACATTGTATATGTATTTGCCGAATTTGATGAACTGATATGTGAGTACAAAAAACTAAGTAATGAAATTCGTCACCAATACCGTCAGAACAAAGGGGACAAATTCTTTCATTGCTTGGTATATTTATAGATTAGAAGTACAGCAGTATAGCCATATAGGTATAGCATCAAAGTCAGAGCGACATGTATATCCTTTATGTATTTTTCTTTAACATTTTCCATGAATGAAATAATGAGATTTTACGATAAATTTTGGGAACAAACAAAGAAAAGATATTCTTCAAGACAAGTTGATCCTGATTTCCTTTTAGATAGGGGTAAGCAGATGTTATGAATGGTTTTAAACCGGATCATAATATGGAGACAGTTTATGGATTTTAAACGTTTCCAACATATTCTCAAAACTATACACTAATTGTATGTTAGAAGCTACAGTTTTCAACACTTTAATCGGGGATGGCAGAGTAGCTACTAATCGATTAGTGTTGTTGTTCGATACTGCTAGTACAATCAGAAGCATGATTATTTTATAATATCGATTAGTGTTGTTGTTCGATACTGCTAGTACAATCAGAAGCATGATTATTTTATAATATCGATTAGTGTTGTTGTTCGATACTGCTAGTACAATAAGAAGCATTATTATTTTATAATATCGATTAGTGTTGTTGTTCGATACTGCTAGTACAATCAGAAGCATGATTATTTTATAATATCGATTAGTGTTGTTGTTCGATACTGCTAGTACAATCAGAAGCATGATTATTTTATAATATCGATTAGTGTTGTTGTTCGATACTGCTAGTACAATCAGAAGCATGATTATTTTATAATATCGATTAGTGTTGTTGTTCGATACTGCTAGTACAATCAGAAGCATGATTATTTTATAATATCGATTAGTGTTGTTGTTCGATACTGCTAGTACAATCAGAAGCATGATTATTTTATAATATCGATTAGTGTTGTTGTTCGATACTGCTAGTACAATCAGAAGCATGATTATTTTATAATATCGATTAGTGTTGTTGTT
This sequence comes from Argopecten irradians, assembly GCF_041381155.1. Classification (NCBI taxonomy): domain Eukaryota; kingdom Metazoa; phylum Mollusca; class Bivalvia; order Pectinida; family Pectinidae; genus Argopecten; species Argopecten irradians. The sequence continues at coordinate 3,429,012 of NC_091135.1, forward strand.
CGATACTGCTAGTACAATCAGAAGCATGATTATTTTATATTTTTTAGTTAAGGATGTATTTTTCTTAGCAGTCAAAATTTCTTGTAATAAACTTTTTTTTCTCATATAAATTTTTGGAAACAGGAGTTCAGACCATTGCAGAAAACGGAAGAAAAAACAGATGTCCGTGTTCTCGTTTTTGAGCTATTGTCTCTCAAAGATACCTAATTGACAAGATATTGAATTATATGTGAATTTTACCGTTTTGACCATAAACATGATAGATTAAAGCCGTTACTTCCTAATGAGGTGTTTGATATGTATGGGTGTTGACGGACTTTTTGTTCTAGTGGTCTTCTTTAAAAATAGACCTGTTATGATTAATAAGACACATGTTTTTTCTCAGAATAACAACTTATGCTACCCCTTAATTTTAAACTACAAAATCCACCATTTTCAGCCATTTTTGCCAAAATTAACCCGTTCTAGAAAGAGTTCTGGTATAAAACTTTTATAAATATTTTGTATATCAATAGGGAAAATATTGCTCTTTCTAAACCAGACAGAAAAATGGGGTCCGTTTGCTTGAACATGTGAAAAAATGACAAAAGTGTATCATTTCACACATAAATGCTCAATATTTTAATTAGCACGATCCTAATACAGATTTTCAACAAAACTTACCTCGATACAGCTAAAACTGCTGGAGCAGTATGATTTAAGTAGAAACAATTTAAGTAAAACTTTGGCTCAACTCAAAGAGAAAAAGACACATTTTCAAAATAGCGTTTCCGCAATTTACCCCGTGCCCCATTTGGTTTATCATCTCATAAACTAAACAAAGTAAGAAGTTAATCCTAAAATAATCGCAGTCGAGATTGTTACGTTTGTTTTTCACCGCGTCATCAACTTTCAAACTGGGGTAGGAGTAGCAACTCGTATTTAAAAATGCATTTTATTTAATTTGAAGTATTAAAAAGTAATATATAGTTTACCGGTAATGAAATGGTATATTTAGTTGAAGAGAATGTGTTTAAATTTTGAAGCGAGTTGAAGGCGAGAGCGAGTGTTAGGGGTCACCACGTGACGGCTCTCCGCCAATCATTTGGAGACATTTTGTCCGACGTGCGATAAATATATGTAATGTATACGCATGCCTAGAAATACTTTCCAAATATTACTAAGATAACCAAACAGAAAAAAATGCATCTCTGATAACGAAGACCACGTGATTGGATCTTTATTACAAACAACAGGGGTGACGGACCATTGGAGGAAATGTCGTAAGTGACACTTAACAGTCCATTAAGATTTTGAAAATATTTCACATTAACGAATCTTACGATCTGCATAGAAGGACGAAAGGTAATATACTTCAACATCTTGACTTTATACTTATACGGCTTATATACCAGATATATACCAGATTTCTGTCTATTTTAAGCAAAGCCTCTTGACCACCTAAATCTATAGTCTGTACAGAATCATAATCATATTTGCGCAAAACTCAAAAACTTGAACTAATGAAATATTGAGCACATCCAGTTCTATACCTTATATACAAAATATACACTATATGTCCCTTGTTTTAGCCTGCTTATAGTAATGTCTTCAATAACAGCTAGGGTAAAACTTAATGTCACAGTTCTTCCAATACGTGTTTATGAGGGTCTTGAATCTGTTCACCGACTCGGCATTAACAATTTCCGAAGGTAGGGAGTTCCAGTCGTTGATCACTCTTATTGCAAATGAATGTTTCCGAATGTTAAGTCTCGTATGAGGTTTCAGTAATCTTTTATTGTGTCCCCATGATAAGATAAATATAGCTATATATAAACAAGTCAAGCATAACGATGTGGGTGTTTGTAAAATCGTTGATACGTTTATGTCATCAATAAGGTGTAAAGAATTAGGAGCTTCTAACGTTAGAAATACCTAAATATTGTATAGACAAATACTATACGGCATGGAACTTTAAACCTATAAATCTGTATTATCTTAATTAAATTCAGCATAACATCAGATGAAATTTGCAAATCAAAATTGCAATTGTAGAGCCTGCATTTCATACAATGAAATTGAAACATTAACATTATATCATCACATTGTGTGGTGATTGTTCCAATCCGTAATTATAACTGGTGATACAATAAAAGTATCCACTTATGCTAAGCCTTGTTCGTTTTCAAAACAGCCCGGAATTCAAACGGTTGTGGTAGGGTTGCCCCTGGAACGGGAAGTAAGGTTGGTAAATCATCGGGGTCAGCAGGTACAAGGTCAAACCTCTGTACCAGTGACGTCAGAATCAGAAAGAGTTCCAGTCGTGCAAGAGATTCACCCATACACACCCGTCTACCGAGAGAAAATGTCAAGACCTGTTTCTCCTTTCCAGTGAGTTGTCCGTCGTTTCCCAGGTATCTGTTGGGATCAAATTTTGCTGGATCAGGAAACATTGTAGGGTCCATTAGTACAGAGTCTAGATTGGCAGTGATTAACGATCCTTTAGGGATGGTCATCCCCCGGAACTGAATGTCATGTTTTGCTCCATAAGGAAGTCCTACGGGCGCAATATTGCCCTTGCGACTGACCTCTGTGATGAAGGCCTGATAGTAAGGCATGTTCGGTTTGTCGTTGAGTGACGGGTACCGACCAGTGCCCACTACAGAACTAATTTCTCCTCGTAACTTTATCTGAATGTCTGGATAATGGAGGAGATACAGAATGGCCCATTGTGTGGTTGCTGCTGTGGTTCCCGTCCCGGCAACAAACAGATTCATAACTGATATCTCAATATTAAAATCATCAAATACGGGATCGTTCAGTTCGTGTTTGGACTTCTCTCTCAGGAACGCATCGATAAAGTCTCGTATGTTGCCCTCATCTAGTGTACGCTTGTGCTCTGCAATTTCTTCTTGGATGAAATCGCGAACAGCGTGAAATACTTTGGTGAACAGTTTTATGCCGATGAGGTCTCCCGGGAAATATCGTAGCCAAGGGATAACATTAATACATCCTCTGAAAGGGATCAAACTGAAAAGCTTTTCCAGTAAAGCTAATAGTTTCTTGAATTTGTCGTCATCGTACTCGAATCTATCCCCAAACACGATACTACAAATGACGTTGGAGACAGCGGTCTCAATAAGCCTATTAGCATTATAAGGCTTACCGTTCTGTTCGTTGATCACTCCGAGAAATGCCTCCACTTCCTCCAACACACGACCTTCTAAAGTCTTCTTCCCGAATCCAAACTCACGAAGACAGGCGATGGAAAGTGTACGTGTGCGTTTCCAGTGTTCACCAGAGGATGCCACGATTCCTTTATTTTTCATAAGATAAGACAGTAAGTAGCTGCCACTTGGCCGATCAGAGAAATCATCTCCTTGTTTTACAAATGCATCCCTTAACGCGTCACAACCATTAATTACAACAGAGTATGTACGACCGAGTTTAAGACAGAAAACGTCCCCATACTGTGCGCGAAGTTCTCGGTATAAATCCTCGGGTTTTTCTTTCAATAAGAGGGGAATGTGTCCAACAATAAGGTAGCCCGGAGGACTGGGCGGTAGATTGGCCGGTCGGTGTGTGACCCATCTGACAAGTAACATTAACAGTAAAACACAAACGCCTACCGTCACAGCGTTAAATACCAGCAAGCTATCTAGCTCCATTGCAGATTACAGACAGCTTGTATGGCTAAATTGTAGTTTCTAACCCACGGAAAAGTACGATAGCCGACAACGACAAAGCTGCACAAATCATTATCTACAACAGATAATCGGTACATGCATTTTTATGATAGGAGAAACAAATATGTGCGAATGCTGATTGTTTTATATTTCAGCGATCTCACTAGTAACTACCTGTATATACGCTAACTCCTGTGTCAGAGTCTCCCTAGATGTACTGTATGTAACTCCTCTTGCAGTCACTCGCTTCCATATGTTATTTATCCACTAGTGTCGAATTCTTACAAGGTCAAGGCTACGCATATCGTATATACAACTTCACGTTACATATATTATATAGACTAAGGCTTCTTAAACTGCCAAAGGAAGTGGATCAAATCTGAATTTAAATAACAACCCATCTTAGAATGAATGTTACTACTTTTTGTTACCAGACAAAAGGATAAAAAAAACGTTTTACTTGTCACATCATTGACAATGACGAAAAGGAATCGATGTGTATGAGTTTGTAAAGCTGAATTCTCCCAAACAGACGCTCCTTGTACATGCTATAGACATGAGTTAACATATTTACATGGTTATGTGGTGACATATATATGCATCGAGCCATGTGGACTTGTTTAACTCACAGGGACTTGTAACGTAGGTTGTGAGAAAGTCTGTTGTGTATACATGTGTACTATAGGCCTATATACTATATAAAAGGACAAGGGAACCAACGGCTCGCTTGGAAGAGGTACACCTGCCTCTACAAAAGTCGCCGGTATTCCGTCAAACATATATAAATATGTATATATTTAATACTAATATATTCTTAAATAAATTTTCGATACGGAAAACACAACTTCAGACACGAAATAATATATTAACATACCTTTATTTCACTATGAACGCGGAAAATGCAGTCAGATTTCCTCACTGTCGTTTTGCCTGTCCAGTGAAATCTAGGTCAAAGGCACTCATATTCCCTTGTAACAAATTTTGTATGCATTCATTTCACTTTCTGGTGATATTTTCCCATTGCAAATACAAATAGGCTATCTCCGATAACTCTTTCATTAATCCAATCCAACAACTAAGCGAGGAATCACACTTTTTTTTTATCCAGCACTCGACTCTTGTTCGTATAATCCGCCATATTGTAATTGATGATGGGTACCTTTTTAGTGTACCCGCCCTTACCCGATACTGCACTGGAATTCTGTACCCATACTCTGTATAAATTAAGTTTCATGGTTAGGGTTTTTAGAAGTACCTATATTTGAAATACACATATCATTAATTGAAGAATCTAACTTAAGTCGAGACTCTAATGTTTTACTTTACCGCTACCACATTAATATTGTAGCTTTTAGTATACAGGCACTGTGTATATGGGGTTTCCAGTTCGGGTCCGGGTATGGGGTACACAATATCCACTCAAACGTGTTTAACCTAGATTTCAGTGGACAAGCAAAACGACAGTGAGGAAATCTGACTGCATTTTCCGCGTTCATAGTGAAATAAAGGTATGTTAATATATTATTTCGTGTCTGAAGTTGTGTTTTCCGTATCGAAAATTTATTTAAGAATATATTAGTATTAAATATATACATATTTATCCATGTTTGACGGAATACCGGCGACTTTTGTAGAGGCAGGTGTACCTCTTCCAAACGAGCCGTTGGTTCCCTTGTCCTTTTATATAGTATATAGGCCTATAGTACACATGTATACACAACAGACTTTCTCACAACCTACGTTACAAGTCCCTGTGGTTTAACTCAACTGTACATTTTTTTCCATATTTTGCCAATTTACAAACAGCACAACGATCTATAGGTATATCAAATATCACTAGTTCATATATATCAACCTTCTTGTGTCATCGTTGAATTAAACATTTTTTTACCATCCTGAGTATATGTACTGTTTAACATAGCCTGTTTGATTCAACTCTTTATTTAGATTATTGAATTTTCTATTTTCTTTTTTTTTTAAAAAGATGCAGACACAATTAACAACAATGTAATCATATATTTTATTTAAACATTGATGTCACTATTTTTTAACTTCATCGGGGTATGAAAGAAATTTTGTTTGAGATTTTCTTGGGGTAAATAGTAAAAAGAATACTAAGTAAGTGCAATGACAGTGAGTCTCTTTTTAGCACATTATCATTTTTCAGATCAATGTATTGATAAATGTCAGCCTTGATGAAGAGCAGTCCTTTGCTAATGTCGGAACTATAGAAGAAATCATAAAACCGACCACCTAAACTACATGTATATGCTGCTTTGGATAACTCAATATTTGAATCTCTTGGGGAAGAAATCAAGAATTTGTGTTCAAAGAACTCTGGTAGCAGCCTAGAGAACACAGACAAAAACTCTATGCAAAAATTTCTTTTCAAGCAATTGAAATGGAAGGTGGATGCTCCTTTATTCTATCGCTTTTGGATGCACAGTGTTCAGTAAATCCAAAATCAAAAGCTCGAAATCAAAGAAAAACAGTAACAGATGTCCTTGCTGCGCATGTATCTGCTGGCTGTAAATTATGAAGCATATACAACAGGGATATGAAACCTTGACAACACATTCCCTTTGCATGACGCAAAAAAGGCTGCATTATTCCAGTTATTCAAGGTCAAAAAGAAAAAGAAACTATATTAGAGAACTTTTCATTTCTGGTAGCGAAAGTGTGGGGAAAGTATATATCATTTGCAGCTGGACTACCAGATTTCATTACACATCCGTTTATGGCCGAAACTACCACTAAAACCAAAAGGCTATGTTATAGCTATTTACTGAATCTAATCATTAAATTTATCGATGATTTTACAAAACTTAGATAGAGTTATGATGCATGTGTGTGTGTGTGTGTTTATGTAAGTATGTAAACTATATACACATGCTTTCGCGTGTATGTATATAGGTAAATATAAACCCATATTAGATCAGATGTATGAAAGAACAAAGTATTTAATTTACTGTTTTAGTTATAATCAAGATTATTGATCTATAAACTTAAACAGGTCAACATGGGTGTTTTAAAGAAAAAAGAGGCCAAACATGATGAGATGGTGGATATATGTCAGTTTATGAACAAGTATGCACCAAACACTGCAACTCCAGTCAAAAGTTTGAGTGGCGGTGACTATCTCACATTTGAGAGGCATATCCCATCGAGACCAAGATACACCATACAACAGATAAGAAACTCTTGTACCGAAAATGGAAGAATTTCACAACCAAGCTAAGTTGTTAAAGGTAAGTTGATTTTCTGTGGTGTTATCTTTTAAGATTTCTACAATGGAATACTGAATGAAGAAGAGTCAGCTAATGCAGTTGATAATTTGTTATTAAAATTTTTAATAAATTGTCTAGAGACATTTTATGGAAATGTTCTTAATGTCAACAGTTTCTATACAACTCTCGTTATATATATATGACATACGTTTAGTTGATTGATTGATGTATATTATTTGTATTCCAATTTTGTACATATAACTATTAATCATTCTTATATAATGGTAAAGAACACTAACTATTTAAACATGTTCTTTTGGTCTGTTGATAGGTGATGTGGAAAATATTATATTCTCCCAGAGACATTGGAACACTCTATCAAGGAACATTACGGATTCCAGAAATGTTCCTAATGATCATCCATCTGCAAACTTCTATGCATCTTAGTTATGGCAGAAAAGCTTACGGATGCATATCTGGTAGCAGGTGCTATAAAGCATTTCGGAATGAGTTCAATGGCAACACAACCAACGAACAACATGTATGATGGACAGATGGGTGACATCTGGGATGAAACAAAACAACTTTTTGGACCTTGATACAACAGAATTCCCTGATGACGGATCGCAGTAAAATAATTACATATGCAGATATTGTGGCAAAAGATACATCCAAAGTCAAGAACTGCGCAAGCATGAGAATAATATCCATGGCCATCCTGAGCCTCTCTATGAAGCACCATCAGAAGTTCTACCAACAAGGATTACATTTTTAATTACACAAACAGCGTTCGTCTTCTCGGCCTTTTACAAAGGAATCACAATGATTCTATTTCTATGGGGACGGGGAACGCATGATGTTGTTCAACCAGTATCTCTGCCTGCTGTATAAGGTATCGGGATGTCAAAAGTATGCATTTGAATTTTGGAAACTATTTGTCAATCAAAGGTTTTGCTGTCTCCAAGATTTGCACATCAACTTAATGAAACCGGACAGTTAATCACCGTGGAAAGGTTGACACCAATCATCCAAATGATTTGGATCTAGAGCACTGTAACAAAAGTGTTCAAAGATGAGGCATAGCTTCCGGGGTATATTCAGTGACAAAACCATTGCACGGGTTAGCTCTAGCTACATATCTAATTGTGAAAAACTTTGACAAGGAGACTGAAACACATAGCCCCTCTGCTATACATAAGGCAGATCTAACGGAAAATGTCCATATAATTGTCACCCAACTGCTGCAACAGAATGTTTATGATAACATTCCCGGGAGGAGACATGATGCTTTCCCACAAACAAAATCAAATCCTTTCAGAAATCTTGACATGGATGCGGTCACAGACTGGATAAGTAGTTTCTTACGCAAGTTTGTTGCCAAACACTTTTAACCGATACCAGACCAATGGGGTATGTGTTTCATTATAGAGATCGTGGTTCAATATTAACAATTAATTCCTCTATGGCTCAAAGTTACACACATGAATTGATGCAACATATCATTAAGTTTCAAACTAGGGGGAGATAATCTAGCATAAAACTGCTGAGAAAGTGTTATCAACCACTTAGGGTCTGGTGGCCAGTCTGCATTTGTCGGAACTTGCTAAATCTTCACCATGAGAGATATGCCGAGAGCGACCGCTCGACCCGGGAAACGTATAAGCGTTAGATGTTATCAAACATTGATGGTCGAAAAAAGCACAAAGGCGAAATCTGTTACACGGAGAGAACATCTGATGAAAATCAATATGTGCTTATTGTGACCTCTTAGTGTTTGATTACAATGAGTTTTCTCGAGAAGGGAGAAAAAGCGAAGGGAGTTATGTATACATTGTCGACCATTTTGGAATATACTGCCTGCCCCATTTTATTCAAATATCCGAATTCAATCGTTGTATCTTAATTCCGATAGAAAAGTTTGTCTGTCAACATCTTGATTCATAATTTGCAAATACTGTTTCTCTGTGTATAAGGTTACACAGTTCAACTTGTTTTTGTAAGTGTTGATCATTATGGCCTCAGTGTTGCCGTCGTTTTCTATTGATTATTGACCTCTGCTTGATTCTCCAGTAAACGGGACCGGTTATCAAAAGTAACAGGGTCGTCAACTGGTCATAGGATAATTCACTAATAGGACTTCGCTAGACAGACTTGAGGGCGATATATATCAAATACTAGCAAATGGCACAACAAAACTATACTAACTTTAATCGCCATGTTAAAGGACATAATAACAGATGCAAAACATTTTCACTGTCCCAGATACGAGACGTTCTAATGATGACTTGGGGGGAGGAGGAGGGGGATAGACATGGAAATATGTCATGGTGGAAATCGTAGCATTGGACGATATGAGACGTTCTGATGATAAATTTGGGGGATAAACATGGAAATATGTCATGGTGGAAATCGTAGCATTGGACGATATGAGACGTTCTGATGATAAATTTGGGGGATAAACATGGAAATATGTCATGGTGGAAATCGTAGCATTGGACGATATGAGACGTTCTGATGATAAATTTGGGGGATAAACATGGAAATATGTCATGGTGGAAATCGTAGCATTGGACGATATGAGACGTTCTGATGATAAATTTGGGGGATAAACATGGAAATGGTCATGGTGGAAATCGTAGCATTGGACATATGAGACGTTCTGATGATAAATTTGGGGATAAACATGGAAATGTGTCATGGGGAAATCGTAGCTTGGACGATATGAGACGTTCTGATGATAAATTTGGGGATAAACATGGAAATATGTCATGGTGGAAATCGTAGCATTGGACGATATGAGACGTTCTGATGATAAATTTGGGGGATAAACATGGAAATATGTCATGGTGGAAATCGTAGCATTGGACGATATGAGACGTTCTGATGATAAATTTGGGGGATAAACATGGAAATAAACATGGAAATGTGTCATGGACGATATGAGACGTTCTGATGATAAATTTGGGGGATAAACATGGAAATATGTCATGGTGGAAATCGTAGCATTGGACGATATGAGACGTTCTGATGATAAATTTGGGGGATAAACATGGAAATATGTCATGGTGGAAATCGTAGCATTGGACGATATGAGACGTTCTGATGATAAATTTGGGGGATAAACATGGAAATATGTCATGGTGGAAATCGTTGCATTAGACAATATGAGACGTTCTGATGATAAATTTGGGGATAGACATGGAAATATGTCATGGTGGAAATCGTAGCATTGAACGGGGCGGGAGGTTTTAAAAAATGACTGCGAAATTGGCACAAGTCAAAGATCACCACATGCCAAAATTTCAAATCAACGTAAACTTGGTTAAATGGCTTTCTATGCCATCCATCTGTGCTCTTTTGATGATATTTCATTAGATATTTATACCTCCCTATGTTTCTGTTTGTTGTTTACTTTGTTTTTCAGTTCTGGATTTGTATACCTAAATTCTTAGTACTGTTGTGGATTCTATATTTCTTTTGGTGGAATAATATCTGTCAATCTTTTGTTCGCATATTTCCCCCTTTTAACATGTTTTATTGTTCCAGTTGCAATGCTGCCTACCAATGTATAGAACGAATAAATACAAAAAAAAAAAAACCCAAATCAGTTTGGATGATTTTAATGATGATTAAGTGACATATTTTAATAATATTGATGAAATGGTTTAAACCATAAATTAAATCAAATGTATTTATTACAAATGGAATGCTTCTTTTCCATTATAATATCCACTCACTTAACAATTTTGATGTGACTAAAACAGTATTGATTTCACTGTCATTACTCATTTCTCTTCTTCATGCAGACACTGTAAAATTGGCCCATGTCTCCAATTGGTGAATTTTTCTCCATACTTTCCCAATTAACAGTCTCTACTCCTACACAGACTGTCTCCCTCGTTTCCCACGTCCACAGACTGACTATTTTCCACGCCCACAGAGCACTTGCTCTTTTTTAACATTTAAGTCAAAAAATACAATTTCGATTGTCACATCGGACCAATTCAGCACATTTTGTAATCTCGTATTGTTGGTGATGGACATTTCCCTCTGATGTCATTTTCCTGGATTAAAGCACCAATAGCTGTTCCAAGCTTTCTTCCTCTGTAGGACCTTCACTGTTTAACATTTTATATATTGGGTCACTAAACATGTTTCCTAGGTTAAATGTCACCTTCACAAGTCAGTGTCCATTACTGGATCATCTCACACCAATGATCTGTCTGTTACTGATCTGCCGCCAGCTGCTGTAGAAGAAGTCTGCGTCGTTTCTCCAGTTCCCCTTCACTGACATCACTCTCTGTGTCATAGTCTCCCTACAATACACAAAGAACATCAGCAGAGTCACAATAGGATACAGTTAATCAAATCACATTGTTTCAGCTGATCATTACAACAGCTAACGATGATAATTAACTTTATTATGAACATTTACAACAAAGTAGCAAAAATTGTCAAAATATATCAGTGACACTTGATATCACGTATATATAATTGGTCAGTTCTGTATAATGAGATAGATATATTAAATATTATTATATGAAGATCCATGATAATACAAGTCCTGTTTTCAAATTTCTATGTATACCCATGCAGTTCTATGATAACAATTCATGGAATTTGTCTGTGTAGTTTCCCCTCCTGCCTGTTGGAGTTGACAGTCGCAATCTCTCCTTAACCTTCCCTCAAAACTCCTGTGGCATTTATTTATATCATTATCCTCTGCTTGTATAATATTAAGCTACAAAGCATTGTTATGAATATTTTATCTATCAACTGCTGTGTGAATTAAACAGCAATCCAAGCAGACTTTGGTACCTCAGTTTGACTTAAATGTTAATTGTTAGTCTACACCCTCCCAAAAAGATTGATGTAATTCCCTCCAACACCATGGAAGTATTATTTATCAATAGGCACCATTTCACAAAACCGACATGATAATCCAACACCAAGCTGAATGAAAGCTAGTCCCCTAGCAACACAGATAGGTTTATATGTTAACCTTCTCTTACATAGCTTCAGCTTTACTTCTGACATAGCTTATAGTAAAGTTTGACCTCTAAACTATAGATTAATTTGATCTTTGAACTCTGACATAACTTTCTATGACTAAGAATGCAATTACATTATAATCTTTGACAAAAATGCATTGGTTCAAGGTATACCTTTACATGACCGTTAATAAAAAACATGTTTATAATGTATTATTTTAGGCATACATGGATGTAGTATAAAACACAATATCTGATATAGATCCAATAGTAATTCTTGATTTGTTACGTTTTTTCTTCTATAGTTTTTTATGGTTTGTTGGTATCGGGTTTTAAAAGATATTTTTCTTGCTTAACCAAACTAGAATCAAGATTGCAGCAAATGAAGGCAGTGAAAGCGCAGTTAGCAATACTAAACAACCTCTCCCTTCTGATATTAGCCCTTTGTTTCCTCATGGCCTACTATCTGGTGTCAGCAACAATACCATTCTTGTGAGAGTGTTTGATGGTAGTTTGGATTGTTACAAAGACAGTGTTGACTGGCATTTACTGTGTCGAAATTCGGGTTTTTATTGTATTAATCTATTGTGTACTGGACTTTCTGGCTGACAATATTTATCTTTATCGCTGAATAAGCACAAGGTTTTTATTGTGGTAGGGATTTATCATTTATTGTTTGTGTACTGGATTTCTGGCTGACAATATTTATCTTTATCGCCGAATAATCACAAGGTTTTTATCATTTATTGTTTGTGCACTGGATTTCTGGATGACAATATTTATCTTTATCACTGAATAAGCACAAGGTTTTTATTGTGGTAGGGATTTATCATTTATTGTTTGTGTACTGGATTTCTGGCTGACAATATTTATCTTTATCGCTGAATAAGCACAAGGTTTTTATTGTGGTAGGGATTTATCATTTATTGTTTGTGCACTGGATTTCTGGATGACAACAAAATCTTTATCACTGAATAAGCACAAGGTTTTTATTGTGGTAGGGATTTATCATTTATTGTTTGTGTACTGGATTTCTGGCTGACAATATTTATCTTTATCACTGAATAAGCACAAGGTTTTTATTGTGGTAGGGATTGTGTACTGGATTTCTGGATGACAACAAAATCTTTATCACTGAATAAGCACAAGGTTTTTATTGTGGTAGGGATTTATCATTTATTGTTTGTGTACTGGATTTCTGGCTGACAATATTTATCTTTATCACTGAATAAGCACAAGGTTTTTATTGTGGTAGGGATTTATCATTTATTGTTTGTGCACTGGATTTCTGGATGACAATATTTATCTTTATCACTGAATAAGCACAAGGTTTTTATTGTGGTAGGGATTTATCATTTATTGTTTGTGTACTGGATTTCTGGCTGACAATATTTATCTTTATCACTGAATAAGCACAAGGTTTTTATTGTGGTAGGGATTTATCATTAATTGTTGTGCACTTGACTTTTTGCCTGAAAATATATATCTTTATCGCTGAATAAGCACAAGCAAACTAAATGTAAATAGAAATAACTCACAGCACGTTCACATGCACCAGTGGTATCGTGTTTCTACAGCAGAAAGATAGAAAAGTTGGTGTTCTAGGATTAATTTGACTGTCAATTGAAACTAAGGTATCACAACAAACTAGCAAGTCTTCCTTACCAACCTGAAATCTAAGGTAGACCATGTACCCTGTCCCACCTACTGAAATCTAAGGTAGACCATGTACCCTGCCCAACCTATTGAAATCTAAGGTAGACCATGTACCCTGCCCGACCTATTGAAATCTAAGGTAGACCATGTACCCTGTCCCACCTATTGAAATCTAAGGTAGACCATGTACCCTGCCCGACCTATTGAAATCTAAGGTAGACCATGTACCCTGTCCGACCTATTGAAATCTAAGGTAGACCATGTACCCTGTCCGACCTATTGAAATCTAAGGTAGACCATGTACCCTGTCCGACCTATTGAAATCTAAGGTAGACATTGTACCCTGCCCGACCTATTGAAATCTAAGGTAGACCATGTACCCTGCCCGACCTATTGAAATCTAAGGTAGACCATGTACCCTGCCCGACCTATTGAAATCTAAGGTAGACATTGTACCCTGCCCGACCTATTGAAATCTAAGGTAGACCATGTACCCTGTCCTACCTATTGAAATCTAAGGTAGACCATGTACCCTGTCCCACCTATTGAAATCTAAGGTAGACATTGTACTCTGCCCTACGTATTGAAATCTAAGGTAGACCATGACCTATATTACACATGGGAACTAGTTGCAATCTCTTTGTATCTGGATCTACCGCAGTGTCTTTAGCACAGATCATAGAAGTGGTTTAGGAGTTTCATTCTAAATAATTTGAACTATCAAACACCTAAAGGGGAAAAAAGTCACAATATCCTAGCTATGAGATTATGAACCTATCGTAACTGAGACCCCAACAAATCTTTATACCTGAGTCCCACAGCACCTACCTAATCTGGCTTTTCTATATTAGCTGTGAGACTCCAACAACACTTAATATCCTAGCGCCCACAGCTCAAACCTAACATAGCTTTACTATCCTATCTCTGAGATCCCAACAACACTTTTAATATCATAGCTCCCACAGCTCCAACCTAACATAGCTTTACTATCCTAGCTCTGAGACCCCAACAACACTTTTAATATCCTAGCCCCAGCAACTCAAACCTAACATAGCTTTACTATCCTATCTCTCAGACCCCAACAACACTTTGAATATCCTAGCTACAAGAGCATCAACCTGAGCTGAATCCTGCCTAGTAGCTCACATAGTCCTGTAAGTAACTAAGCCTAGTTTAGTAGCTATTTGGCCTCCACCTACGTTGTATAATATATATCCTAACTTAGCTACCTTACCCTAGACTTATCTTTCCTCCTTCTCTTAGACTTAGATGATTTGTGATCATCACGATCAGCATCACTGCCACTGTCGTCCTAAAATACAAGATTTTCTTATCACACAAAACAGCATTCCTAAAACTTTTGTTACCTCCCTTGGAATTCTATTAAGGGTTTGATCTCGTCAATGGGCTATAACTCTAATAGCTAAGTGTGTGGAGAAATTCTCAAATAAAACCATCAAGGGAACAATTTGCACAAAATTATGGTCCTTCTCAGCAATTTGAACTATATATTTTAAGAAAGACAAACAGCATAAGTATATCTTTTAGAATTCTAACATGAATCAAGATTCATCGTTAAAAGCAATCAATCAAGACTTTATTGACATGAAATATATACTAAAGATGGCACCATTTGTCTACACACTTCACTAAACTGAATGATGTTAAAGTGTTTAGATATAATTCATGCAACAAACAATTATGGTCTATTCTATGAAATAAATAAAATTAACAAATCAAAATTCTTCTATAAATATCTGAATTCCCTTATTAATATTCATATTTCTAAGTCACACAGATAATATAAAGCATGCCTATATAATGACAAACAATGTATTATCACTCACAAGCAAAAGCCATTCAACACAATGATAGAAATCACATTTCCATGATTTACCATATTTTTCTTATTAAGAGTGTGTCCTCTTATAAGGCCACCCCAAACTTTTGTCAATAAAATGCAATTCTTTTCATATAAAATTTGCAGTAGCTGGGCCAATTCTGTCAAAGCAGGTGCCAATGAAATAATGTTTCACAAATGTTTGATGCTTAAAACGTCAATATCATGTCGTATAAGTACTGAAATGTTTCTGAATAGAAATGGTGAGATCTCCTTGTTAAATCACAATATACATACACCTTTTTGTTTGAAGATGTGTTTAAAAGATTTAATAAATTATTTACTCTATATTTATAAATGCAGCTTAATAATACACATGTTATAAGCGTTTTAAATTTTCCATTGGCACAAATTGGCAAAAGCAGTGTCCGCCATCCCCTATACAGCCTTTATTACCAACACTAAGCACCCATATTGAAGAAAATTTTGTAAATTAATTCTAACTATATAAACGAGGTCTACAAACCACTTAGCCATTGATCCTCTAATGGAGTGTCCATGTTTTATAGTGACCAGTTATTAATATCAACTGATCTACCTCAACCCCAAACAAAAATCTTACAGTACTTTGATGGCTAGACAGTTGGGGACAGACAATAAATGATGTACACAATATAACACCATACAGACCTATACAATATCGACATAACATATACTGAGAGAGACTCTCCATACAGACCTATACCAACACAACATATACTGAGAGAGACTCTCCATACTGACCTATACCAACACAACATATACTGAGAGAGACTCTCCATACTGACCTATACCAACACAACATAGACTGAGAGAGAGTCTCCATACTGACCTATACCAACACAACATATACTGAGAGAGAGTCTCCATACTGACCTATACCAACACAACATTGACTGAGAGAGACTCTCCATACTGACCTATACCAATACAACAACATTGACTGAGAGAGACTCTCCATACTGACCTATACCAACACAACATTGACTGAGAGAGAGTCTCCATACTGACCTATACCAACACAACATATACTGAGAGAGAGTCTCCATACTGACCTATACCAACACAACATTGACTGAGAGAGAGTCTCCATACTGACCTATACCAACACAACATATACTGAGAGTGAGTCTCCATACTGACCTATACCAACAAAACATATACTGAGAGAGAGTCTCCATACTGACCTATACAAAACACAACATATACTGAGAGAGACTCTCCATACTGACCTATACCAACACAACATAGACTGAGAGAGAGTCTCCATACTGACCTATACCAACACAACATATACTGAGAGAGACTCTCCATACTGACCTATACCAACACAACATATACTGAGAGAGACTCTCCATACAGACCTATATACCAACACAACATAGACTGAGAGAGAGTCTCCATACTGACCTATACCAACACAACATATACTGAGAGAGAGTCTCCATACTGACCTATACCAACACAACATTGACTGAGAGAGAGTCTCCATACTGACCTATACCAACACAACATAGACTGAGAGAGAGTCTCCATACTGACCTATACCAACACAACATTGACTGAGAGAGAGTCTCCATACTGACCTATACCAACACAACATAGACTGAGAGAGAGTCTCCATACTGACCTATACCAACACAACATTGACTGAGAGAGAGTCTCCATACTGACCTATACCAACACAACATATACTGAGAGAGAGTCTCCATACTGACCTATACCAACACAACATATACTGAGAGAGAGTCTCCATACTGACCTATACCAACACAACATATACTGAGAGAGAGTCTCCATACTGACCTATACCAACACAACATATACTGAGAGAGAGTCTCCATACTGACCTATACCAACACAACATATACTGAGAGAGAGTCTCCATACTGACCTATACCAACACAACATATACTGAGAGAGACTCTCCATACT
Organism: Argopecten irradians; assembly: GCF_041381155.1. Lineage (NCBI taxonomy): Eukaryota > Metazoa > Mollusca > Bivalvia > Pectinida > Pectinidae > Argopecten > Argopecten irradians. The sequence continues at coordinate 3,446,365 of NC_091135.1, forward strand.
GACCTATACCAAAACAACATATACTGGAGAGAGTCTCCATACTGACCTATACAAACAACATATACTGAGAGAGTCTCCATACTGACCTATACCAACACAACATATACTGAGAGAGGGTCTCCATACTGACCTATACCAACACAACATATACTGAGAGAGAGTCTCCATACTGACCTATACCAACACAACATATACTGAGAGAGAGTCTCCATACTGACCTATACCAACACAACATATACTGAGAGAGAGTCTCCATACTGACCTATACCAACACAACATAGATTGAGACTCTCCATACTGACCTATACCAACACAACATAGACTGAGAGAGAGTCTCCATACTGACCTATACCAACACAACATTGACTGAGAGTGAGTCTCCATACTGACCTATACCAACACAACATAGACTGAGAGAGAGTCTCCATACTGACCTATACCAACACAACATATACTGAGAGAGAGTCTCCATACTGACCTATACCAACACAACATAGACTGAGAGAGAGTCTCCATACTGACCTATACCAACACAACATATACTGAGAGAGAGTCTCCATACTGACCTATACCAACACAACATAGACTGAGAGAGACTCTCCATACTGACCTATACCAACACAACATTGACTGAGAGAGACTCTCCATACTGACCTATACCAACACAACATAGACTGAGAGAGAGAGTCTCCATACTGACCTATACCAACACAACAATTACTGAGAGAGAGTCTCCATACTGACCTATACCAACACAACATGACTGAGAGAGACTCTCCATACTGACCTATACAATACCAACACAACATATACTGAGAGAGAGTCTCCATACTGACCTATACCAACACAACATATACTGAGAGAGAGTCTCCATACTGACCTATACCAACACAACATATACTGAGAGAGAGTCTCCATACTGACCTATACCAACACAACATATACTGAGAGAGAGTCTCCATACTGACCTATACCAACACAACATATACTGAGAGAGAGTCTCCATACTGACCTATACCAACACAACATATACTGAGAGAGAGTCTCCATACTGACCTATACCAACACAACATATACTGAGAGAGAGTCTCCATACTGACCTATACCAACACAACATATACTGAGAGAGAGTCTCCATACAGACCTATACCAACACAACATAGACTGAGAGAGAGTCTCCATACTGACCTATACCAACACAACATATACTGAGAGAGAGTCTCCATACAGACCTATACCAACACAACATAGATTGAGAGTCTCCATACTGACCTATACCAACACAACATATACTGAGAGAGAGTCTCCATACTGACCTATACCAACACAACATAGACTGAGAGAGAGTCTCCATACTGACCTATACCAACACAACATATACTGAGAGAGAGTCTCCATACTGACCTATACCAACACAACATATACTGAGAGAGAGTCTCCATACTGACCTATACCAACACAACATATACTGAGAGAGAGTCTCCATACTGACCTATACCAACACAACATATACTGGGAGAGAGTCTCCATACTGACCTATACCAACACAACATATACTGAGAGAGAGTCTCCATACTGACCTATACCAACACAACATATACTGAGAGAGAGTCTCCATACTGACCTATACCAACACAACATATACTGAGAGAGAGTCTCCATACTGACCTATACCAACACAACATATACTGAGAGAGAGTCTCCATACTGACCTATAATACCAACACAACATATACTGAGAGAGAGTCTCCATACTGACCTATACCAACACAACATAACTGAGAGAGAGTCTCCATACTGACCTATACCACACAACAACATGACTGAGAGAGAGTCTCCATACTGACCTATACCAACACAACATTGACTGAGAGAGAGTCTCCATACTGACCTATACCAACACAACATATACTGAGAGTGAGTCTCCATACTGACCTATACCAACACAACATATACTGAGAGAGAGTCTCCATACTGACCTATACCAACACAACATATACTGAGAGAGAGTCTCCATACTGACCTATACCAACACAACATATACTGAGAGAGAGTCTCCATACTGACCTATACCAACACAACATATACTGAGAGAGAGTCTCCATACTGACCTATACCAACACAACATATACTGAGAGAGAGTCTCCATACTGACCTATACCAACACAACATATACTGAGAGAGAGTCTCCATACTGACCTATACCAACACAACATATACTGAGAGAGAGTCTCCATACTGACCTATACCAACACAACATATACTGAGAGAGAGTCTCCATACTGACCTATACCAACACAACATATACTGAGAGAGAGTCTCCATACTGACCTATACCAACACAACATATACTGAGAGAGAGTCTCCATACTGACCTATACCAACACAACATATACTGAGAGAGAGTCTCCATACTGACCTATACCAACACAACATATACTGAGAGAGAGTCTCCATACTGACCTATACCAACACAACATATACTGAGAGAGAGTCTCCATACTGACCTATACCAACACAACATATACTGAGAGTGAGTCTCCATACTGACCTATACCAACACAACATATACTGAGAGAGAGTCTCCATACTGACCTATACCAACACAACATATACTGAGAGAGAGTCTCCATACTGACCTATACCAACACAACATATACTGAGAGAGAGTCTCCATACTGACCTATACCAACACAACATATACTGAGAGAGAGTCTCCATACTGACCTATACCAACACAACATATACTGAGAGAGAGTCTCCATACTGACCTATACCAACACAACATATACTGAGAGAGAGTCTCCATACTGACCTATACCAACACAACATATACTGGAGAGAGTCTCCATACTGACCTATACCAACACAACATAGACTGAGAGAGTCTCCATACTGACCTATACCAACACAACATTGACTGAGAGAGAGTCTCCATACTGACCTATACCAACACAACATTGACTGAGAGAGAGTCTCCATACTGACCTATACCAACACAACATATACTGGAGAGAGAGTCTCCATACTGACCTATACCAACACAACATATACTGAGAGAGAGTCTCCATACTGACCTATACCAACACAACATATACTGAGAGAGAGTCTCCATACTGACCTATACCAACACAACATATACTGAGAGAGAGTCTCCATACTGACCTATACCAACACAACATTGACTGAGAGAGAGTCTCCATACTGACCTATACCAACACAACATTGACTGAGAGAGAGTCTCCATACTGACCTATACCAACACAACATATACTGAGAGAGAGTCTCCATACTGACCTATACCAACACAACATATACTGAGAGAGACTCTCCATACTGACCTATACCAACACAACATTGACTGAGAGAGAGTCTCCATACTGACCTATACCAACACAACATATACTGAGAGAGAGTCTCCATACTGACCTATACCAACACAACATTGACTGAGAGAGAGTCTCCATACTGACCTATACCAACACAACATAGACTGAGAGAGAGTCTCCATACTGACCTATACCAACACAACATATACTGAGAGAGAGTCTCCATACTGACCTATACCAACACAACATATACTGAGAGAGAGTCTCCATACTGACCTATACCAACACAACATTGACTGAGAGAGAGTCTCCATACTGACCTATACCAACACAACATATACTGAGAGAGAGTCTCCATACTGACCTATACCAACACAACATATACTGAGAGAGAGTCTCCATACTGACCTATACCAACACAACATTGACTGAGAGAGAGTCTCCATACTGACCTATACCAACACAACATAGACTGAGAGAGAGTCTCCATACTGACCTATACCAACACAACATTGACTGAGAGAGACTCTCCATACTGACCTATACCAACACAACATATACTGAGAGAGAGTCTCCATACTGACCTATACCAACACAACATATACTGAGAGAGAGTCTCCATACTGACCTATACCAACACAACATTGACTGAGAGAGAGTCTCCATACTGACCTATACCAACACAACATTGACTGAGAGAGAGTCTCCATACTGACCTATACCAACACAACATATACTGAGAGAGAGTCTCCATACTGACCTATACCAACACAACATATACTGAGAGAGAGTCTCCATACTGACCTATACCAACACAACATTGACTGAGAGAGAGTCTCCATACTGACCTATACCAACACAACATATACTGAGAGAGAGTCTCCATACTGACCTATACCAACACAACATTGACTGAGAGAGAGTCTCCATACTGACCTATACCAACACAACATTGACTGAGAGAGAGTCTCCATACTGACCTATACCAACACAACATATACTGAGAGAGAGTCTCCATACTGACCTATACCAACACAACATATACTGAGAGAGACTCTCCATACTGACCTATACCAACACAACATATACTGAGAGAGAGTCTCCATACTGACCTATACCAACACAACATATACTGAGAGAGACTCTCCATACTGACCTATACCAACACAACATTGACTGAGAGAGAGTCTCCATACTGACCTATACCAACACAACATTGACTGAGAGAGAGTCTCCATACTGACCTATACCAACACAACATATACTGAGAGAGAGTCTCCATACTGACCTATACCAACACAACATATACTGAGAGAGACTCTCCATACTGACCTATACCAACACAACATTGACTGAGAGAGACTCTCCATACTGACCTATACCAACACAACATTGACTGAGAGAGAGTCTCCATACTGACCTATACCAACACAACATATACTGAGAGAGAGTCTCCATACTGACCTATACCAACACACAACATATACTGAGAGAGAGTCTCCATACTGACCTATACCAACACAACATATACTGAGAGAGAGTCTCCATACTGACCTATACCAACACAACATATACTGGGAGAGACTCTCCATACTGACCTATACCAACACAACATTGACTGAGAGAGACTCTCCATACTGACCTATACCAACACAACATAGACTGGGAGAGAGTCTCCATACTGACCTATACCAACACAACATTGACTGGAGAGAGTCTCCATACTGACCTATACCAACACAACATTGACTGAGAGAGACTCTCCATACTGACCTATACCAACACAACATATACTGAGAGAGAGTCTCCATACTGACCTATACCAACACAACATATACTGAGAGAGAGAGTCTCCATACTGACCTATACCAACACAACATATACTGAGAGAGAGTCTCCATACTGACCTATACCAACACAACATATACTGAGAGAGAGTCTCCATACTGACCTATACCAACACAACATATACTGAGAGAGAGTCTCCATACTGACCTATACCAACACAACATATACTGAGAGAGATCTCCATACTGACCTATACCAACACAACATATACTGAGAGAGAGTCTCCATACTGACCTATACCAACACAACATTGACTGAGAGAGAGTCTCCATACTGACCTATACCAACACAACATTGACTGAGAGAGAGTCTCCATACTGACCTATACCAACACAACATATACTGAGAGAGAGTCTCCATACTGACCTATACCAACACAACATATACTGAGAGAGAGTCTCCATACTGACCTATACCAACACAACATATACTGAGAGAGAGTCTCCATACTGACCTATACCAACACAACATATACTGAGAGAGAGTCTCCATACTGACCTTTACCAACACAACATATACTGAGAGAGACTCTCCATACTGACCTTTACCAACACAACATATACTGAGAGAGAGTCTCCATACTGACCTATACAATACCAACACAACACATACTGAGAGAGAGTCTCCATACTGACCTATACGAACACAACATATACTGAGAGAGAGTCTCCATAAAATATACTTACAGATCTAGAAGCATGTTTTTTCTTCTTTGATTTCTTTTTGTGTCTTCTCTTCTCCCTCTCTTCTCGATCATGGTCTATAAGGGAAAATATTTTATATAAATTATAGGTCTCTTTAAAAACATTTTTAATTTTCTGTTTCTCACAATGCGAGATCTTAAATGGGACCAGAGTATTTAAAGTACAAACCTGAGTCTGGTATATAACTTGGTGACCTTGTGAGAACGTAAAGTACAAACCTGAGTCTGGTATATAACTTGGTGACCTTGAGAGTACGTAAAGTACAAACCTGAGTCTGGTATATAACTTGGTGACCTTGAGAGTACGTAAAGTACAAACCTGAGTCTGGTATATAACTTGGTGACCTTGAGAGTACGTAAAGTACAAACCTGAGTCTGGTATATAACTTGGTGAGAGTACGTAAAGTACAAACCTGAGTCTGGTATATAACTTGGTGACCTTGAGAGTACGTAAAGTACAAACCTGAGTCTGGTATATAACTTGGTGACCTTGAGAGTATGTAAAGTACAAACCTGAGTCTGGTATATAACTTGGTGACCTTGAGAGTACGTAAAGTACAAACCTGAGTCTGGTATATAACTTGGTGACCTTGAGAGTATGTAAAGTACAAACCTGTATCTGGTATATACCTTGGTGACCTTGAGAGTATGTAAAGTACAAACCTGTATCTGGTATATAACTTGGTGACCTTGAGAGTACATAAAGTACAAACCTGTGTCTGGTATATACCTTGGTGACCTTGAGAGTACGTAAAGTACAAACCCGAGTCTGGTATATAACTTGGTGACCTTGAGAGTTCGTAAAGTACAAACCCGAGTCTGGTATATAACTTGGTGACCTTGAGAGTACATAAAGTACAAACCTGAGTCTGATATATAACTTGGTGACCTTGAGAGTACGTAAAGTACAAACCTGAGTCTGATGTATACCTTGGTGACCTTGAGAGTATGTTAAATACAAACCTGAGTCTGATATATAACTTGGTGACCTTGAGGGTATGTAAAGTACATACCTGAGTCTGATGTATAACTAAGTGACCTTGAGAGTATGTAAAGTACAAACCTGAGTCTGGTATATACCTTGGTGACCTTGAGAGTACGTAAAGTACAAACCTGAGTCTGATATATAACTTGGTGACCTTGAGAGTACATAAAGTACAAACCCGAGTCTGGTATATAACTTGGTGACCTTGAGAGTACGTAAAGTACAAACCTGAGTCTGGTATATAACTTGGTGACCTTGAGAGTACGTAAAGTACAAACCTGAGTCTGATATATAACTTGGTGACCTTGAGAGTATGTAAAGTACAAACCTGAGTCTGATATATAACTTGGTGACCTTGAGAGTACGTAAAGTACAAACCTGAGTCTGATATATAACTTGGTGACCTTGAGAGTACGTAAAGTACAAACCTGAGTCTGATATATAACTTAGTGACCTTGAGAATACGTTAAGAACAAACCTGAGTCAGATATATAACTTGGCGACCTTGACCTTGACACTGATCGAGATTTCTTCTTTTTCTTTGATTTATGTCTTGATGACTGTTGTTCTTCCTCTGAATCACTGATTGGCTGAAAGGTAGACAACTTGGGTTATTTCTTTTATCAAATGGAAATATAACTATTTTGAAAACAAATTCAGAACTTGTGGGCATGCCACTGACCCTTGATATGTACCTAATTCTCCTAAAGGAAACATTGATATAGATGTGTACCCAATGCTCCTACAGGCAACATTGATATAGATGTGTACCCAATGCTCCTACAGGCAACATTGATATAGATGTGTACCCAATGCTCCTACAGGCAACATTGATATAGATGTGTACCCAATGCTCCTACAGCCAACATTGATATAGATGTGTACCCAATGCTCCTACAGCCAACATTGATATAGATGTGTACCCAATGCTCCTACAGCCAACATTGATATAGATGTGTACCCAATGCTCCTACAGGCAACATTGATATAGATGTGTACCCAATGCTCCTACAGGCAACATTGATATAGATGTGTACCCAATGCTCCTACAGGCAACATTGATATAGATGTGTACCCAATGCTCCTACAGGCAACATTGATATAGATGTGTACCCAATGCTCCTACAGGCAACATTGATATAGATGTGTACCCAATGCTCCTTAAGTTAACATTGATATAGATGTGTACCCAATGCTCCTACAGGCAACATTGATATAGATGTGTACCCAATGCTCCTACAGCCAACATTGATATAGATGTGTACCCAATGCTCCTACAGGCAACATTGATATAGATGTGTACCCAATGCTCCTTAAGGCAACATTGATATAGATGTGTACCCAATGCTCCTACAGGCAACATTGATATAGATGTGTACCCAATGCTCCTACAGGCAACATTGATATAGATGTGTACCCAATGCTCCTACAGGCAACATTGATATAGATGTGTACCCAATGCTCCTACAGGCAACATTGATATAGATGTGTACCCAATGCTCCTACAGCCAACATTGATATAGATGTGTACCCAATGCTCCTACAGCCAACATTGATATAGATGTGTACCCAATGCTCCTACAGCCAACATTGATATAGATGTGTACCCAATGCTCCTACAGCCAACATTGATATAGATGTGTACCCAATGCTCCTACAGCCAACATTGATATAGATGTGTACCCAATGCTCCTACAGCCAACATTGATATAGATGTGTACCCAATGCTCCTACAGGCAACATTGATATAGATGTGTACCCAATGCTCCTACAGGCAACATTGATATAGATGTGTACCCAATGCTCCTACAGCCAACATTGATATAGATGTGTACCCAATGCTCCTACAGCCAACATTGATATAGATGTGTACCCAATGCTCCTACAGCCAACATTGATATAGATGTGTACCCAATGCTCCTACAGCCAACATTGATATAGATGTGTACCCAATGCTCCTACAGCCAACATTGATATAGATGTGTACCCAATGCTCCTACAGCCAACATTGATATAGATGTGTACCCAATGCTCCTACAGCCAACATTGATATAGATGTGTACCCAATGCTCCTACAGGCAACATTGATATAGATGTGTACCCAATGCTCCTACAGGCAACATTGATATAGATGTGTACCCAATGCTCCTACAGCCAACATTGATATAGATGTGTACCCAATGCTCCTACAGCCAACATTGATATAGATGTGTACCCAATGCTCCTACAGCCAACATTGATATAGATGTGTACCCAATGCTCCTACAGCCAACATTGATATAGATGTGTACCCAATGCTCCTACAGGCAACATTGATATAGATGTGTACCCAATGCTCCTACAGCCAACATTGATATAGATGTGTACCCAATGCTCCTACAGCCAACATTGATATAGATGTGTACCCAATGCTCCTAAAGGCAACATTGATATAGATGTGTACCCAATGCTCCTACAGCCAACATTGATATAGATGTGTACCCAATGCTCCTACAGCCAACATTGATATAGATGTGTACCCAATGCTCCTACAGCCAACATTGATATAGATGTGTACCCAATGCTCCTACAGGCAACATTGATATAGATGTGTACCCAATGCTCCTACAGCCAACATTGATATAGATGTGTACCCAATGCTCCTACAGCCAACATTGATATAGATGTGTACCCAATGCTCCTAAAGGCAACATTGATATAGATGTGTACCCAATGCTCCTACAGGCAACATTGATATAGATGTGTACCCAATGCTCCTACAGCCAACATTGATATAGATGTGTACCCAATGCTCCTACAGGCAACATTGATATAGATGTGTACCCAATGCTCCTACAGCCAACATTGATATAGATGTGTACCCAATGCTCCTACAGGCAACATTGATATAGATGTGTACCCAATGCTCCTACAGGCAACATTGATATAGATGTGTACCCAATGCTCCTACAGCCAACATTGATATAGATGTGTACCCAATGCTCCTACAGCCAACATTGATATAGATGTGTACCCAATGCTCCTACAGCCAACATTGATATAGATGTGTACCCAATGCTCCTACAGGCAACATTGATATAGATGTGTACCCAATGCTCCTACAGCCAACATTGATATAGATGTGTACCCAATGCTCCTACAGCCAACATTGATATAGATGTGTACCCAATGCTCCTACAGGCAACATTGATATAGATGTGTACCCAATGCTCCTACAGCCAACATTGATATAGATGTGTACCCAATGCTCCTACAGGCAACATTGATATAGATGTGTACCCAATGCTCCTACAGGCAACATTGATATAGATGTGTACCCAATGCTCCTACAGCCAACATTGATATAGATGTGTACCCAATGCTCCTACAGGCAACATTGATATAGATGTGTACCCAATGCTCCTACAGCCAACATTGATATAGATGTGTACCCAATGCTCCTACAGGCAACATTGATATAGATGTGTACCCAATGCTCCTACAGGCAACATTGATATAGATGTGTACCCAATGCTCCTACAGCCAACATTGATATAGATGTGTACCCAATGCTCCTACAGGCAACATTGATATAGATGTGTACCCAATGCTCCTAAAGGCAACATTGATATAGATGTGTACCCAATGCTCCTACAGGCAACATTGATATAGATGTGTACCCAATGCTCCTACAGGCAACATTGATATAGATGTGTACCCAATGCTCCTACAGGCAACATTGATATAGATGTGTACCCAATGCTCCTACAGGCAACATTGATATAGATGTGTACCCAATGCTCCTACAGGCAACATTGATATAGATGTGTACCCAATGCTCCTAAAGGCAACATTGATATAGATGTGTACCCAATGCTCCTACAGGCAACATTGATATAGATGTGTACCCAATGCTCCTACAGCCAACATTGATATAGATGTGTACCCAATGCTCCTACAGCCAACATTGATATAGATGTGTACCCAATGCTCCTACAGCCAACATTGATATAGATGTGTACCCAATGCTCCTACAGCCAACATTGATATAGATGTGTACCCAATGCTCCTACAGCAACATTGATATAGATGTGTACCCAATGCTCCTTAAGGCAACATTGATATAGATGTGTACCCAATGCTCCTACAGGCAACATTGATATAGATGTGTACCCAATGCTCCTACAGGCAACATTGATATAGATGTGTACCCAATGCTCCTACAGCCAACATTGATATAGATGTGTACCCAATGCTCCTACAGCCAACATTGATATAGATGTGTACCCAATGCTCCTACAGGCAACATTGATATAGATGTGTACCCAATGCTCCTACAGGCAACATTGATATAGATGTGTACCCAATGCTCCTACAGGCAACATTTGATATAGATGTGTACCCAATGCTCCTACAGGCAACATTGATATAGATGTGTACCCAATGCTCCTACAGGCAACATTGATATAGATGTGTACCCAATGCTCCTACAGCAACATTGATATAGATGTGTACCCAATGCTCCTACAGGCAACATTGATATAGATGTGTACCCAATGCTCCTACAGCCAACATTGATATAGATGTGTACCCAATGCTCCTACAGGCAACATTGATATAGATGTGTACCCAATGCTCCTACAGGCAACATTGATATAGATGTGTACCCAATGCTCCTACAGGCAACATTGATATAGATGTGTACCCAATGCTCCTACAGGCAACATTGATATAGATGTGTACCCAATGCTCCTACAGGCAACATTGATATAGATGTGTACCCAATGCTCCTACAGCCAACATTGATATAGATGTGTACCCAATGCTCCTACAGGCAACATTGATATAGATGTGTACCCAATGCTCCTACAGGCAACATTGATATAGATGTGTACCCAATGCTCCTACAGGCAACATTGATATAGATGTGTACCCAATGCTCCTACAGCCAACATTGATATAGATGTGTACCCAATGCTCCTACAGCCAACATTGATATAGATGTGTACCCAATGCTCCTACAGCCAACATTGATATAGATGTGTACCCAATGCTCCTACAGGCAACATTGATATAGATGTGTACCCAATGCTCCTACAGCCAACATTGATATAGATGTGTACCCAATGCTCCTACAGGCAACATTGATATAGATGTGTACCCAATGCTCCTACAGGCAACATTGATATAGATGTGTACCCAATGCTCCTACAGGCAACATTGATATAGATGTGTACCCAATGCTCCTACAGCCAACATTGATATAGATGTGTACCCAATGCTCCTACAGCCAACATTGATATAGATGTGTACCCAATGCTCCTACAGGCAACATTGATATAGATGTGTACCCAATTCTCCAAAAGGCAACATTGATATAGATGTGTACCCAATGCTCCTACAGGCAACATTGATATAGATGTGTACCCAATGCTCCTACAGCCAACATTGATATAGATGTGTACCCAATGCTCCTACAGCCAACATTGATATAGATGTGTACCCAATGCTCCTACAGGCAACATTGATATAGATGTGTACCCAATGCTCCTACAGGCAACATTGATATAGATGTGTACCCAATGCTCCTACAGGCAACATTGATATAGATGTGTACCCAATGCTCCTACAGGCAACATTGATATAGATGTGTACCCAATGCTCCTACAGCCAACATTGATATAGATGTGTACCCAATGCTCCTAAAGGCAACATTGATATAGATGTGTACCCAATGCTCCTACAGGCAACATTGATATAGATGTGTACCCAATGCTCCTACAGGCAACATTGATATAGATGTGTACCCAATGCTCCTACAGGCAACATTGATATAGATGTGTACCCAATGCTCCTACAGGCAACATTGATATAGATGTGTACCCAATGCTCCTACAGGCAACATTGATATAGATGTGTACCCAATGCTCCTACAGGCAACATTGATATAGATGTGTACCCAATGCTCCTACAGGCAACATTGATATAGATGTGTACCCAATGCTCCTACAGCCAACATTGATATAGATGTGTACCCAATGCTCCTACAGGCAACATTGATATAGATGTGTACCCAATGCTCCTACAGGCAACATTGATATAGATGTGTACCCAATGCTCCTACAGCCAACATTGATATAGATGTGTACCCAATGCTCCTACAGGCAACATTGATATAGATGTGTACCCAATGCTCCTACAGGCAACATTGATATAGATGTGTACCCAATGCTCCTACAGGCAACATTGATATAGATGTGTACCCAATGCTCCTAAGGCAACATTGATATAGATGTGTACCCAATGCTCCTTAAGGCAACATTGATATAGATGTGTACCCAATGCTCCTACAGCCAACATTGATATAGATGTGTACCCAATGCTCCTACAGCCAACATTGATATAGATGTGTACCCAATGCTCCTACAGGCAACATTGATATAGATGTGTACCCAATGCTCCTACAGGCAACATTGATATAGATGTGTACCCAATGCTCCTAAAGGCAACATTGATATAGATGTGTACCCAATGCTCCTACAGGCAACATTGATATAGATGTGTACCCAATGCTCCTAAAGGCAACATTGATATAGATGTGTACCCAATGCTCCTACAGGCAACATTGATATAGATGTGTACCCAATGCTCCTACAGGCAACATTGATATAGATGTGTACCCAATGCTCCTACAGGCAACATTGATATAGATGTGTACCCAATGCTCCTAAGCAACATTGATATAGATGTGTACCCAATGCTCCTAAAGGCAACATTGATATAGATGTGTACCCAATCTCCTACAGGCAACATTGATATAGATGTGTACCCAATGCTCCTACAGGCAACATTGATATAGATGTGTACCCAATGCTCCTACAGCCAACATTGATATAGATGTGTACCCAATGCTCCTACAGGCAACATTGATATAGATGTGTACCCAATGCTCCTACAGCCAACATTGATATAGATGTGTACCCAATGCTCCTAAAGGCAACATTGATATAGATGTGTACCCAATGCTCCTACAGGCAACATTGATATAGATGTGTACCCAATGCTCCTACAGGCAACATTGATATAGATGTGTACCCAATGCTCCTACAGGCAACATTGATATAGATGTGTACCCAATGCTCCTACAGCCAACATTGATATAGATGTGTACCCAATGCTCCTACAGCCAACATTGATATAGATGTGTACCCAATGCTCCTACAGGCAACATTGATATAGATGTGTACCCAATGCTCCTAAAGGCAACATTGATATAGATGTGTACCCAATTCTCCTACAGGCAACATTGATATAGATGTGTACCCAATGCTCCTAAGGCAACATTGATATAGATGTGTACCCAATGCTCCTACAGGCAACATTGATATAGATGTGTACCCAATGCTCCTACAGGCAACATTGATATAGATGTGTACCCAATGCTCCTACAGCCAACATTGATATAGATGTGTACCCAATGCTCCTACAGGCCAACATTGATATAGATGTGTACCCAATGCTCCTACAGCCAACATTGATATAGATGTGTACCCAATGCTCCTACAGCCAACATTGATATAGATGTGTACCCAATGCTCCTACAGCCAACATTGATATAGATGTGTACCCAATGCTCCTACAGGCAACATTGATATAGATGTGTACCAATGCTCCTACAGCCAACATTGATATAGATGTGTACCCAATGCTCCTACAGGCAACATTGATATAGATGTGTACCCAATGCTCCTACAGGCAACATTGATATAGATGTGTACCCAATGCTCCTACAGCCAACATTGATATAGATGTGTACCCAATGCTCCTACAGGCAACATTGATATAGATGTGTACCCAATGCTCTCCTACATGTCTACAGCAACATTGATATAGATGTGTACCCAATGCTCCTACAGGCAACATTGATATAGATGTGTACCCAATGCTCCTACAGGCAACATTGATATAGATGTATACCCAATGCTCCTACAGGCAACATTGATATAGATGTGTACCCAATGCTCCTACAGGCAACATTGATATAGATGTGTACCCAATGCTCCTACAGGCAACATTGATATAGATGTGTACCCAATGCTCCTACAGGCAACATTGATATAGATGTGTACCCAATGCTCCTACAGCCAACATTGATATAGATGTGTACCCAATGCTCCTACAGGCAACATTGATATAGATGTGTACCCAATGCTCCTACAGGCAACATTGATATAGATGTGTACCCAATGCTCCTACAGGCAACATTGATATAGATGTGTACCCAATGCTCCTACAGGCAACATTGATATAGATGTATACCCAATTCTCCTAAAGGCAACATTGATATAGATGTATACCCAATGCTCATACAGGCAACATTGATATAGATGTGTACCCAATGCTCCTACAGGCAACATTGATATAGATGTATACCCAATTCTCCTACAGGCAACATTGATATAGATGTATACCCAATGCTCCTACAGGCAACATTGATATAGATGTGTACCCAATGCTCCTACAGGCAACATTGATATAGATGTGTACCCAATGCTCCTACAGGCAACATTGATATAGATGTGTACCCAATGCTCCTACAGGCAACATTGATATAGATGTGTACCCAATGCTCCTACAGGCAACATTGATATAGATGTGTACCCAATGCTCCTACAGGCAACATTGATATAGATGTGTACCCAATGCTCCTACAGGCAACATTGATATAGATGTGTACCCAATTCTCCTAAAGGCAACATTGATATAGATGTGTACCCAATTCTCCTAAAGGCAACATTGATATAGATGTGTACCCAATGCTCCTAAAGGCAACATTGATATAGATGTGTACCCAATGCTCCTTAAGGCAACATTGATATAGATGTGTACCCAATGCTCCTTACAGGCAACATTGATATAGATGTGTACCCAATGCTCCTACAGCCAACATTGATATAGATGTGTACCCAATGCTCCTACAGCCAACATTGATATAGATGTGTACCCAATGCTCCTACAGGCAACATTGATATAGATGTGTACCCAATGCTCCTACAGGCAACATTGATATAGATGTGTACCCAATGCTCCTACAGGCAACATTGATATAGATGTGTACCCAATGCTCCTACAGGCCAACATTGATATAGATGTGTACCCAATTCTCCTAAAGGCAACATTGATATAGATGTGTACCCAATTGCTCCTAAAGGCAACATTGATATAGATGTGTACCCAATGCTCCTACAGGCAACATTGATATAGATGTGTACCCAATGCTCCTACAGGCAACATTGATATAGATGTGTACCCAATGCTCCTACTTAAGCAACATTGATATAGATGTGTACCCAATGCTCCTACAGGCAACATTGATATAGATGTGTACCCAATGCTCCTACAGCCAACATTGATATAGATGTGTACCCAATGCTCCTAAAGGCAACATTGATATAGATGTGTACCCAATGCTCATACAGGCAACATTGATATAGATGTGTACCCAATGCTCCTACAGGCAACATTGATATAGATGTGTACCCAATTCTCCTACAGGCAACATTGATATAGATGTGTACCCAATTCTCCTAAAGGCAACATTGATATAGATGTGTACCCAATGCTCCTAAAGGCAACATTGATATAGATGTGTACCCAATGCTCCTACAGGCAACATTGATATAGATGTGTACCCAATGCTCCTACAGGCAACATTGATATAGATGTGTACCCAATGCTCCTACAGGCAACATTGATATAGATGTGTACCCAATGCTCCTACAGGCAACATTGATATAGATGTGTACCCAATGCTCCTACAGGCAACATTGATATAGATGTGTACCCAATGCTCCTAAGGCAACATTGATATAGATGTGTACCCAATGCTCCTACAGCCAACATTGATATAGATGTGTACCCAATGCTCCTTAAACTAATGTGTCTTCCTACAGCAACATTGATATAGATGTGTACCCAATGCTCCTACAGGCAACATTGATATAGATGTGTACCCAATGCTCCTAAAGGCAACATTGATATAGATGTGTACCCAATGCTCCTACAGGCAACATTGATATAGATGTGTACCCAATGCTCCTACAGCCAACATTGATATAGATGTGTACCCAATGCTCCTACAGGCAACATTGATATAGATGTGTACCCAATGCTCCTACAGGCAACAAATTGATATAGATGTGTACCCAATGCTCCTACAGCCAACATTGATATAGATGTGTACCCAATGCTCCTACAGGCAACATTGATATAGATGTGTACCCAATGCTCCTACAGCCAACATTGATATAGATGTGTACCCAATGCTCCTACAGGCAACATTGATATAGATGTGTACCCAATGCTCCTAAGGCAACATTGATATAGATGTGTACCCAATGCTCCTACAGGCAACATTGATATAGAGATGTGTACCCAATGCTCCTACAGGCCAACATTGATATAGATGTGTACCCAATGCTCCTACAGGCAACATTGATATAGATGTGTACCCAATGCTCCTACAGGCAACATTGATATAGATGTGTACCCAATGCTCCTACAGCCAACATTGATATAGATGTGTACCCAATGCTCCTACAGCAACATTGATATAGATGTGTACCCAATGCTCCTACAGCCAACATTGATATAGATGTGTACCCAATGCTCCTACAGGCAACATTGATATAGATGTGTACCCAATGCTCCTACAGCCAACATTGATATAGATGTGTACCTAATGCTCCTACAGGCAACATTGATATAGATGTGTACCCAATGCTCCTAAAGGCAACATTGATATAGATGTGTACCCAATGCTCCTACAGCCAACATTGATATAGATGTGTACCCAATGCTCCTACAGCCAACATTGATATAGATGTGTACCCAATGCTCCTACAGGCAACATTGATATAGATGTGTACCCAATGCTCCTACAGGCAACATTGATATAGATGTGTACCCAATGCTCCTACAGCCAACATTGATATAGATGTGTACCCAATGCTCCTACAGGCAACATTGATATAGATGTGTACCCAATGCTCCTACAGGCAACATTGATATAGATGTGTACCCAATGCTCCTACAGCCAACATTGATATAGATGTGTACCCAATGCTCCTACAGGCAACATTGATATAGATGTGTACCCAATGCTCCTACAGGCAACATTGATATAGATGTGTACCCAATGCTCCTACAGGCAACATTGATATAGATGTGTACCCAATGCTCCTACAGCCAACATTGATATAGATGTGTACCCAATGCTCCTACAGGCAACATTGATATAGATGTGTACCCAATGCTCCTACAGGCAACATTGATATAGATGTGTACCCAATGCTCCTACAGCCAACATTGATATAGATGTGTACCCAATTCTCCTAAAGGCAACATTGATATAGATGTGTACCCAATTCTCCTAAAGGCAACATTGATATAGATGTGTACCCAATGCTCCTACAGGCAACATTGATATAGATGTGTACCCAATGCTCCTAAGGCAACATTGATATAGATGTGTACCCAATGCTCCTAAGGCAACATTGATATAGATGTGTACCCAATGCTCCTACAGCCAACATTGATATAGATGTGTACCCAATGCTCCTACAGCCAACATTGATATAGATGTGTACCCAATGCTCCTACAGGCAACATTGATATAGATGTGTACCCAATGCTCCTACAGGCAACATTGATATAGATGTGTACCCAATGCTCCTAAAGGCAACATTGATATAGATGTGTACCCAATGCTCCTACAGCCAACATTGATATAGATGTGTACCCAATTCTCCTAAAGGCAACATTGATATAGATGTGTACCCAATTCTCCTAAAGGCAACATTGATATAGATGTGTACCCAATTCTCCTAAAGGCAACATTGATATAGATGTGTATCCAATGCTCCTACAGGCAACATTGATATAGATGTGTACCCAATGCTCCTAAGTTAACATTGATATAGATGTGTACCCAATGCTCCTATAGGCAACATTGATATAGATGTGTACCCAATGCTCCTACAGCCAACATTGATATAGATGTGTACCTAATGCTCCTACAGGCAACATTGATATAGATGTGTACCCAATGTTCCTACAGCCAACATTGATATAGATGTGTACCCAATGCTCCTACAGCCAACATTGATATAGATGTGTACCCAATTCTCCTAAAGGCAACATTGATATAGATGTGTACCCAATTCTCCTAAAGGCAACATTGATATAGATGTGTACCCAATGCTCCTACAGGCAACATTGATATAGATGTGTACCCAATGCTCCTACAGGCAACATTGATATAGATGTGTACCCAATGCTCCTACAGGCAACATTGATATAGATGTGTACCCAATGCTCCTACAGCAACATTGATATAGATGTGTACCCAATGCTCCTACAGGCAACATTGATATAGATGTGTACCCAATGCTCCTACAGCAACATTGATATAGATGTGTACCCAATTGCTCCTACAGCCAACATTGATATAGATGTGTACCCAATGCTCCTTAAGCAACATTGATATAGATGTGTACCCAATGCTCCTACAGGCAACATTGATATAGATGTGTACCCAATGCTCCTAAAGGCAACATTGATATAGATGTGTACCCAATGCTCCTACAGCCAACATTGATATAGATGTGTACCCAATGCTCCTACAGCCAACATTGATATAGATGTGTACCCAATGCTCCTACAGCCAACATTGATATAGATGTGTACCCAATGCTCCTACAGCCAACATTGATATAGATGTGTACCCAATGCTCCTACAGGCAACATTGATATAGATGTGTACCCAATGCTCCTACAGCCAACATTGATATAGATGTGTACCCAATGCTCCTACAGCCAACATTGATATAGATGTGTACCCAATGCTCCTACAGGCAACATTGATATAGATGTGTACCCAATGCTCCTTAAGTTAACATTGATATAGATGTGTACCCAATGCTCCTACAGGCAACATTGATATAGATGTGTACCCAATGCTCCTACAGCCAACATTGATATAGATGTGTACCCAATGCTCCTTAAGTTAACATTGATATAGATGTGTACCCAATGCTCCTACAGGCAACATTGATATAGATGTGTACCCAATGCTCCTACAGCCAACATTGATATAGATGTGTACCCAATGCTCCTACAGCCAACATTGATATAGATGTGTACCCAATGCTCCTACAGCCAACATTGATATAGATGTGTACCCAATGCTCCTACAGGCAACATTGATATAGATGTGTACCCAATGCTCCTACAGGCAACATTGATATAGATGTGTACCCAATGCTCCTACAGGCAACATTGATATAGATGTGTACCCAATGCTCCTACAGGCAACATTGATATAGATGTGTACCCAATGCTCCTACAGCCAACATTGATATAGATGTGTACCCAATGCTCCTACAGGCAACATTGATATAGATGTGTACCCAATGCTCCTACAGCCAACATTGATATAGATGTGTACCCAATGCTCCTACAGCCAACATTGATATAGATGTGTACCCAATGCTCCTACAGCCAACATTGATATAGATGTGTACCCAATGCTCCTACAGCAACATTGATATAGATGTGTACCCAATGCTCCTACAGCAACATTGATATAGATGTGTACCCAATGCTCCTACAGCAACATTGATATAGATGTGTACCCAATGCTCCTACAGGCAACATTGATATAGATGTGTACCCAATGCTCCTACAGCCAACATTGATATAGATGTGTACCCAATGCTCCTACAGGCAACATTGATATAGATGTGTACCCAATGCTCCTACAGGCAACATTGATATAGATGTGTACCCAATGCTCCTACAGGCAACATTGATAAAGATGTGTACCCAATGCTCCTACAGGCAACATTGATATAGATGTGTACCCAATGCTCCTACTGTCATCATTGATATAGATGAAAAAGAGAGATATGTGTTTCCAAAAACGAAATTATCTATATAATAAGAACTTGTTTCATGAAAATCCATGAAAAAGATAGTTACCCCCTAAAGTTACACAACTGTAAAAGCTTATATCATACTTACAGATTTTGACCTTGAACGTGAGCGTTTATTTTTATGTTTCTTGGACTTCTTCTTTTTAGAGTGTTGATGATAACAAGTTTCCTCGAGGACGATGATGAATTCTTTATACAGTCGAATCCTCTCAGCCTCCAACGTAATGGCTTCATAAGCTGCCTCCTTTTCTATACGTGTCCGCACCTACACAACAACAGGAAAGGTTTAAAGGGGGTAACTATCAGGAAATTGATGTGGAGTTATTAATCAATTTTATAAAAATGAAAATATTAATTAGTACAAGGTTCTGCGAGGGTGGTGTAGTCCAGTTTGTATCTCAGTGTCAAACGACTCTGACTTATATAATGACACTCGACCATGACCATGACTTACATAATGACACTCGACCATGACTTACATAATGACAATCGACCATGACTTATATAATGATAAAAGCATAATGTGAAGGTCCAGTATTTATATTTTACCAGACAACAGAATACAAAGATTTTTCACATGGGGTTCTCAGCAAATCAAAGATGATTAGCCAATGTTAAACAAAAACATTACAAACTATTCCTCACCTCTTCCCAACGATGTTCTACTTCAATTGGAGGATTCAAATTCTTTAGCATCGTCTTGAAATTTCCTTCCAGCTTCCGCAACTGTTCATAGATAGTTAAGCGAAAAAATCATGGTTCAGTTTTTTTTAACTTAGATTAACTTGCTACTTTGATAAAAAAAAATTATGGTTTTATATGTTTTGTCTAAAACAGAATAAATTGATGTTCTAAATAAAGATATGTTATGAAATTTCAATTGATAATGGTAATGAAATAAATTTTACTGAATTTCAAGTATAATACCTATTTAAGATTCTGCAATTTATGGCCAAACTAATCAAACAAAATTGTTTTACTGTATTTTGATGCCTTATATATCCGTTACCTTTCTGGCCTCCTCTTTTAGCCTTTCCCGCTCTCTAGCTTCTGCCTTCTCTATCAACTAAAAACAAAAACAATGGCAGGTTTCATAATTTTAGGTCATTTCCCCTCTGTAATCTCATTACTTCTTCCCATCAAATGAGCCAATATAATTGTACGTTCAGCATTAGATAACAATGGATTATATTCTATACAAGAAATCCTTTGAAGATTCATCTTTAATTCTGTTTATTCTGGAATAAATTCTTTTCAGATTTCTCAATGGTTTAGGTTTTTCGTGTAATTTACATATCATTCCAATTTTAAAAGAGACCCTCTAAAGGTTAAATGTGAACTTTCCCTGGTCTACTGACCAATTAGTCCACCTACACTGTTATAGGTTAACTTGATGTTCCCTGTGTCCAAGCCACCAGATCGTTTATCTAACACAATAGCTGATGCGAAATCTTCATAAGACGTCGAGACCTCGACCAGAAATCCTCGCTCGCGCAGGATCTCCTTGACAACTTTTTTCTCATCATGGAATCTCGCTTTGAGATCCTCGACGTAAAATTTGAACAAGTCTAGTGGCGTGGAGCCGGGCTGTCCGAGCATGTTAGTGAAGCGAACGTCTTGACTAATCACAGGGTACAGGTCCATCCACAGGGACATGGAGTTCAGCTTGGCCTGTTCATGGAGTTCATCCAACAGGACCTGGAATCAATCATAACATAGATCCATCATAATTAGTTTTAATTGAGGCATTGGGGTGACATGTCAATTATTCATGAATACTGAATTTGAAATTTGGTTGAAGCTAGTGATGATCCTTTCGCATCATATAAAAGTGAAGTCATTAATTATACTTAGAAGAACCATGGAAAAAAATGGAACCAATGGTCTATATGAAGATCATACACAATTATTCCAATTAGAAGCACAGTTGTCCTACATAAGTCATATTCATCAAATACAGTACCTGAACCGTTTAACGTTCCCAGCCTAACGCAAACACAAAAATATCATCCGTTAGCTAACGCTAACGATTGCTAACGCTAACAATTAACGATTAACGATAAACGATTAACGCAATACCGGCTAACGATTAACGATTAACGCAAAACGATCGGCTATGATAAACCGGAAACACCATTGTTATAATCACGGACCCGGCTTGACGGTAAATAAATTACAGATCTTGACGTTCTGAAATACAAACTAAAGTACAAGAAAAACTGGAGTATGTTCAGGATTAAAGTTTCTGTATATCATATAAACATTTGCCTATGAAAACTATATGGACATGATGAAGTCAAAGACGACAGTACTCAATGCAAAGTTTCCACTTTACATGTACAAAATGTAGGTTTACAAAATAAATTACATGTGCAACTGTATATTTGGAGAAAGAATGGTATTATTCTAAAGTGTCTCATATACCCGATATTTTATGAAATAACAAATTGTTACAACATCTCTTTACTGATAATAACACAATGAAGTCAAACACGACTGTACTCGATACGAAGTTTCCACTTCACACGTACAAAAAGTACGTTTACAAATTACGTGTACAACCGTATGTATTACGAGAGAATTGTATTATTCTAAGTGTCATATTTGTCTGACATTTTAAGAAATAACAAACAAATTGTTACAACAACACTTTATTGATAATATTACCGTCACAATGTCAATAACTTTAGTGAAGCGATCAGGCATATACTGGTACTTAAAATAGTATCATGGTATTGAAATGACCAATAAAATATATTTTCACACAAACACATTTAAAATGCAGTAAATCAAATTTTCATGTATATGTTTGATTTCTATAATCGATGTTTCATAACTCAACAATTGTAATAATTAACATCTTACAGTGTTTCCCGCATCAATCACAAGTTTCAGGTTGGGTTTTTTTCAGATTGTCGAAAGGCTCTTTCGCTTACCATGGAAAATTGTATTCTCGGAATATTTGTTTCATAACGGATTACACGCTGTGTATTACTAGGGTGTGCATTCATAAAAGCTCATTGCTTACAATTGACTAGGCATCGATTTTAGGGTCGTACATGTACATTTACAAATGCACATACAAACGCCACAGCTACTGTAATAAAGATTGAACATTTGAATTCCTGTTTCGCCATTTGCAGTTCTCTCATTTTATAGTTCATGCATATAATAAAGATATAAAGAATGAAAATATTTCACATCCAGTTATGTTACTGTAAAATTGCATTGCGACAATTTTCTACGTATATTTGTAACTGGTGTAAGAAATATAGTTATTTGATCACATTTCACATAAAGCAACTCTTCAATTTACAGTTTAAACAAATTAATTATTCATACAATGTATAAGTGTAAGCTAATTCATTCCAACGTAATATATAGGAAAGCATATTGCACACATCAAAACTTTGAAATACGACATTACATATATATGTGTACGTGAAATGTACTGTCACAGTGTATGGGGCACAGGTAAGTTGGGTATAAAGTTAATCTCCCTCCCAAGAAGGTGTTAATTACAGGTGATCTCCGCCCGTGGCCAGCTACAGGGGGTCGACACAAGGTAACACCAGTTGTGACCTATATACCTGTGCAGGTAAAATACCCGTGCGCGTCACGCTGGGAATTGAAGGGTTCCAGGTACAAATAACAACGAACACATGTGAGAAGGTGCCCGTGACTGTTCAGATTTTATTGATATGAGCTTAAACGTATATCCGTGTCTGATTTGACACGCGTACAGTACGTGTGAAGGCTTACAATGTAATTATATATAATTAACGTACCCCTGCACAGTTCGAATTCTCTACACGTGTTCTACATGTAGTTGTAGGTATACTCGTACAGTGCAAACATTTACATCATTTTATTCAATTTCATATAAATACAAGTACTATATAATTAATTGCGTTTAAAAATATGTACATGTAAATGCCAAATCTCACCTATTCCCCGTGTTCAAACTCGTCATATTAATGATTTTCAAATTTCACGAATTTATTTACAAATCTCCCGAGTCTTTTTTTGCGTTCTTCGTACATCGAAAATATTTAACATAACAAGAACAATATTATGCAGCGCGTCTGTAATAACGTTTTTATATTTTTATTATCTGTTTTAGCTATTTTCTTGTGTAATCTTTCAGTTGTCGTGGATTCTTTCTAAAATAATGCTTTTGACATTCATATTCTGTAAGACAGTTTCGTTATTATTTGAATTGCTTTCGCAGAAATCATAGTAACAACAAACATATATAAGATACATGTTTCTGATAAGAATAATAATAAAAGTGAAAATCACATTAAGTTTTGAAATGTCATTTAAATACGAGTATTTCAGAACGTTTTCACGGATAGGATCGTCATGTATGCGATCTTGTTACTGTACATATTTTTATTTCAACCACTTCTAACAAACATATTTACATCCAAAAGAGATATAAAATGCAATACAATACACTTTATTCATTTTTTTTACTTCATAGATGTTATGATAATCGCTTCTACGCGAAGCGGTAAACGTAATATCTTAGTAGATAAAAACGAACATTATATCCGGATCGTCAAAGCATCTCACTGGCATTTGGTTCTATTTTTAGTGGTTAACGTTAGCGGAAGTGGGTCCTGCTAACGATTAATGCAAACGATTTCTAACGCAAACGATTGTAAACGCAACTAACGATTAACGATTGCTAACACAAACGATAACGATTAACGATAAACGATTGCTAGCGCTAACGATTGCTAACGGAAATAACGCAAACGCAAACGAAACGCAAATTTGGGAACGTTAAACGGTTCAGGTACTGTAGCTACTAATCTATAATTAACTATTAATAATTAACAACACTCTACCAGAAATCCCTCTCTGTTTTTGCGTTGCTGACGTTTTACTCGTCTCCTTTCTCTCTCCTTCTCATCATCAAATTCCTGTTCCAGCATCCGGATGTGGTCCTCAAAACATACCAGGGCATCCTCCTTGTCCATATCTACATCAGAAAGACAGGTAATTTATCTATATATCTACATGTCTATATCTACATCAGAAAGACAAGTAATTTATCTATATACCTACATGTCTATATCTACATCAGAAAGACAGGTAATTTATCTGTACACCTACATGTCCATATCTACATCAGAAAGACAAGTAATTTATCTATACAATCCTTGTCTATATCTACATCAGAAAGACAAGTAATTTATCTGTACACCTACATGTCTATATCTACATCAGAAAGACAGGTAATTTACCTATACAATCCTTGTCTATATCTACATCAGAAAGACAGGTAATTTATCTATACAATCCTTGTCTATATCTACATCAGAAAGACAGGTAATTTATCTATACAATCCTTGTCCATATCTACATCAGAAAGAAGAATTTATCTATACAATCTTGTCTATATCTACATCAGAAAGACAGGTAATTTATCTATACAATCCTTGTCCATATCTACATCAGAAAGATAGGTAATTTATCTATACAATCCTTGTCCATATCTACATCAGAAAGATAGGTAATTTATCTATACAATCCTTGTCATTCTATGTCATATCTACATCAGAAAGACAGGTAATTTATCTATATATCTACATGTCTATATCTACATCAGAAAGACAAGTAATTTATCTATATACCTACATGTCTATATCTACATCAGAAAGACAGGTAATTTATCTGTACACCTACATGTCTATATCTACATCAGAAAGACAAGTAATTTATCTATACAATCCTTGTCTATATCTACATCAGAAAGACAGGTAATTTATCTGTACCTACATGTCCATATCTACATCAGAAAGACAGGTAATTTATCTGTACACCTATGTCTATATCTACATCAGAAAGACAGGTAATTTATCTATACAATCCTTGTCTATATCTACATCAGAAAGACAGGTAATTTATCTATACAATCCTTGTCCATATCTACATCAGAAAGACAGGTAATTTATCTATACAATCCTTGTCTATATCTACATCAGAAAGACAGGTAATTTATCTATACAATCCTTGTCTATATCTACATCAGAAAGACAGGTAATTTATCTATACAATCCTTGTCTATATCTACATCAGAAAGACAGGTAATTTATCTATACAATCCTTGTCTATATCTACATCAGAAAGACAGGTAATCTATCTCTACATCTCCTTGTCCATATCTACATCAGAAAGACAGGTAAGTTTTCTATACACCTCATTGTCTACGTATATCTACATCAGAAAGACAGGTAATTTATCTATACAATCCTTGTCCATATCTACATCAGAAAGATAGGTAATTTATCTATACAATCCTTGTCCATATCTACATCAGAAAGATAGGTAATTTATCTATACAATCCTTGTCTATATCTACATCAGAAAGATAGGTAATTTATCTATACAATCCTTGTCTATATCTACATCAGAAAGACAGGTAATTTATCTATACACCAATAAATCCTCAAAAATGTCTATATCTACAGAAAGTAACTGTTTTAGTTACCTAATGAGACATGTTATCGGTATTAATTGATATACAAGCGAGAATAATCTATAGATGGTCCTATGACCTACATAGGATCTGCACAAGTAACATAACATGTGGTAATGTATCCAGACATCTTACCAACCCAGCCACCAGGTGACCCCAGTAACTATTGATTGTCTGAGTCATCTGTGAAGCCTGGGTTAGAGATGGTAAGGGAAGTAACCCTATTATTCATATATTAAATCATAAACTTACTGTGTAGGTCTGGGTCGTCTGTGAAGCGTGGGTTGTCCAATAACATCTGCTGAGCCTCAGACCAAGTGGTACTGTTCGTCAGACTTGGCATGCTGTCAAGAATCTCTGCGAACACCTTGGTGTTTCTCTTACGTAGTGCCTTGGATTCTTCCTGTTGGGGAGGCAAAACAAAAACTGATGATCTCAAAGGTACTTAGTAGTTCTGGTAGTCTCCAGTAATTATCGTTATCAAGAGGTTCAGAGATCTAATAATGGGCTTACAGCTTTCTGGGGTATAAGGTAACCAAATTAGTTCAAAGCAAAAAAAACTTTGTCATATATTCAAGATCTATTTGCAATTTTTGCAATTTTTACCCCACAAAATATTTTTTATCCTAGTGGATAAGACATCTGAATATAAACCTTTATCTTCCCTGGTGACATTAAACTTGTTTACTTAAAATAATGATATTTAGTTTAAAGGAGTGAAATGTATCAAATTTTAAAGATATATTCTCAACAACTCGCATAACTTATGGTCTCAGTTGTCAAACAAAACAATAAATGACATCTTAATGGTTAAGCCCTCTTGTTCCAAATGACATTGACCAACATTGAAGGGTTAAAGACACCAAACCTGTTAGAATCCTATACTTTTCTAATATATCTGACATACCTTTTCTTTTTTGGCTAACATGTGAGTGACATCATCAAACAGCTCTCGTCTGTCTCGGTCGTGTACCACCTTCCACACCTCCTCACCACCAAACATATCATCTGCTTTCCTGGTAACAACATCAAAAGGACCAAGACTTTACCGTGAGGTAGAAACATGCACTGAAAGGCTGATCAGTATTTTCATGCAAATCTATCAACTTAAATAGCAGAAAGCAAAACTTTTCAAACAGAGAACTTTTGTAGCTGTATATAATCCATAAACATATACATAACCAATACATTCTGTATAGTAAGTGTTACTATGGGGTAGGATTTCCATCCTATTTCTTTTTTCCTTTTCTAGCTTTCCTGTATACATAACTTCAAATTGTGCTTGTAGTTAAATTTTACAAAAGTTGAGAATTTTCAACAGGATTAACAGAGTATGCTTTGTAATTATAAAGATTACCAGTATTTGAGAGGAGAGTATGCTTTGTAATTATAAAGATTACCAGTATTTGTGTATGCTTTGTAATTATAAAGATTACCAGTATTTGTGTATGCTTTGTAATTATAAAGATTACCAGTATTTGAGAGGAGAGTATGCTTTGTAATTATAAAGATTACCAGTGTATCTTTGTTTGTAAAGATTACCATGCTTCGTAATTATAAAGATTACCAGATTCCAGTATTTGAGTATGCTTTGTAATTATAATGATTACCAGTATTTGAGAGGAGAGTATATTTGTAATTATAAAGATTACCAGTATTTGAGAGGAGAGTATGCTTTGTAATTATAAAGATTACCAGTATTTGTGTATGCTTTGTAATTATAAAGATTACCAGTATTTGTGTATGCTTTGTAATTATAAAGATTACCAGTATTTGGATGCTTTGAATTTAAGTTAAGTATGCTTTGTAATTATAAAGATTACCAGTATTTGTGTATGCTTTGTAATTATAAAGATTACCAGTATTTGTGTATGCTTTGTAATTATAAAGATTACCAGTATTTGTGTATGCTTTGTAATTATAAAGATTACCAGTATTTGTGTATGCTTTGTAATTATAAATTTACCAGTATTTGTGTATGCTTTGTAATTATAAAGATTACCAGTTTTGTGTATGCTTTGTAATTATAAAGATTACCAGTATTTGTGTATGCTTTGTAATTATAAAGATTACCAGTATTTGTGTATGCTTTGTAATTATAAAGATTACCAGTATTTGTGTATGCTTTGTAATTATAAAGATTACCAGTATTTGTGTATGCTTTGTAATTATAAAGATTACCAGTATTTGTGTATGCTTTGTAATTATAAAGATTACCAGTATTTGTGTATGCTTTGTAATTATAAAGATTACCAGTATTTGTGTATGCTTTGTAATTATAAAGATTACCAGTATTTGTGTATGCTTTGTAATTATAAAGATTACCAGTATTTGTGTATGCTTTGTAATTATAAAGATTACCAGTATTTGTGTATGCTTTGTAATTATAAAGATTACCAGTATTTGTGTATGCTTTGTAATTATAAAGATTACCAGTATTTGTGTATGCTTTGTAATTATAAAGATTACCAGTATTTGTGTATGCTTTGTAATTATAAAGATTACCAGTATTTGTGTATGCTTTGTAATTATAAAGATTACCAGTATTTGTGTATGCTTTGTAATTATAAAGATTACCAGTATTTGTGTATGCTTTGTAATTATAAAGATTACCAGTATTTGTGTATGCTTTGTAATTATAAAGATTACCAGTATTTGTGTATGCTTTGTAATTATAAAGATTACCAGTATTTGTGTATGCTTTGTAATTATAAAGATTACCAGTATTTGAGAGGAGTGTATGCTTTGTAATTATAAAGATTACCAGTATTTGTGTATGCTTTGTAATTATAAAGATTACCAGTATTTGTGTATGCTTTGTAATTATAAAGATTACCAGTATTTGTGTATGCTTTGTAATTATAAAGATTACCAGTATTTGTGTATGCTTTGTAATTATAAAGATTACCAGTATTTGTGTATGCTTTGTAATTATAAAGATTACCAGTATTTGTGTATGCTTTGTAATTATAAAGATTACCAGTATTTGATGCTGGAGTTCATTTTGTCACTATTCAGTAGGAATTGCTCCAAGTCTTCTTTGGCTTGTTTAGCTCTCAACCTCTGTTCCTCCTAAATAAACAAACAGAGAATCAATCAAATGGCTTGTTTAGCTCTCAACCTCTGTTCCTCCTAAATAAACAAACAGAGAATCAATCAAATGGCTTGTTTAGCTCTCAACCTCTGTTCCTCCTAAATAAACCAACAGAGAATCAATCAAATGGCTTGTTTAGCTCTCAACCTCTGTTCCTCCTAAATAAACAAACAGAGAATCAATCAAATGGCTTGTTTAGCTCTCAACCTCTGTTCCTCCTAAATAAACAAACAGAGAATCAATCAAAATACGACAAAATGTAATTCCTTGATCTATAAATATCTACAAAAAGGGTAATATGTCATAGCATATGACTGAAAAGATAATATTGTATGAAGTTCTTTATGGTAAAATAACATGAGGTCCTTAAAGAATCATAACACCAAAACGACAAGGAGAGTCCTTCATCAATTACTGTCAGATAGAACCCAATATTATTACAAAAACTCCATCTACCAGAGGGGAACCCAATATTATTACAAAAACTCCATCTACCAAGAGGGTCTAGCCAAAGATTATTTTACTCTTAACAAGGTAAAGTAAACAAGACCCTGATAAATAAAATTTGATTTGTTGTTGACAAAATTTGATGTAAAGCCTTTGTCCACATAGTTAAATTCTAATTTTAAAAAATCCCTAGACATTTTTTGTGACTTCATTCAGATATAAGATGCATGTATTGTACCTTTTCTTCTTTGACTCGCTGTGTCTTATACTCATTAAAGGCCTGCTTACGCTCGTTGAGTTGCTTTAGAGCCCCGTAACGTGGATCATTGACGATAACCTTCATAGCTTGTTCCCAAGTGGCAGTCGATGACACAGACTGTGACAGAAATATAAAGCATTTGAAAAATCTACCAAGTTCATATTTACGTGTAACATAAAATGTCATACTTAAATAAATAAAAATAATGAAAAAAAAACAGAGAATATTGTGTCATTTTCCACCATTAACTCAATCGTCCTGCATCATCAAGACACATTTAGGTTCACCTTAACCAAACACAGGACCAACCCATTATGAATTTTCAGGGGTGAATAAATTAAAAGTTGGAAAAATTCAACTGACTCTCAATATCACAAATCATGGCTGAATTTTTGTTGTTGATAGACCAATAATTTTATAACCTGAAAAAAAATGTTTGTTATACAAAAGTCTCTATGATTGAACCATAGTAAAAACCGTAACTCAGTCACAAGTTTCTAGCTTTTTTTGTGTCTTTTTTAAGTCCTGTCTCCATCTATATTAATGGTACACCTTTCGGTGATAGTGTTAAGGTCCATATGTCTTGAGACACCTGGCACCTTTCAGGTTTCTCACCTTTTCCCTAAGTAGTGATTTAAACGCCTCCATAGCCTCCTTCCTGCTTTTAAACACTAATGGGACTACTTCTTTTTTAGGAGGTTTTTCGTCCTCACTCTCGTCTCCGCTGTCTATCTTGTCGGCCTTCTCCTGTGGTGGTATTAAAGCCCCTCCAGATGGTGGTGGGAGTTCTATCGAGGCGAGCGTGGCCTCCATTGCGGCTTGGATCGCCGAGGAGGGTTTGGATGGCTGAGCTGGTAGGGTGATTCCAGAAGGTGGAACAGCCGACACAGGAGGGGTGGCCGTTCTAGGGGTGTCAACAACGGTCTTTTTTCTGTGTAAAGTACAATAAGTATCAGATAATGCTAACGTATGTATTGTTTTACATGTTCATAGTGTAGCTACCTTGGTACTTTCCCATAACTAGTTAATGTTTCACACGTCTTATCTAATGTCAGAGCTAAATAAATATTCTGTATACATATATATATCATCAATAGTCAGTTTACCCACCACTTTCTAACTTGGTAATGGTGTAAAGAAAGTAACATTTCTTACTGAAGAAAAATACTAAATTGTCTGCTTTTTTTCATAGGGAAAAATGCAATTTGTCAGCGGTGGAGTATCTTTAAAGAAGATATTGTTTAAATGATTCCATCAACATTATTTTTCTTTTTACAGATGATAAAGATAGCCAAGATTTTTAATCATAGAACATTTTCAGTTATATTTTTTTGTTTTCCTCCAATAGTTTATAACACTAGGACAGAGTAGGTATACAAACATTAAAACACATAATAGACAAATAAAACTATTAATGCTACTTACTTTGCTTCACCTTTAACAATTTCTGGAAAGAAAAAGAAAATTATTCATGAGCAGCAGACAAAAATTCCTGATACCAAATAACTTGTGACTGAATATGAATTGTTAAGAAAATTAACCAGATTTAGAGAGATCATGGTTACCAGAATATACAACAGAATGTTTAGATGGAGTTGACAAATTTCACTTAGAATTAAACAAGGTCTTTGAGTTATATGTTCCAATTAATGAGTATCAACTCTTATTTCCTCCACAACTCACACATGATGCACAGAACTTTTACATAAAATTATATTTTATAGAACTATGAGAGTTAATCAGGGTCAACTCTGACTTCCTCCAAACCTTGTATGCCTGCCACACAGCAGACTGATTACATGACAACACTCACCCTCCAGTTCCTCCAGCTCCTTAGGTTTGGTCCACTTGGATTCTTTAGTGAGCGCATTGTGGTAGTACACCTTGCCTGTGTCAGACTTGTACTCCTTCCAGGGACACTGTGAGAGCTGTAACTGTTAAAAAGAACATCTTCAACGGTAAATAATGTCTATTACAACAACTGTTCAAGGAACGTCGTCAATAGTAAACTAATGCCTATTATGACAACTGTTAAGGGGACAGTTCAGTCTAAGAGTACATTAAAATTTACACATATATCAGAAACAAACCAGTTGTAATGAAATTGACTTAAGTTGGTTTTACTACGATATGCCAGAAAAGCCCACTGTGGTGGAAGGTGTGTGAAATGTTCAAACTTGCTCGCTGTCCGCCATTACACATATAGTGGTCGGATGTTTTGTATGCCAAACTCTGGCCCTTGCCAGTGGAGTAAAGCAACTTTTGTATAGAACTTCTCAAATCACTTTCATAGTAGTATGTTTACCGTATCACGTGCATTTCCCTGTCTAGAGAACTATTTCATCAACTCCTTGTTAGTTATGCATTGCATTTGTTTAGCTTTAGTAGCATTAACTCAGGTATGAGACTTTGAGTACAGCATACATATTGTACCTGCTGAATGGTATTGCTATACAATTTGGAATTTTAATGGTTTCAATTAAAATACTTCACATCAAGTGGATTTTTTTTCCCAATATTCTATGTTTTTATGTCTCGTAAGAAATGTAGAACAATACTGTTATGCCATATTTTCCTTTGTGGTAATGTAACAGAATAAACCTTGATAGTCCCTTTAAAGTTAAATATTCAATGAGAAATAAATCAAGTTCAATCAATCACTAAAATTAAAACTAGATATATATGCCTGTAAGATACAAATGTCTTCCACACATTATCCCCCTCCCAGCTTTTACCTGCTAGTCTACAAAAATCCTTACCATATTTGACCAAATAAGCTCCCAGGGTGTTTAAAAATTGAAAAAAATTAATAAGGTTCTTAATAAGACAAATATATTGCAAAGCTATACAGTTTTGGTCTTTATTTATGCCCAGGCAATTAAAATTGAGGCCTCAAAAGGGGGAGGGGCGTTTATAGGGATATAAGCGCTTATTTGGTCAAATATGGTAATTGTAATGACATGTGAAATTATGAATTGAGAAAACTTACCTCTGCCTTGGATTTCATGTCGTCTGGTTTCTCCCAGCTAGACTGTTTGGTCATGTTGTTGTAATAGTACGTCCTGCCATCAGGTGCCTTGTGTTCTGTCCATAACGGCTTCTGTAATCATAACATATTGATATAGAATTTAGCAGTAGAAAATACACATAGATCAGAATTATTGCTGGATCAATACACCAGGAACTCTTGCCGTAACGTTGTCATATACAGACGACAGAAAAACATGACATCTAATTCCCGTTGTCATATACAGACGACAGAAAAACATGACATCTAATTCAATACACCAGGAACTCTTGCCGTAACGTTGTCATATACAGACGACAGAAAAACATGACATCTAATTCCCGTTGTCATATACAGACGACAGAAAAACATGACATCTAATTCCCGTTGTCATATACAGACGACAGAAAAACATGACATCTAATTCCCGTTGTCATATACAGACGACAGAAAAACATGACATCTAATTCCCGTTGTCATATACAGACGACAGAAAAACACGACATCTCCTCCCCTTGGTCATATACGGACAACAGAAAAACGTACTGTCTCATCCCCATTGTTGTATACAGACGACAAGGTACTATGATTAGTTGTGTCCGGCAGATGACATTTTGATAGGAGAAAAGTACACATTTTCTGTCATGCGACCCTAATTGCTTGAAATTCCTGCAATATGCTCCAATTGTCATCACCAATGTAAACAATATGGCGACTATCATAATCATTCTACTGTCAGTAAAGTACAAACCTCGGAAAATAATGACATTTATGTTATCGAACACATTTGTGAATGCCACGAACATTGGTTTTCGTTTTTCTACATTATTTCCAACCTCATCAGAACACACAATAAACACTCTGCCATCTTGCTCATATGTCCAGGTAGGAGCCTTATAATGGCTTCCGGTCCGGAAATTACGGTACGGAAAGAGTAAATGGAATAAGATTAAGAATATTTTGCTTATAATCAGTAATATATTCTTACCTTGTCTGATTTACCGTCTGTTAGGGTTGGAGAATTAGAGGCAGATCCAGACTGAGCAAGATTTGAAATCTGAGGGTTTGGTCCTGTAAAAAATTAATACTTCAACAGCTTTCATTTTGAAATATTTTCTAAAATATAAAGCATCATATCTGAATTTAAAGCGGATATGCTCATGTCATAGGAAAGTATTGAATATCAAAATTAAATTTACATTAACAATATTAGTTGTATTGTAGTAATGTTATATATCAACAACATGTATCAAAATAAAATCTCTGGCTGACAATATCAAGGTTACGTTGTATTGAATCTATTGCAAAAAATATAAAGATTAAGTCATACAAAATATTTAAAAATATCAGAACTGAATCTCTTGCTAACAATACAAAGATTAAGGAAAACTCAATTATGAAATGAAATGATAAGGGAGTCATTGAGATAAAGGGGACCATTACCATGGATACGGAGATCTTACCTGGAGGAAACATAGGAGGCATACCTCCAGACATCGGAGGCATGTTAGGTGGAAATCTAGGAGGAGGAATTGATCCTGTTGGAGGGAAACCTACAAAACATAGAATCATTGTATCACAAATAAGCAACTTAATATGACTTGACAAAGTACATATGCTTCAATTCTAACAACTGAAAATTCCAACAAGTAAGATAATTAATCCTACAAAACTTCATAGATCATTTATGTATATACACATGTAAAAAAAATTAATATTGGCCATTATTGTTAAAAGTTGTTCTAGGTTTAATGACAAAAATGAATTAATTACAGTCATTTTGTCTTTTTGGGGTGTAAATTGTAAATTGATTAGTTCTCCTGAGTAAAATAGGTTTTACGCACCTTGTTTCACAGTGTATAAAATTATAAATATTACAGAAAAATAATTTTACCATAAATGTAATGTTGTTTTTGTAAGAGATTATATGTAAGACATAAATACATACCTCCTGGTGGCATGCCCGGTGGAATCATGGGAGGATTATTCATGTCTGGTCCTCCCATTGGTGGGGGTATAAATCCTGGGGGCATCTAAACAAATACATACAAACTTAACAGGGTAATACTACTAAAGTTCTAAGTAATGATGTATAAATCTGTATCATGACGGAGTCACTATAGCTAATGCTTCTGTGACAAATTTTGTGGCCACAAATTGCAAGCTAAGAAACTGTAACAATCATATAATATAACTTAAAGAGTACAGTCAAATTTTAGACAAAAACCAAAGGGCAAAGAAAAATGGTCTTTATACACAGGATGTATTGTGTTGAAATTGATAATTTTGTACCCAAGCTTTTAAAGTAATTTTATTTAGCAGATGTTGTTTATACAGAGGTGGTCTGTAAGGAAGGTTTTATTGTATTTTACTGTGATAATGACTCACACCAAACGGGGGTCTCATCATCTGGTTAGGTGGGCCTCCAGGCCCAGGTCCTGGGTTATTGTTGGACTGAAACATCATAATATCAAATGATTAATTAGTGTCAGGTATCAGTTAAGATTTCATCATTGATGATTGGATAAAATTGGTAAGTGTCAACTGATCGATTTTCGATTATTAATCGGTTATTTGTTTGTTACTTAATTTCTTAGAAATGTCAATTAACTTATTTTTAACAATTGCATGAATTTTTTGATAAGAGCACAGCTCTCTGCGCGGCCGAAGGCCATGTAGAGCGAAGCTCTACTAACCATAACACTTGTGTGAGCATATAGATTCAAATACATTCCAGTACCCCTTGGACTTTGAAATCGTGTCCCGCGGGAAAAGTCTTGCGCCTTCATGTAGGCAGTCATGTTTTAATTCCCATTATCAGCACGATGAGATTTGAAATTTTCTGTACTATACGAAACGTGTCATCGGGATACGCTTTAAGATTATTATAATTTACACATATACAAGAACAACGCAACAAATGTTTTGGTCAAAAATATTTATATTCTCTGTATGTTCTCAAGCGCACGGCATCGTCAGCAGTGACGTCACAAAACCTGACATCAAAGATGACGGCACTGATTCCCGCGTATTTTTGATAACATGTGTGGCATATTGCCAAGTTTTCTCCGCATCTGATGGAAAGTAAATTGAACTATAACATTTGGATTATCTCGAATTCTTTCTAACTATTGATATCCTGTACATGTCAGTGAAATATATTTTATTGTTAATCTTGTAGAAAAATGTAAACAATATTAAATTATGATATTATATAATCCTGTATGTACATGACATGGAGCTGCGCTCTTCTTAGCTGCAATATTGTAGCTCAAAAGACTTTTAGACAGAAAATGGTGTCGTCTTTAGAGCTACAATTGGTGCCTATTACTGCTAATGGAGCAAAGTAATGATTATGCAAACCGTTATAAAACGTTTATTTGCATTTTATCTTACTTGTTCCATATCGCTTACTTACTAGGCAATAAAACTGAACCACATAGATTATCAAATTCCCACCAATGCATTATTTTTTACGTAATACATATAAAGGTCTTTCTGAAGGGGATTTTTACGGTAAGTCCAGAAAATCGTGAATATGACGTTTTGTGAGCGGTACGGTAGATATTAAGAATTGTAGTTATGTTTGTTTTGGACAAAAATAATATGTAAATGCATGTATACGCATAAAATAATTGGAAACCTACAAAAATGTACAGAAAACTGTGCCCGAGTGATTTTAGGAGGCAGTGCTCCACTACGACACATAGGGACACCCGGCCGAAAGGTATAGCAGGCCGGGTACGTATATTAGTTCTACGCTCTTCTGAGACTTTGTTATCACTAATCAAAACTGACCCGGTAGGCCACGCTTACACACATATTTACAATTACCAACATTAGGACAATTCGAAAACCTTTCCGAGTAAAACAGAATTAAACTATCACATTGATTAAAACTGAATAATATTTCATCAAAATGATTATGATAAAAACAATAAAATAACACAACAGCGTCTTCAAAACGTGCAATATAGACTCACCGCCATCGACAAATTTACAGGAAGTGGTAATATATAGAATAAAAACAAATGGGAACCGGAATATCAAATCCGGAAATTGTTTCGCGTCAACAATGCAACATAGGCTTATCAAGAATACCGCCAAGGCTAAATTTTCCCTGTGTTTATGGTCTGTATTTCATACACAATAATATAAAATATTAAAAAAGACCATGGCATTTAATCCAATTTATATTTCAAGCAGTTTTGAGACTATTTATTATGTTAGAGTTGCCTCCCTTTAACCTCGTTTGCCAGTTTTACTACATGCAATAACTTTTCCGACCTTTTTCGCTTTGAAATATTTGTTTTTTAAATCATACGTGCCTTAAAATCTACCCGAAAATATAAAGCTAGTCGATTGGAAAGCGCCCTCTCCCTCTCTCTCTCTATCTAGATCTCTCTAATCCCTCTCTCTCTTCCTCGTTTCTCACGTCATAATAAAAAAAATTCACACAGAAATAATAATTTTCATATTACTGTATCCAGAAACATATACACATACGATCGGCAGATGTACCTCTGTATAAGCTTAGGGGTTTTTGGATTAACTTTAAATAGTTAAATACAGCAGAATAACTTTGAAATGTTATAAAAGTTCAGTAATTTTCAGATGGTTCGAGTACAATTTTGAAAAGAAAAAATCATATTTTAACTTATAAATTAATAAAACAAAATGCACTTTCGGTTTTGAATGTCTGATTTTCGAAAAACCAGGTAAAATTGCCATTTTTATGCTTTCAAAAATCATATTAAACAACATCAATTTAAAAACTGGAGGTAAGAGAACAAAACAGGTAACTTAGTTCTTTGATGTACATCAAAAGAATCGACTTGGTCTATTAAAACTGACAGTAAAAGTTAAAAAGCCTGCATTTGAGATTTATAAAATAGTTTCTGAGATATCCCCTAGTTATGACAGGGTCGTATCCATGGAAGGTAGCCATTTTTCTTTTGTTCTGCTTGGTTACCTTCCACTGGCCAACCTCTATATAAAGCACGGGGCTTGACACACGTGCGTAATAGACGTCTCCTTCTACTCTGTGC
Organism: Argopecten irradians; assembly: GCF_041381155.1. Lineage (NCBI taxonomy): Eukaryota > Metazoa > Mollusca > Bivalvia > Pectinida > Pectinidae > Argopecten > Argopecten irradians. The sequence continues at coordinate 3,485,548 of NC_091135.1, forward strand.
TTTCTCTTCATACTTTGCTGTTCCTACTCCATTTCCAATCTTTTCGCGTATCCAGAAACGATAATTCACACACGTGCGTCATTCTTAATTGCTCCGAACGAGCGAGTAACTATAGAACTTTATAAATATACTTCAAGATTAAAATCAAGACCCAATCAATTAAATGGAAACCAAATAACATCGAGAAGTTGCATGCATGTATGTAGCAGTAGTGCTTCACAACATGGGCGCCAGATGTCACAGTTTCACGTTTATTAACCAGACAAAGACATAGACGAAACAAAAAACCCTGAAAGATACAATGGCCTGTATAAGAATAACGGTATGTATAATGTATACATACGTAGCTTACAAGCAGCGCGTATTTGATAAATGTCGAATGAACAAAACCTTCATCATGGTCATATATTGTTTTCCAACTCCCTACATGGGCTCATTTCTATATTGTTCATATAGAGAAGGATTGTAGAACCTCCCACGTTTGGCTTTAAATGCTAATTCATTTGTGAGATCATGACTTGTTTCAAACAGGGAGTTCCAATGGTCCACGCGTCTTGAGAAATTGCAATGTTTCCGAATGCCGAGTCTCAAACGAATTATTACTTTAATATGGTCATGGTCTGTGTTCGACTCAAATTTTCGACACTTCCTACATGTCACTTATAAGTCGTCTGAATTCTAAGGTACCGGAATATAGCAGGGTTTATTCTAGATCTCAAATGAACATTGACATTTCTTTTCTTTCTTATGGGCAATTGTGGTAGAATTTGTTTGCCCCGTAGTTCACGTACATGTATGACACTGGTTCTCTCCGGAAAGTCGCTTCGAAAGACCCTATACTAAGTATACATAACAGTAAAGAAAGAGAAAAAAAACATGCTTTCAATTGTTACATTTTACAATACAGCTATCTGCGTTTAAACTCACAAATGCGATTTTTTACCTTCAATTGGAAAAAAATCAACCCCGCAGTTGCTTGGTTAATTAAACTTCCCCACAGGAAATGTCAACCTAAATGTCAATGTTAACACCATTCGTTATTTTCAGCGTTTAATTTGTTCTGTTATAATTGTTTCCAGATTTGTACTTCAGTGGAGTTGTTGTCACGCGCTGTCATTTTAATATCCAGCTTTGGTTCTGTAAACACACAGTTAAAACTTCGTCACAGTGTGTATGATATAATGTAGATATAGGAGGAATTGGAGTTTAAACATCGCTGGCATTACGGGAAGGTACAACGAAGCTCAATTAGAAAATTTAAAAAAAAAAACCCACAATGTATCATGCCGATAGGCCATTGGCTACATCTTCATCTTCATTATATATGTTTTTCATCGTACTGCATAGTTTCATGGTTGGTCCCACTATTAGAAATTTTTGTATTTGTTTAGACCCAAACGAGTGACGTATCCATATACATATTGTTTATACATGTACTAGACGATAAGCAGTACTTAGAATAATCTTATATGGTACATAAAGACTTATTTCTGGCTTCAAGCGTAGATAATATCGAAAAGGCAGCAGTGATTCTCAACTTATTGTTACCTGGCGTCGAGGCCTTCAATTATTTCGTTGGCATCTTGGGCTCATTTATGCATGTTCATATATTGCAGTGGTGGTGTGGTCCCATAGAAGAGAGCGGTGAACCTCCCGTGATTGGCTTTCCAATGATAATGCATTCGTGACTTGAATCCGGATTCAGGGTTTCTGAAGCAATGTTTTTTTTTCAAGTAGTTTTAAAGTTCCAGCAGATACTACTCTTTGTGAGAAACTGCTTTTCCAAATGTTGAGTACTGAACGATTTGTAAAAAGTTTTTTTATGTTCGACTCAATGTCTCTACACTATGTCACTCCCAAGCCGATTCTTAGAGGAACTGGAATATAACGGGTGTTATTCTAGATCTCAAATGTACGTAGATATTGTTTCTGTTTCGTGAGAAATTATTGTGTTTCCCCATACATGTATATAGTACATGTGTGACACTCTTTGTCTATTTAAGTAAGTCATCGCTTTGGTGACTTTAATGTGTACACGTGAATCCATGTTTCCTGCGTTGCAATGGCTGTAAACAAGCTATCTGTTTTAAAACAAAATGATTTTTTCCCACCGAAACACTTGCAAACGGGATTATTTTTTTCCTTCAATTAGAAAACACCCAACTCCGCAATTGGTAATATCGGAAAACCGAATTGCATCACGTGGCCGACATCGGCGATACCCGTATAGATCGGAACCTCCCGAGAAAGTTTAAAACTTAGAGAGGCGGAGAAAAAAAAATTGTAGAACACTTTAAATATTTTTCTATGCCAAAAATACAAGTCACAGACAATACAACTTTCACAAATTTGTTTGTTTGTTTACTTAATTAACGTCCTATTAACAGTTATGGTCATGCAAGGACGGCCTCCCATGTATGCGGTGTGTTGCATGTATGTTGTGAGAGGTGTGTGTTTTGGGAGACTGCGGTATATCCACGAAGCATCTTCTTGTATAGTGGAACTATTGCCTTTTAGTTAAATCTTCGTTACAAAGTGTGATATAAGGTACAGAGACAGGGAGGGACAGAGCTGACCAACTCATGGTGTAAACATCGCTAGTATTACGGGAAGGCCAAAGGAGGCTTTGGTTTTTATCTTCAACTGACTAACATGTTATCAAATCAGTTCCATTTTCCGTTCAACCATTAGATACATTATATTAAATTAATAAAAAAAAAAACATTAAAAATCAATGTGATACAAATCAAAACGATGTCAAAATATGAAAGACGACAAAATACAAATGAAATTGTACAATGCAAATGGAAAAAACATAATGATAATAAAAGTACTGAATCCTGTTATGTTAGCTAGGTGCACCTCTTGTGTAAGAGATCCCAAGTTTTTAATTGCAATGTTCCATTGTTTTTGACGCCTGTTCTCAAAGTTGGGACGTAATGGCGGCATCCCGTGATTGAAGATATGAAAGCGTTAATGTTGATGATGACATTTTCTATTCCCTTTTGACACTTCAATATTCCCTGATATAATGAACTTTACAGCTATTGATAGGTATAATACGATTACTAAACGACAGAGGTACCTAGCGGGTAATAATACTGTTATAAAATCTAATTAGTGTTGTATAATTCCCGACCTTTTACGACTATGATGGCACCGCAAATTTAAATAGATCACGGAAACTGAAAGATTGAGTACACGTGTTCTTTTATCACGTGCTAAAATGAAAATTGTAAGTTTACATTATGGCGAATGTGCATCAGTGATGTTAGGGATATCATGTAAAAGTTTGGTCACACAGTAATTAAAGCCGTAAGATTTGTTCTTTGTAGACTTGTTCAGTCCTTCTACGACTCACCAGTGATGTTATAGACAACATTCAGCAGACTCGTCCCTCTAGGCTCGTCAGTGATGTTGGAGACAGCTCTCTTCTAGGACTCACCAGTGATGTGAGAGACAACATTCAGTAAATTCATACCTTTAGGCTCGTCAGTGATGTTAGAGGTAACATTCAGCAGATTCATTCCTCTAGACTCGTCAGTGATGTGAGAGACGACACAGATTCATACCTCTAGGACTCGTCAGTGATGTTAGAGGACAACATTCAGCAGATTCATTCCTCTAGCTCGTCAGTGATGTTAGAGGTAACATTCAGCAGATTCATTCCTCTAGACTCGTCAGTGATGTTAGAGGTAACATTCAGCAGATTCATTCCTCTAGACTCGTCAGTGATGTTAGAGGTAACATTCAGCAGATTCATTCCTCTAGACTCGTCAGTGATGTTAGAGGTAACATTCAGCAGATTCATCCCTCTAGGACTTGTCAGTGATGTTAGAGAACACTCTTCTAGGACTTGTCTGTGATGTTAGAGACAACACTCTTCTAGGACTTGTCAGTGATGTTAGAGACAACACTCTTCTAGGACTTGTCAGTGATGTTAGAGACAACACTCTTCTAGGACTTGTCAGTGATGTTAGAGACAACACTCTTCTAGGACTTGTCAGTGATGTTAGAGACAACACTCTTCTAGGACTTGTCAGTGATGTTAGAGACAACACTCTTCTAGGACTTGTCAGTGATGTTAGAGAACACTCTTCTAGGACTTGTCAGTGATGTTAGAGACAACACTCTTCTAGGACTTGTCAGTGATGTTAGAGACAACACTCTTCTAGGACTTGTCAGTGATGTTAGAGACAACACTCTTCTAGGACTTGTCAGTGATGTTAGAGACAACACTCTTCTAGGACTTGTCAGTGATGTTAGAGACAACACTCTTCTAGGACTTGTCAGTGATGTTAGAGACAACACTCTTCTAGGACTTGTCAGTGATGTTAGAGACAACACTCTTCTAGGACTTGTCAGTGATGTTAGAGACAACACTCTTCTAGGACTTGTCAGTGATGTTAGAGACAACACTCTTCTAGGACTTGTCAGTGATGTTAGAGACAACACTCTTCTAGGACTTGTCAGTGATGTTAGAACACTCTTCTAGGACTTGTCAGTGATGTTAGAGACAACACTCTTCTAGGACTTGTCAGTGATGTTAGAGACAACACTCTTCTAGGACTTGTCAGTGATGTTAGAGACAACACTCTTCTAGGACTTGTCAGTGATGTTAGAGACAACACTCTTCTAGGACTTGTCAGTGATGTTAGAGACAACACTCTTCTAGGACTTGTCAGTGATGTTAGAGACAACACTCTTCTAGGACTTGTCAGTGATGTTAGAGACAACACTCTCTTCTAGGACTTGTAAGTGATGTTAGAGACAACACTCTTCTAGGACTTGTAAGTGATGTTAGAGACAACACTCTTCTAGGACTTGTCAGTGATGTTAGAGACAGCACTCTTCTAGGACTTGTCAGTGATGTTAGAGACAACACTCTTCTAGGACTTGTCAGTGATGTTAGAGACAACACTCTTCTAGGACTTGTCAGTGATGTTAGAGACAACACTCTTCTAGGACTTGTCAGTGATGTTAGAGACAACACTCTTCTAGGACTTGTCAGTGATGTTAGAGACAACACTCTTCTAGGACTTGTCAGTGATGTTAGAGACAACACTCTTCTAGGACTTGTCAGTGATGTTAGAGACAACACTCTTCTAGGACTTGTCAGTGATGTTAGAGACAACACTCTTCTAGGACTTGTCAGTGATGTTAGAGACAACACTCTTCTAGGACTTGTCAGTGATGTTAGAGACAACACTCTTCTAGGACTTGTCAGTGATGTTAGAGACAACACTCTTCTAGGACTTGTCAGTGATGTTAGAGACACACTCTTCTAGGACTTGTCAGTGATGTTAGAGACAACACTCTTCTAGGACTTGTCAGTGATGTTAGAGACAACACTCTTCTAGGACTTGTCAGTGATGTTAGAGACAACACTCTTCTAGGACTTGTCAGTGATGTTAGAGACAACACTCTTCTAGGACTTGTCAGTGATGTTAGAGACAACACTCTTCTAGGACTTGTCAGTGATGTTAGAGACAACACTCTTCTAGGACTTGAGTGATGTTAGAGACACACTCTTCTGGGACTTGTAAGTGATGTTAGAGACAACACTCTTCTAGGACTTGTCAGTGATGTTAGAGACAACACTCTTCTAGGACTTGTCAGTGATGTTAGAGACAGCACTCTTCTAGGACTTGTCAGTTGATGTTAGAGACAACACTCTTCTAGGACTTGTCAGTGATGTTAGAGACAACACTCTTCTAGGACTTGTCAGTGATGTTAGAGACAAACACTCTTCTAGGACTTGTCAGTGATGTTAGAGACAACACTCTTCTAGGACTTGTCAGTGATGTTAGAGACAACACTCTTCTAGGACTTGTCAGTGATGTTAGAGACAACACTCTTCTAGGACTTGTCAGTGATGTTAGAGACAACACTCTTCTAGGACTTGTAAGTGATGTTAGAGACAACACTCTTCTAGGACTTGTCAGTGATGTTAGAGACAACACTCTTCTAGGACTTGTCAGTGATGTTAGAGACAACACTCTTCTAGGACTTGTCAGTGATGTTAGAGACAACACTCTTCTAGGACTTGTCAGTGATGTTAGAGACAGCACTCTTCTAGGACTTGTCTGTGATGTTAGAGACAACACTCTTCTAGGACTTGTCAGTGATGTTAGAGACAACACTCTTCTAGGACTTGTCAGTGATGTTAGAGACAACACTCTTCTAGGACTTGTCAGTGATGTTAGAGAACACTCTTCTAGGACTTGTCAGTGATGTTAGAGACAACACTCTTCTAGGACTTGTCAGTGATGTTAGAGACAACACTCTTCTAGGACTTGTCAGTGATGTTAGAGACAACACTCTTCTAGGACTTGTCAGTGATGTTAGAGACAAACACTCTTCTAGGACTTGTCAGTGATGTTAGAGACAACACTCTTCTAGGACTTGTCAGTGATGTTAGAGACAACACTCTTCTAGGACTTGTCAGTGATGTTAGAGACAACACTCTTCTAGGACTTGTCAGTGATGTTAGAGACAACACTCGTCTAGGACTTGTCAGTGATGTTAGAGACAGCACTCTTCTAGGACTTGTCAGTGATGTTAGAGACAGCACTCTTCTAGGACTTGTCAGTGATGTTAGAGACAACACTCTTCTAGGACTTGTCAGTGATGTTAGAGACACTCTTCTAGGACTTGTCAGTGATGTTAGAGACAGCACTCTTCTAGGACTTGTCAGTGATGTTAGAGACAACACTCTTCTAGGACTTGTCAGTGATGTTAGAGACAACACTCTTCTAGGACTTGTCAGTGATGTTAGAGACAACACTCTTCTAGGACTTGTCAGTGATGTTAGAGACAACACTCTTCTAGGACTTGTCAGTGATGTTAGAGACAACACTCTTCTAGGACTTGTCAGTGATGTTAGAGACAACACTCTTCTAGGACTTGTCAGTGATGTTAGAGACAACACTCTTCTAGGACTTGTCAGTGATGTTAGAACACTCTTCTAGGACTTGTCTGTGATGTTAGAGACAGCACTCTTCTAGGACTTGTCAGTGATGTTAGAGACAACACTCTTCTAGGACTTGTCAGTGATGTTAGAGACAACACTCTTCTAGGACTTGTCAGTGATGTTAGAGACAACACTCTTCTAGGACTTGTCAGTGATGTTAGAGACAACACTCTTCTAGGACTTGTCAGTGATGTTAGAGACAACAACACTCTTCTAGGACTTGTCAGTGATGTTAGAGACAACACTCTTCTAGGACTTGTCAGTGATGTTAGAGACAACACTCTTCTAGGACTTGTCAGTGATGTTAGAGACAACACTCTTCTAGGACTTGTCAGTGATGTTAGAGACAACACTCTTCTAGGACTTGTCAGTGATGTTAGAGACAACACTCTTCTAGGACTTGTCAGTGATGTTAGAGACAACACTCTTCTAGGACTTGTCAGTGATGTTAGAGACAACACTCTTCTAGGACTTGTCAGTGATGTTAGAGACAACACTCTTCTAGGACTTGTCAGTGATGTTAGAGACAACACTCTTCTAGGACTTGTAAGTGATGTTAGAGACACACTCTTCTAGGACTTGTCAGTGATGTTAGAGACAACACTCTTCTAGGACTTGTCAGTGATGTTAGAGACAACACTCTTCTAGGACTTGTCAGTGATGTTAGAGACAACACTCTTCTAGGACTTGTCAGTGATGTTAGAGACAACACTCTTCTAGGACTTGTCAGTGATGTTAGAGACAACACTCTTCTAGGACTTGTCAGTGATGTTAGAGACAACACTCTTCTAGGACTTGTCAGTGATGTTAGAGACAACACTCTTCTAGGACTTGTCAGTGATGTTAGAGACAACACTCTTCTAGGACTTGTCAGTGATGTTAGAGACAACACTCTTCTAGGACTTGTCAGTGATGTTAGAGACAACACTCTTCTAGGACTTGTCAGTGATGTTAGAGACAACACTCTTCTAGGACTTGTCAGTGATGTTAGAGACAACACTCTTCTAGGACTTGTCAGTGATGTTAGAGACAACACTCTTCTAGGACTTGTCAGTGATGTTAGAGACAACACTCTTCTAGGACTTGTCAGTGATGTTAGAGACAACACTCTTCTAGGACTTGTCAGTGATGTTAGAGACAACACTCTTCTAGGACTTGTCAGTGATGTTAGAGACAGCACTCTTCTAGGACTTGTCAGTGATGATAGAGACAACACTCTTCTAGGACTTGTCAGTGATGTTAGAGACAACACTCTTCTAGGACTTGTCAGTGATGTTAAGAGACAACACTCTTCTAGGACTTGTCAGTGATGTTAGACGTGTAAGATGACAACACTCTTCTAGGACTTGTCAGTGATGTTAGAGACAACACTCTTCTAGGACTTGTCAGTGATGTTAGAGACAACACTCTTCTAGGACTTGTCAGTGATGTTAGAGACAACACTCTTCTAGGACTTGTCAGTGATGTTAGAGACAGCACTCTTCTAGGACTTGTCAGTGATGTTAGAGACAACACTCTTCTAGGACTCACCAGTGATGTGAGAGACAACAGTCAGTATATTCATTCATCTAGGACTCGTTCGTGATGTTCGAGACATCTTTCAGTAGTTTCATTTTTATAGATAACACATAAATCGCTGTTCTGTCACTCAAGGATTCGTATATGTGATGCACGGAACACCAGTCAGTTGACCCTGTAGGACTTATGATGCAACGTTAAGGCCAACTAGATAACTCTTTCACAACTGTAGAATATCATAGAGTTATGTTGTATTTTTAGGTCTTGTAGTTATTATATCAGCATCCTGTTTGTTCTGAGTGTTCCGACTACCAGTAAAGGCATCGTTGTAAAGGGTATACGGCACTTCGCATAAGGAATATCTTACAGACCCCTTACACCATTGCGGACCGAAATATTATTAATTCCAAGTATAGACCATATAATTACCGCTATCTTTCGTAGGCGAGACTGTGTATTAACGTCTTAAGAATCTCCCTATAGTCTATGTAATATAGAGCTCCACTAAATATACAGACTCATGGTATATTAAATTTGCGTTTCCCAATAGCGTGTAGACTACACGTTTCTGTACTTTCTCATGGCATGTTGCCATTTTGGTAGATCTATATTATATGTGGTTTCTGAACATGCTCATAAAGATCTGTTATGGCTAAATAACGGGAGAAAGCCGTCCACACCAGCTGGTGTCAGCGCCTGGGAATTCGGGGGAGCAAGCTGTATAAGACACACGTGTATCATATACTTACAGCCCACGTCCGAGGCTGGTAATCAACTGTAATTAAAGAGACAGACAAACACTAAGCCGTGGTATTACACAGCAAGAATTATATACTGAGCACAATTTAAGAACACTTCGTTATACTTCTACTTTGTCCGGTCGTATTCGTTAGTTAAATCACGTTATTTGTATGTGTAGAAATATAACAAGGGATAATATATTGGTTAATAGCATATATACACCGGTTATTATAATACATGTATATACATGTACATGGTGATGGTACCGTATCATCAGTCAACAATTGGAAATACGTGTTCTTCGGCTAAACCTAAATCAAGTTTCTTATTTCTTAAAAGTCAATAAAGCTCCAGATTCTGAATCAGATACTTTAGACGGTAAAGGTTTTGTCCAATTCACCACAGCTAGATCCAGCATTTCTATATTTCACCCATAAGGTGATCACAAATTGCTGACGCTAGGAAACGACACGTGGACCTTAAAACTTTGCTACCATGGTAACATGAAAGAATTATAACCCCAATCACATTCCTTACACGAACAAAAACTAATCGGATTCTGCCCTGTAGAAATACGTGGTGTTAATAAAGACAAAGCTTTGCATAGACCTATCAATTTGTATGACAGTGTTCAGCACCGGTATCGTCTTCCCAGCGCCATCAATCCAGTATCTCCCCTGTCGGCACCAGACGAAAACGCGCCAGTAGTACGGTTACACTTACTGTTAAAACCCGTAAATAATTATATCGGATCATTATTTCCTGATGAAGAAACGTGACTGTCTGATCTACAGAAACTGTCACCCATTACGTAAGCGATACATATCTAACTAGTTAGAGAATGTTAGAGATTATCTTCAAACCCGAGGTAGGCTTTATACTCGGGACCCTCACATATCAATGAAGCTCAATTGAGGTAAAATAGGTAATACATCTAATATTATTAAATTGTTAATCAAACGTCGTTACGAAGCTCATATTAGGTCATCCGAAAGCGACATGTAATATAAGGCTGGATTAACAATGTAGGGCATACTGAAATGACTCCAATGAAAAAAAGGCGGAGGCCTTAGATCATTGTCATAACAATCAACCAAATCGTGATTTGCAAGCGCGTCTGGAGGCCATGTTCAGACTACGTATGAAAGCTCATCAACATAACAAAACAAAAGTACCTAAATATGGTAGTTGTGTAGGGACAATGATAACCGATTAAGGATCTCGGAGGGTCATTTTGACCATTACCATTACCAACACTTTATTTCATTAAAGGTTATTCGAAATCAAAAACAGCCATGCAATCGGGATTGACTCCACGAAATGTCGCCCAACACTTCAATGAGATTCAAAGAGTGATTATGGAGTTTGGTCACGTTTTTAAGCCGGATGAGAAGAGGTAGGTTACGATTTGCGACAGCCTGCAATGACTACATCCAATTATTTGATCTTTAGATAAAGCTAATCGGTTTCTATTCTTTTCTAAGTATTATTGGTAAATCCGTCTTCTGTAAGAGATCCAGTGGATGTTAGTAGGTATATATTTCACGATGTTTATCTTACCTTAGTTATGTTAAGTCACAGCAATCTTGTCCCTTTGTGCTGACTCAAAGACGTTGTGTACTGCTGCAGGGTGTGGTGGGGTGAAAAAACCCGTTGGAAGACTTTCCTCCAAGCTTGATGTCTCACTTAGTCACTAGTCTGACGTTTTGACGGCTCTCTGTCACTACCCTAATAGACGGAATGCTGTTGGTAGACCGTGTCTCTCCGTTAGATTTTTACATAGGCAAACCAGCTGCTAAAGTTGTATTCCAACACACGAAAGTGTTTCATTTCAGAACATTTTATTGTAATATTAACTCAACAATCCTGGTGCTTCTTCGACTAGTTGAAGAAAAGGATCTTACGTTTAGTAGCAAGTGTTATCATCCTCTGCCGCAAAGTTTCCATGGAGATGCAGCATGACCCGGAATCAAAGGCAAGCATTCTTTCTAGCGGACCTTTTTCAGGAAAAGTTTCTCGCATATTTAGCATGACAGACTTCCAAGTTGTTAAATCAATTATTTTTATAACGGGAATAGTAAAACATTTTAGTGTAACATGATTGCAAGAAGTATGTCAATGCGTATTTTATAAGTAACAATGTTACGCAAATGGGTGAAGATATATTGGTGTCCCTGCATTCGGAGGTAACTCTCCATATCATCCCTCTTCACGTCTTGTAATCCTGCAAATTTATTCCTGTTTACCACTGCGTCTTGTGCGCGATATTAATTACTGAGAACTTTAGGGATTGCTTATCCGATCTTTGGAAACAAGCTTTGTCATGGCACTCAGTACGCTGCTTGCATACCCTCGTCAGCAGTTTTGCCACATCGAAGCGAGTGCACCCACATTGTTTTCTTCCTCAGTGTACGACTGTAAAGAAGTGGCCATCAGTACATAAATTGATAGATGGTTTTCAATGTATCCATCCACTGTTGCTATCATCAGGTTGACTGAAATATTCGAAATGTCTTGTTCATCTTCTACATACTTCACTGTTATCTATAATCGACAGCCAAGTGCTAGTTTACGGCTGTTGACTAGATCAGAAGATGAAATAGTTTCAAATACGGCGGGCATATATTACATTGCCCCCATTAACCGTAAATTTGTTTTCTGGTTACCGTAATTTCGTGGGTATTCGCAACACTAGGATACAGCCAAAGGAAAGTTTTAGGTATATTATATGATTTTATACATATTTCTAACAATTGATGTGCAAGAAAATCGAGATATGGAAACTACGGATGCCTATATCCACCAGTAAATTTCAATACGAATTGAAATATTTGCATGCACAATATGCATGAGACTATGGTACTGCGTGAACCTGGGTATTTTAGCTCTAATGGCACTTCAGGTGCTTCCATTGCCATGTCCCAGTTGTTTCATGTGGAATGTATTGTTAGATTGACTGATGGAGTTTTACCGTCGATAGGGAAGACTATGTGGCATGTATACGTATTGTTACTGTCGATTAGGAAGACTGAGAGTATGATGGAGCTTGAAGTTTCACGTCGATAGGGAACTAGGCCGTATAGGTCTGACTTGAGCCGCATCGATAGGAAGGGCATGAGAAGATGGCTGATGATACCGCGATAGGAAGCTATGAGGCATACGTTACTGTATTTGTCAGATTGGCTGATGAGGAGTTTCACCGTCGAGGAGATATGAGGCGTTACGTATTGTTAGATTGCTGATGGAGTTTTACCGTCGATAGGGAAGACTGTGAGGCATGTATACGTATTGTTAGATTGGCTGATGGAGTTTTACCGACCGTCGATAGGGAAGACTATGAGGCATGTATACGTATTGTCAGATTGGCTGATGGAGTTTTACCGTCGATAGGGAAGACTATGAGGCATGTATACGTATTGTCAGATTGGCTGATGGAGTTTTACCGTCGATAGGGAAGACTATGAGGCATGTATACGTATTGTCAGATTGGCTGATGGAGTTTCACCGTCGATAGGGAAGACTATGAGGCATGTATACGTATTGTCAGATTGGCTGATGGAGTTTTACCGTCGATAGGGAAGACTATGAGGCATGTATACGTATTGTCAGATTGGCTGATGGAGTTTCACCGTCGATAGGGAAGACTATGAGGCATGTATACGTATTGTCAGATTGGCTGATGGAGTTTCACCGTCGATAGGGAAGACTGTGAGGCATGTATACGTATTGTCAGATTGGCTGATGGAGTTTCACCGTCGATAGGGAAGACTATGAGGCATGTATACGTATTGTCAGATTAGCTGATGGAGTTTCACCGTCGATAGGGAAGACTATGAGGCATGTATACGTATTGTCAGATTGGCTGATGGAGTTTTACCGTCGATAGGGAAGACTATGAGGCATGTATACGTATTGTCAGATTGGCTGATGGAGTTTTACCGTCGATAGGGAAGACTGTGAGGCATGTATACGTATTGTCAGATTGGCTGATGGAGTTTTACCGTCGATAGGGAAGACTATGAGGCATGTATACGTATTGTCAGATTGGCTGATGGAGTTTCACCGTCGATAGGGAAGACTATGAGGCATGTATACGTATTGTCAGATTGGCTGATGGAAGTTTTACCGTCGATAGGGAAGACGAATGAGGCATGTATACGTATTGTCAGATTGGCTGATGGAGTTTTACCGTCGATAGGGAAGACGAAGAGGGCATGTTTAGGTATTGTCAGATTGGCTGATGGAGTTTTCACCGTCGATAGGGAAGACTATGAGGCATGTATACGTATTGTCAGATTAGCTGATGGAGTTTTACCGTCGAGAAAGGGATAGACTATGGGGCATGTATAGGTATTGTCAGATACGTAGTCAGATTGGCTGATGGAGTTTCACCGTCGATAGGGAAGACTATGAGGCATGTATACGTATTGTCAGATGGGTTTTACCGTCGAAGGGAAGATGTGAGGCATGTATAGTATTGTCAGTTGCTGATGGAGGTCGATAGGGAAACTATGAGGCATGTATACGTATTGTCAGATTGGCTGATGGAGTTTCACCGTCGATAGGGAAGACTATGACGGCATGTATACGTATTTTTCAAAAATGGCTGATGGAGTTTCACTGTCGATAGGGAAGACAGGTTACAAATCTAGTGACAGTTAATGTGTAGCTTTTCCAAAGATGGTACATCATGTATGGTCATGGCCGTTCACCCACCTAGCCTGTTCTCCGGACAGATCTTCATTTGATGGTCCAGTCTTTGTTAATCTGATCTCTCTGTCACTTTCAAACAGCCAGGTCTTCATTAGCAAGGGATACCTAGCTGTGGTCTTAAAATGTTTCCGTACAAATGTATGCCTTACTATAGTAAGGACCTGATGTTGCTGGTCTTGGATGGTATCATGGTGTCCTGTTTTTGTGAGATTACTGGTCTGGTCTTGGATGGTATCATGGTGTCCTGTTTTTGTGAGATTTGCTGGTCTTGAATGGTATCATGGTGTCCTGTTTTTGTGAGAGTTGTCTGGTCTTGATGTATCATGGTGTCCTGTTTTTGTGAGATTACTGGTCTTGGATGGTATCATGGTGTCCTGTTTTTGTGAGATTACTGGTCTTGGATGGTATCATGGTGTCCTGTTTTTGTGAAATTACTGGTCTTGGATGGTATCATGGTGTCCTGTTTTTGTGAAGTTACTGGTCTTGGATGGTATCATGGTGTCCTGTTTTTGTGAGATTACTGGTCTGGTCTTGGATGGTATCATGGTGTCCTGTTTTTGTGAGATTACTGGTCTGGTCTTGGATGGTATCATGGTGTCCTGTTTTTGTGAAGTTACTGGTCTTGGATGGTATCATGGTGTCCTGTTTTTGTGAGATTACTGGTCTTGGATGGTTATCATGGTGTCCTGTTTTTTGTGAGATTACTGTGTCATGGATGGTATCAGGTTCCGTTTTTGTGAGATTACTGGTCTTGGATGGTATCATGGTGTCCTGTTTTTGTGAGATTACTGGTCTGGTCTTGGATGGTATCATGGTGTCCTGTTTTTGTGAGATTTACTGGTCTTGGATGGTATCATGGTGTCCTGTTTTTGTGAGATTACTGGTCTTGGATGGTATCATGGTGTCCTGTTTTTGTGAGATTACTGGTCTGGTCTTGGATGGTATCATGGTGTCCTGTTTTTTCTGGTGAGATTACTGGTCTTGGATGGTATCATGGTGTCCTGTTTTTGTGAGATTGCTGGTCTTGGATGGTATCATGGTGTCCTGTTTTTTGAGATTGCTGGTCTTGGATGTATCATGGTGTCCTGTTTTTGTGAGTACTGGTCTTGGATGGTCATGGTCCTGTTTTTGTTGAAGTTACTGGTCTTGGATGGTATCATGGTGTCCTGTTTTTGTGAGATTACTGGTCTTGGATGGTATCATGGTGTCCTGTTTTATTGAGATTGCTGGTCTTGGATGGTATCATGGTGTCCTGTTTTTGTGAGATTAGGTCTGGTCTTGGATGGTCATCCTGTTTATGGATTGCTGGTCCTGTCCTGTTTTTGTGAGATTATGTCTGGTCTTGGATGGTATCATGGTGTCCTTGTTTTTGTGAGATTACTGGTCTTGGATGGTATCATGGTGTCCTGTTTTTGTGAGATTACTGGTCTTGGATGGTATCATGGTGTCCTGTTTTTGTGAGATTACTGGTCTTGGATGGTATCATGGTGTCCTGTTTTTGTGAGATTACTGGTCTTGGATGGTATCATGGTGTCCTGTTTTTGTGAGATTACTGGTCTGGTCTTGGATGGTATCATGGTGTCCTGTTTTTGTGAGATTACTGGTCTGGTCTTGGATGGTATCATGGTGTCCTGTTTTTTGTGAAATTACTGGTCTTGGATGGTATCATGGTGTCCTGTTTTTGTGAGATTACTGGTCTTGGATGGTATCATGGTGTCCTGTTTTTGTGAGATTACTGGTCTTGGATGGTATCATGGTGTCCTGTTTTTGTGAGATTACTGGTCTTGGATGGTATCATGGTGTCCTGTTTTATTGAGATTGCTGGTCTTGGATGGTATCATGGTGTCCTGTTTTTTTGAGATTTGCTGGTCTTGGATGGTATCATGGTGTCCTGTTTTTTGAGATTGCTGGTCTTGGATGGTATCATGGTGTCCTGTTTTTGTGAGATTACTGGTCTGGTCTTGGATGGTATCATGGTGTCCTGTTTTTGTGAGATTACTGGTCTGGTCTTGGATGGTATCATGGTTCCCTGTTTTATTGAGATTGCTGGTCTTGGATGGTATCATGGTGTCCTGTTTTTGTGAGATTGCTGGTCTTGGATGGTATCATGGTGTCCTGTTTTTGTGAGATTACTGGTCTTGGATGGTATCATGGTGTCCTGTTTTTGTGAGATTACTGGTCTTGGATGGTTTCATGGTGTCATGTTTTTTGAGATTGCTGGTCTTGGATGGTATCATGGTTCCCTGTTTTATTGAGATTGCTGGTCTTGGATGGTATCATGGTGTCCTGATTTTTTGAGGTTGCTGGTCTTAGATAGTATCATGGTTTCCTGTTTTTGTTGGCTTTCTTTCAGACACCATCCTTATATTATAAATATAACAGATAATATTGTCTTTATAACCACCCTTAGTATTTGTCATAGCAAAACTGATGGCAGTTAAGGAAAGACCACCTACTAATCACATGCCTATCGACACTTCCTTTGAAGATTTACATTTTTCGATGCCCAGCTATAAAACGGCATCTGGTCTGTTATTAGATTCTTCTGCTTTATATCAAAGGACAAATTACAAAATATATATCTGGCTTGTAGATTAAGAGCATAGAGGTTTCTGGTTTATCAACCTTTAGTTTGTGAGTGGAACAACTGTTAGATTGGCTTTCATGATAAGTTTGTCTATGTTTTTATATACAGATTTCAGCTTACGGTTAAGGTCCTCAGTAACGTTGACAAGCGGCGTGAGAAGTCATTCCTTTTAAGGCTGTGGTAATATTGGATTGTAACTCGGCTAGGTGTGGCTAATGCATAATGGAGAGTTCTGAAATTGTTCTCTGGTAGTTTGCTGTACCTTCCTAGAGTTATTCCCAGCCACTGCAAGTTATAGTTACAGTATTTGTCTTGTTTCCTAGTAAAATAATTCGGTTCATAATTGGTCCATTTCCTACATATTTACTTTCATTTCAAGGTCGTTAAGATGATTCCTAGCTGGCTTGTCTGAGAACCCCTCGGATTTCTATGTACACTGTAGTGGTGGAGTGAATGACGTTACCAAGATACATGTAAAATGTCTATGAAGTAGATTTTGGAAACTGGCTTAGTTACACTGCTATCTTGTTCTCTTTGGTCTTGAGTATTTTTTTTCTCTATTTCTTAAGGAATTTGTCTATTCTGTACACTTTAAGCTTTGGTTATTTCAGTTCCTTTATATATCGTGATATCTGTAAAGTTCATCAGTATTAGTTACTATAATCAGTGACTGGGTAAGAGTTAAGTATTGAAAGATTAGCCTAAACCATTTGTACTACTTTGAATCACCAATGCATCAGGATGCTACCAGCAAACTTTGGCCAAATTACGACCAGGAAGTAGTTAAAGTCAGTCAATTATTGACAGATGCTGGATGATAGATGACAAACAATGGTATGGCATAAACTCAACTTGCTTCCTTTGAACCAGGCGATCTATTAGTCAAAAGCAGATTCCTTTTAAACTCCCGATCAATATGCAGTGAAATGCTCCTGCTTATTTGTTATTTAGTAATATTAGGAATATTCTTTTTAAGATACAGCATTCATTTGTTACAGCAATTGTACACATGTAATATCAGAGCTCGAATTTCATGCTGTTTTGCTTGCTTTTTGCAAGTAGTTATACCAGAATAGCAAGTGGAAAAAATATGCACTTTCTTATTTTAACAAGTGGATTTTATCAGGGACAACTGTGAAAATGACATAATGATTGTGAAAAATTGTTTTAATGTAAAATATGGGGACACAGTTCTTACTATAATGTTGTTGATATAACTATACACCTCACATCGTCATGTAAAAATAAATGATTTTAGATACAACAAAACTGTAATTTTAATACAGAGATTTAATTACAAGTAAAAAGGCATTTTAGCAAGTACAAATTTGGGGCACTTGCTATTAAAAGTGACAAAAAATGTAGAATTTGAGCCTTGAATGATTATTTAATTATCATAAAAAGACTTCAGTCTGTAGATTTTACTTATTGCTGAATTTAATTACTGATATTAGAAAATAATTACTGGAACAAAATCCAGAAATCAAAGTTCATTACAATTTCTGAAGTAAAGAATTCTTCTGACATTAGGTTGATGTATCGCATGATGGATCATACTTTGAAGATTTTTAAGTAAGATGCGGTATAGCTATCAAGCATACCTAATGGCTCTAACAAAGAATATCAGAATTTGATCCCCTGGGAATGATTTTTCCAGTAATATAACGGTATCAATGTTCCTGAAGTGTTGTTAAGATCAGTGGTGGTTCCTGAAGTGTAGTTAAGATCAGTGGCAGTTTAAGGTACATATGTAAGTCTAGCTTTGTTGTATAGAGTGTGTTGAGAGATGATCACTCATTGATAATGATCAGGTGGTGACATACTGATAATGCTGTGACAGTGAGCAATAGTGTGAGGATTCACAGCAGTCAAATGACATGTTAAAATTTAGTTTGAACAATAAAACATGGTACTGGCACTACAGGAGGTTATCACTAACTGTAAATTATTGTTACAGGTTGACTGATGAACTGCACTGAAACATTCATCTGTCCTGCTAAATGTTGACAAAAGAGCGTTAAAAGTGCATTGATTACACAAATAGTTCACATATGTCACTGATAGTACTGAATAAATCTCATGATTGCAATAAAACCCATTTGTTGTTCCTTGTGAATATCTTGTTTGAAAATTACTGGTAATTTTTATAACTGAATTGTAATGTTACTTTGGTCAAGAGAAATTACAGTTTTATAATACAAATGAGAAAACAATAAGATGAAATTTGTTTCCAAATACCTTTTATCAACAAGAGTCCCGGAGGGTCTGTATCGCTCACCTGGTTTGTAATGCAAAGTAATGTTCTGAATACAGGATCATTGTTTCTTTTCTGAAGGCATTGAAAGATTTACCTCTATTTCCCCTATTGGGCCCCAACTTTCTGCTCAAGGGGGTCAGAGGCAAAATTTATTCAAACTCTGTTTCCATTCCCCAGAGAATGTTTTGGACCAAATTAGGTTACAATCCATGCAGAACTCTATGACTATACATGTCTAGTAAAGATTTAAAGGATTTACCTTTCTTTGCATATTGGACCCTGCCCTTCCTTCCTTGGGGGGATCAGATTCAAAGTTTATATAAACTGTGTTCTCTGCACCAGGGAATGTTTCTGGCCAAATTTGGTTACATCAATCCATGCAGAACTCTATGACTAGTAGTGATTTAAAGGATTTACCTCTTTTTTCATCTATGGGTCCCCGTCCCTCCTGCCCTAGGGGGGTCAGAGCCAAAATTTATATAAACACTATTCCCCTTCCCCAAAAGATGTTTCTGACCAAATTTGGTTAGAATCCATGCAGAACTCTATGACAAGTACCAATTTATAGGGTTTACCCCCAGGGATCCAAAATTTATGCAAACTCTGTTCTCTTTATTCCAAGAATCTGGCCAAATTTGGTTAGAATTCATGTAGAATCTATGACTAGTAGTGTTTTAAATAAAATGTTGATGGACGGGTGACAGACGTCGTGCCATGGCATAAGCTCGCTGACCCTTCGGGCCAGGTGAGCTAAAAAATTTCTGATTCCTTGAAGCACAAGTTCTTTGCATCTTAGCCCTTGCATACTTCAGGGATTTTTTAAAATCACCCGAAACAATTAAGTTTGAATTATCAATCAATTAATATGTACTTATTTGTTTTTGATTAAGACAAATATTGAAAGATAAAGAAAATAACAACATTACAACATTGTCACACAAGGTTTATTGTCAATGAAGTATTTCTTTATTGGGCTTTTATCAGAATTGTTCAAAGTTACAGCATTTGTGTTTGACCATATCTAGTATCTGAACTAACAAAAGGGGATGAAGTCAGTTTATCATGGCTATCACGCACATGGATATGTACATATTATCTCATTAATCTGTCCTCCTCAAACTTAAATACTCTTACACAGCAATAAGGAATGGAGTTATATGTAACGGGCACAAATTGAACTTAATTTTAAATACCTGGTAATATCACTCACTGAACTTATAACATCAGGTAAAGAGTCTCCTGCCAGTTAACATCAGCAGTTATCAACCCTTTTAAGACAACTGAGCTCACAAATGGAAAATTTTACTGGGAGATTAGTGGTTTTCCAACTGGGATCCCAGCAGGATAATTGGGCGGGATTCCTAGTCAATCCCATTGGGATCCCAGTCAAATCCCACGGGGATCTCATTCAAACCCCACCAGGATTCCAGTCCAATCAAATCATTGGTTCCCAGTCAATCCTGGCGGGATACCGGTAGAAAGTTCAGATGAGATTCTAGGGAAATACAAGTGAATCCTAATCTTTTGCAATATTTTCAATGAACAAAAAAAATGATATTACTGGATATCTGATTGTAATCCCATTCACATTTTCCATGGGGTGAACCGCCAGATATTTACCTAATGGTACAACCATTTTGTATTATTGGAAACAACAAGGGACATTGGCCGTTTATTAAGTAGCAAAGCATCACTAGTCCATGGTACTATTATTTCACTGTTGGATATCTTAAACCATGCCCTGATCCAGTGGTGTTGCATTTTTTTCTTTTTCTTCTGTGAGCGCTCTGGATGGATGACCATAGACAGCAAATGATACACCCTGTAATATACAAAACAGATACACCCTGTGATATTATAAAAAACAGATACAACCTGTAAAATATACAAAACAGATACAACCTGTAATATATACAAAACAGATACACCCTGTAATAACCATTAATTACCACACAACAAAAATTGAGGAAACTTAAATGTGTTGTTGTTATAAGGCTAATACAATTCTTTTTAGGAGAATGTTCCATGCTATTAGTGTTGATTCTAACAGAAGCTATTGCCTGTTACAGCTGTTGTGTTTGATCTGCCTTGTAATCTGTCTCTGACAGCTGATCTCTTATTTAAAAGTTTAACAGAAGAACATTCACCACAAATCCTGTAATGATCTTATCTATATTGATCAAGTCTCGATCCACAGTTAGTAATGCAAAATCATGAGTGGCCATTGTCTTCATAGTAGTTGGGGACATGCAAGAGTTGATGTTG
The DNA here is from genome assembly GCF_041381155.1 of Argopecten irradians. Lineage (NCBI taxonomy): Eukaryota > Metazoa > Mollusca > Bivalvia > Pectinida > Pectinidae > Argopecten > Argopecten irradians. Next base: position 3,506,602 of record NC_091135.1, read on the forward strand.
TGAGTTTTAGTATCAATAAATGATCTAATAGCTATGACATTTCTGGAGGAGTTGGGACATGTAGGGGTTGATTTTGTGAGTTTTGTATCAATAACTGATCTAATAGCTATGACTTTTCTGGAGGAGTGGGCACATGTAGGGGTTAATTTTGTGAGTTTTGTATCAATAACTGATCTAATAGCTATGACTTTTGTGGAGGAGTTGGGACATATGAAGAAGTTGATGCTGTGACCTTTGTATCAATAAATGATCTAGGGTGACTTTTCTGCTCTAACAATCTAAATACCATCTCTATGGACAGCTATTTCTCTGATTACCTTGACAACAAAATCACATGCCAACTTTCTAATCATGCTAATTCAGGAACATTCTAGTCACGATAAATCTCTTATCTTAAATACAAACAGCAATTCAAAAATATCTCTGGTTTCTCATTGTCAATTCCAGCTAGTTAGCTGATAACTGACTCTGTAGGAAAAGTCATGTAAAGATTGACTGAAAATTAAAATTGTAATGGCTGAAAAGTCAGACAGACAAACACTTGATGTCCTGCATGGGCTCAAAAGAAAATCATTTCTGAGCATCAATTTATCAGTCTTCAAACTGTTACTATAATGACATTTTAAGTAGCATGTGTAAATTGTATAATTGCCATTAATTAAGTCATCATCCTGCTTTTGACTGATTATGTCAGAAATTATGAACATCCAGACTATTTATTGAAATCTGAATTGTTACCTTCAGAGCCTTTATGGGAAACTGTCTGTGCCCTTTATTCTGCTGATTAACAGACTTAAAAGGCCATGTAGCCATTAGTGAAAACAACACAAGCTGCTTTGGTGTAAAGGGCAAACCGACGTCAACTAATTACTGAACTTTCTTTGCCATCTAAATATACCCACGAAACCCGCATGTGGCTCTTTGGCTTTCACGACCACAATTACAGAAATCAATATAATCCCTCTCATTGGTCTGACATATAAACTATCCATCCTAAACTATAGACAAAAGCGTAGGAGGGCCAAAGTAACAATTCTACAATACTACAGGGATTGTGTGCATTCTAAAGCAACTGTATGTATCAAGTAGAGTTATACAGAACAATATACTGCATGCCTTACACTTACTTAATGGACATATCTATTATGACTAAAGATTATTTCCTCAACACTTCACATTTCTGCAGTTTAATTGACAAGTTTATCAAACATTTAAAAGAATCAGAGCACCTAACAGTCAGTTGTAGTCAATACTGTGGCCGAGCAATGAAAAGTCAGTTGTAGTCAATACTGTGGCCAAGCACTGCATGAAAAGTCTGTTGTAGTCAATACTGTGGCCAAACACTGAAAATTAGTTATAGTTAATATTGTGATCAAGCACTGAACATTCAGTTGTAGTTAATATTGTGATCAAGCACTGAACATTCAGTTGTAGTTAATATTGTGATCAAGCACTGAACAGTCAGTTGTTGTCAATATTGTGACCAAGCACCAAAAACAGTCAGTTGCAGTTGATATTGTGACCGAGCACTGAACATTTAGCTGTAGTCAATATTGTGACTGAACACTGAACAGTCAGTTGTAGTTAATATTGTGATCCAGCACTGAACAGTCAGTTGTAGTCAGTATTGTGTGACTGAACACTGAACAGTCAGTTGTAGTTAATATTGTGACCAAGCACCAAAAACAGTCAGTTGCAGTTGATATTGTGACCGAGCACTGAACATTTAGCTGTAGTCAATATTGTGATCAAGCACTGAACATTCAGTTGTAGTCAGTATTGTGACCGAGCACTGAACAGTCAGTTGTTGTCAATATTGTGACCAAGCACCAAAAACAGTCAGTTGCAGTTGATATTGTGACTGAGCACTGAACATTTAGCTGTAGTCAATATTGTGATCAAGCACTGAACATTCAGTTGTAGTTAGTACTTGTGACCAAGCACTGAACAAGTTGTAGTCAATATTGTGACCCAAGCACTGAACAGTCAGTTGTAGTTAGTACTGTGACCAAGCACTGAACAGTCCGTTGTAGTTAGTATTGTGACCAGCACTGAACAGTCAGTTGTAGTCAATATTGTGACCAAGCACTGAACAGTCAGTTGTAGTAGTGACCAAGCACTGAACAGTCAGTTGTAGTCAATATTGTGACCAGAGCACTGAACAGTCAGTTGTAGTCAATATTGTGACCCAGCACTGAACAGTCAGTTGTAGTCAATATTGTGACCAAGCACTGAACAGTCAGTTGTAGTCAATATTGTGACCAAGCACTGAACAGTCAGTTGTAGTTAATATTGTGACCAAGCACTGAACAGTCAGTTGTAGTTAATATTGTGATCAAGCACTGAACAGTCAGTTGTAGTTAATATTGTGACCAAGCACTGAACAGTCAGTTGTAGTCAGTATTGTGACCGAGCACTGAACAGTCAGTTGTAGTCAATATTGTGACCAAGCACTGAACAGTCAGTTGTAGTCAATGATATTGTGACCGAGCACTGAACAGTCAGTTGTAGTAGTCAATATTGTTGATCAAGCACTGAACATTCAGTTGTAGTCAGTATTGTGACCGAGCACTGAACAGTCAGTTGTAGTCAATATTGTGACCAAGCACTGAACAGTCAGTTGTAGTTCAATATTGTGACCAAGCACTGAACATTCAGCTGTAGTCAATATTGTGACCAAGCACTGAACAGTCAGTTGTAGTCAATATTGTGATCCAGCACTGAACAGTCAGTTGTAGTTCAATATTGTGACCAGCACTGAACAGTCAGTTGTAGTTAATATTGTGACCAAGCACTGAACAGTCAGTTGTAGTCAATATTGTGACCCAGCACTGAACAGTCAGTTGTAGTCAATATTGTGACCAAGCACTGAACAGTCAGTTGTAGTCAATATTGTGACCAAGCACTGAACAGTCAGTTGTAGTCAATATTATGACCCAGCACTGAACAGTTAGTTGTAGTCAATATTGTGACCAAGCACTGAACAGTCAGTTGTAGTCAATATTATGACCAAGCACTGAACAGTCAGTTGTAGTCAATATTATGACCAAGCACTGAACAGTCAGTTGTAGTTAATATTGTGACCAAGCACTGAACAGTCACTTGTAGTTAATATTATGACCAAGCACTGAACAGTCACTTGTAGTTAATATTATGACCAAGCACTGAACAGTCACTTGTAGTTAATATTGTGACCAAGCACTGAACAGAATATTACAACTGCTGACCATTAATGTATGTTTGATAGAGCATGAAGAAGACTAATTACATAAATAATTATCATGTTTTATTTTTATTTCAATGCTTTTTATGGTTGCCCAAATTAAACCTTAAAACATTTTTTTGTAACAACTAGAGCTACTTTAATTCTCACAGGTCCATGTTTAAAACTGTATGAAGTAGATGGCTGGTACTGACATGGCAATTTGTACTGGTGCCTTAGGGTCTGGGAGACATGTGTGGAGTATGATGACAATTCATGATTTTACAAGAAGGGAAGAGTAAGCCTTATGTTATGTTGACAATTCATGATATCTAAACATCACAGGCAATGGTAACACGATGATTTAATAGCCACACCATGATAGATTGCTGACCATGCTCCCACAGACATTGCACTGTTAGCCCATTAGTTAAAGGGACCTATCTTGATCCTCAGTCCAAGGCCACCAACCTATAATGGCTCACTAATGTTACAAGACTTCCTCTCCATCAGGGTAGAATACCACGTAAGTCGGATCTTCACAATAACCAGAGAGTCTCAAACGCTGTGGACTAATTGTTGTTGATAAGATTGGAGAGACTAGAATATGGTTGTTGTCATCAAAGAGAAGTTACTGAAATATTCACATGACAATCAAATCACCGTATTCTGATATATAAAAATAAATATAATTTATCAAAATCTAATTCTATAAACCAACTTACTTTTGCATGTAATCAAATTTTGTTTATTTTGAATATTGAATAAGAAATCTCTAACCGACACATGCACAATAGAGTCAGGCATGAAAACATGAAATTAAATCACCATGAAAATAAGTTGGTTTGATCATCGACTTCTCTGCCAAACTGGCCCCTGTATGTGGACTGAATTACATACTTGGTATTCAGGTCTTCATTACTGGCGTTTATTTAGGGTAGAGAGAGAATCATTATTGATTGTGTAATCATCCCATCTCTCTATAGAATTCTCACTTAACACTCAATTTCAACTCCATTGTAAAATTTTATATCTCTTCATACCAAAGCCATCAGAAACTGTTGTTCCAATCTGTTATAGTCTGATAATTTTGCCAGTACGCGAGCACTGATGGCAGATATTTCATTTCAATACCTTTCCCCCTACATTCTGTTATTTCCCCTTGAGGGTTAACCTCTGACACAATAGGGGAAGTTGACATCCAAAATGGTAGCTACTTTCAGCATTATCAATTATTCAGTGAGTTTTATCGTAACATTCTCCCTATCTTGAGACAAAAATGGTTTTTAAAACCTTGCAGCTTTCTAGTTTACTTCGCTAAATGTCTAAAGGGCAGAATGATCAATTTGAAATTAGTTTCATACGGAAAGTCTCATGGTTACCCAATCCTTATAGAACTGGACTTCGTCTACATGTAACAATCAATTTATCCTTCATGTTCGTTGGTTTCTGATCAATGTATGCTTCATACACAAGTTGCCTGGTTTCTGAGGAAAAAAACAAGAGGCTCAGAGGGTCTGTATAGCTCACCTGGTCAATTTTGTGGCCTTGTCCTTTAGGCTGATCATTTCTACAATTTCGATTCCCAATATCCCCATCTCATAATGATGCAACAATTAAAATTTGGTTGTAAAATGCTACAAGAGGTCAGCAGAGACATTGACTGAAGCCGGCTGTTTGATGGACGGACAACACCAGAGATCATGATATACATATATGACATATAAGCTCATAACCTTGGTCCTTTGGACCAGGTGAACTAACTAGACTATTGCTTTGTGGGGTTGCAACAATGCCAATTATCATGACTCACAATTGCAGTTGTAACAGAGTACGATTTGTTGTGATGTCAACAGTGACACTGTACAATTTGTTGTGAGGTCAATAGCAGGAGTCAACACTGTACACTTTTTGTGAGGTCAATAGCAACACTGTACAACTTTTTGTGAAGTCAATAGTAACACTGTACAACTTGTTGTGAGGTCAATAGTAACACTGTACAACTTTTTGTGAGGTCAATAGTAACACTGTCAATAGTACACTGTACAACTGGTTGTGAGGTCAATAGTAACACTGTACAACTTGTTGTGAGGTCAATAGTAACACTGTACAACTTGTTGTGAGGTCAATAGTAACACTGTACAACTTGTTGTGAGGTCAATAGTAACACTGTACAACTTTTTGTGAGGTCAATTCCACTGGTTATTATTCTGTTCTCCTATCTACATATAATCAGTTATGGAGCGCTGTTAAATAACAATGCATTATCTCCCGTTACTGAAAACTATAATTTAATCACTGGGGAGAGTAGAGTTATAAAATAGACAAGTCAAGGTCTCCTCAACATTTAGTTCTTACAGGTCAACAAACTGTTTTTGTCAAAAGGTGTAAAGATCTAAGTCTGCCTCAATGGTACATCCAAATCCAGCAAATTAAACATTAATTGAAAGTTGTCCTGTTTAATAAGAAGGAACCTTTACAGAACATTTTCCAAGCTGATTTTGAGCTCGATTAAGACTGTGTAATTAGGTATATGGAATTAAGTTATAATTATAGTCCTTCTACCACAATAGGTCGTGTTATTCTACTCTCTGGCTTTTGTGTAGACTGTACTGTGTGTTGGATAAATATATTGATATTCCACTATTTAACTAGCATTTGTTATAAAAACATGTCCTGAATTAGCATTATAAAACTTGATTCATTTGCTTGGTTTTTTCATTAAAATAATTAAATCTCCGTGAATATATCAGGCAAAGAAGTAATTCAAACAATGTAGACAAAATACAAGTAATTCAAACCATGTAAATAAAATACAAGTAATTCAAAACATGTAAACAAAATACAAGTAATTCAAACAATGTAAACGAAATACAAGTAATTCAAACCATGTAGACAAAATACAAGTAATTCAAACCATGTAGACAAAATACAAGTAATTCAAACAATGTAAACAAAATACAAGTAATTCAAACCATGTAGACAAAATACAAGTAATTCAAACAATGTAAACAAAATACAAGTAATTCAAACCATGTAGACAAAATACAAGTAATTCAAACCATGTAGACAAAATACAAGTAATTCAAACATTCAAACATGTAGACAAAATACAAGTAATTCAAACCATGTAGACAAAATACAAGTCAAAATTCAAACAATGTAAACAAAATACAAGTAATTCAAACCATGTAGAACAAAATACAAGTAATTCAAACAATGTAAACAAAAATACAAGTAATTCAAACCATGTAGACAAAATACAAGTAATTCAAACCATGTAGACAAAATACAAGTAATTCAAACCATGTAGACAAAATACAAGTAATTCAAACCAATGTAGACAAAATACAAGTAATTCAAACCATGTAGACAAAATACAAGTAATTCAAACAATGTAAACAAAATACAAGTAATTCAAACCATGTAGACAAAATACAAGTAATTCAAACCATGTAGACAAAATACAAGTAATTCAAACAATGTAAACAAAATACAAGTAATTCAAACCATGTAGACAAAATACAAGTAATTGAAACAATGTAAACAAAAATACAAGTAATTCAAACCATGTAGACAAAATACAAGTAATTCAAACCATGTAGACAATAAAATACAAGTAATTCAAACCATGTAGACAAAATACAAGTAATTCAAACCATGTAGACAAAATACAAGTAATTCAAACCATGTAGACAAAATACAAGTAATTCAAACAATGTAGACAAAATACAAGTAATTCAAACAATGTAGACAAAATACAAGTAATTCAAACAATGTAAACAAAATACAAGTAATTCAAACAATGTAACAAAATACAAGTAATTAGACAATGTAAACAAAATACAAGTAATTCAAACAATGTAGACAAAATACAAGTAATTCAAACCATGTAAAAAAATACAATAATTCAAAACCATGTAGACAAAATACAAGTAATTCAAACCATGTAGACAAAATACAAGTAATTCAAACAATGTAAACAAAATACAAGTAATTCAAACAATGTAGACAAATACAAGTAATTCAAACCAATGTAGACAAATACAAGTAATTCAAACAATGTAAACAAAATACAAGTAATTCAAACCATGTAGACAACTAACAAGTAATTCAATAACCATGTAAACAAAATACAAGTAATTCAAACCATGTAGACAAAATACAAGTAATTCAAACCATGTAGACAAATACAAGTAATTCAAACCATGTAGAACAAAATACAAGTAAATTCAAACCATGTAGACAAAATACAAGTAATTCAAACCATGTAGACAAAATACAAGTAATTCAAACAATGTAGACAAAATACAAGTAATTCAAACAATGTAAACAAAATACAAGTAATTCAAACAATGTAAACAAAATACAAGTAATTCAAACAATGTAAACAAAATACAAGTAATTCAAACCATGTAGACAAAATACAAGTAATTCAAACCATGTAGACAAAATACAAGTAATTCAAACCATGTAAACAAAATACAAGTAAATTCAAACATGTAGACAAAATACAAGTAATTCAAACCATGTAGACAAAATACAAGTAATTCAAACCATGTAGACAAAATACAAGTAATTCAAACCATGTAGAACAAAATACAAGTAATTCAAACCATGTAGACAAAATACAAGTAATTCAAACCATGTAGACATACAAGTAATTCCAAACCATGTAGACAAAATACAAGTAATTCAAACCATGTAGACAAAATACAAGTAATTCAAACAATGTAGACAAAATACAAGTAATTCAAAACAATGTAAACAAAATACAAGTAATTCAAACAATGTAGACAAAATACAAGTAATTCAAACAATGTAAACAAAATACAAGTAATTCAAACAATGTAGACAAAATACAAGTAATTCAAACCATGTAGACAAAATACAAGTAATTCAAACCATGTAAAAACAAAATACAAGTAATTCAAACCATGTAGACAAAATACAAGTAATTCAAACCATGTAGACAAAATACAAGTAATTCAAACAATGTAAACAAAATACAAGTCATTCAAACCATGTAGCCAAATACAAGTAATTCAAACAATGTAAACAAAATACAAGTAATTCAAACCATGTAGACAACATACAAGTAAATTCAAACCATGTAGACAAAAATACAAGTAATTCAAACAATGTAAAACGAAAATACAAGTAACATTCAAACCATGTAGACAAAATACAAGTAATTCAAACCATGTAGACAAATTACAAGTAATTCAAACCATGTAGACAAAATACAAGTAATTCAAACAATGTAGACAAAATACAAGTAATTCAAACAATGTAAAAACAAAATACAAGTAATTCAAACAATGTAAACAAAATACAAGTTAATTCAAACAATGCAGACAAAATATACAAGTAATTCAAACAATGTAAACAAAATACAAAGTAATTCAAACAATGTAGACAAAATACAAGTAATTCAAACCATGTAGACAAAATACAAGTAATTCAAACCATGTAAACAAAATACAAGTAATTCAAACCATGTAGACAAAAAATACAAGTAATTCAAACAATGTAAACAAAATACAAGTAATTCAAACCATGTAGACAAAATACAAGACAATAATTCAAACAATGTATAACAAAATACAAGTAATTCAAACCATGTAGACAAATACAAGTAATTCAAAACCATGTAGACAAAATACAAGTAATTCAAACAATGTAAACAAAATACAAGTAATTCAAACCATGTAGAGAAAAATACAAGTAATTCAAACCAATGTAACAAAATACAAGTAATTCAAACAATGTTAACAAAATACAAGTAATTCAAACCATGTAGACAAAATACAAGTAATTCAACAATGTAAAAACAAAATACAAGTAATTCAAACCATGTAGACAAAATACAAGTAATTCAAACCATGTATGAACAAAATACAAGTAATCAAACAATGTAAAACATAAAAACAAGTAATTCAAACCATGTAACAAAATACAAGTAATTCAAACCATGTAGACAAAATACAAGTAATTCAAACCATGTAGACAAAATACAAGTAATTCAAAACCATGTAGACCAAATACAAGTAATTCAAACAATGTAAACAAAATACAAGTAATTCAAACCAATGTAGACAAAATACAAGTAATTCAAACCAATGTAGACAAAATACAAGTAATTCAAACAATGTAAACAAAATACAAGTAATTCAAACCATGTAGACAAAATACAAGTAATTCAAACCATGTAGACAAAATACAAGTAATTCAAACCATGTAGACAAAATACAAGTAATTCAAACATGTAGACAAAATACAAGTAATTCAAACAATGTAAACAAAATACAAGTAATTCAAACAATGTAAACAAAATACAAGTAATTTCAAACAATGCAGACAAAATACAAAGTAATTCAAACAATGTAAACAAAAATACAAGTAATTCACAAACAATGTAGACAAAATACAAGTAATTCAAACCATGTAGACAAAATACAAGTAATTCAAACCATGTAAACAAAATACAAGTAATTCAAACCATGTAGACAAAATACAAGTAATTCAAACAATGTAAACAAAATACAAGTAATTCAAACCATGTAGACAAAATACAAGTAATTCAAACAATGTAAACAAAATACAAGTAATTCAAACCATGTAGACAAAATACAAGTAATTCAAACCATGTAGACAAAAAACAAGTAATTCAAACAATGTAAACAAAATACAAGTAAAAAATACAAGTAATTCAAACCATGTAGCGACAAAATACAAGTAATTCAAACCATGTAGACAAAATACAAGTAATCTCAAACAATGTAAACAAAATACAAGTAATTCAAAACATGTAGACAAAATACAAGTAATACAAACAATGTAAACAAAATACAAGTAATTCAAAACCATGTAGACAAAAATACAAGTAATTCAAACCATGTAGGACAAAATACAAGTAATTCAAACAATGTAAAAACAAAATACAAGTAATTCAAACCATGTAGAACAAAATACAAGTAATTCAAACCATGTAGACAAAATACAAGTAATTCAAACCATGTAGACAAAATACAAGTAATTCAAACAATGTAGACAAAATACAAGTAATTCAAACCATGTAGACAAAATACAAGTAATTCAAACAATGTAAACAAAATACAAGTAATTCAAACCATGTAGACAAAATACAAGTAATTCAAACCATGTAGACAAAATACAAGTAATTCAAACAATGTAAACAAAATACAAGTAATTCAAACCATGTAGACAAAATACAAGTAATTCAAACAATGTAGACAAAATACAAGTAATTCAAACCATGTAGACAAAATACATGTAATTCAAACCATGTAGACAAAAATACAAGTAATTCAAACAATGTAAACAAAATACAAGTTAATTCAAACAATGTAAACAAAATACAAGTAATTCAAACAATGCAGACAAAATACAAGTAATTCAAACAATGTAAACAAAATACAAGTAATTCAAACCAATGTAGACAAAATACAAGTAATTCAAACCAATGTAGACAAAATACAAGTAATTCAAACCATGTAAACAAAATACAAGTAATTCAAACCATGTAGACAAAAATACAAGTTAATTCAAACCATGTAAACAAAATACAAAGTAATTCAAACATGTAGACAAAATACAAGTAATTCCAAACAATGTAAACAAAATACAAGATATTCAAACCATGTAGACAAAATACAAGTAATTCAAACCATGTAGACAAAATACAAGTAATTCAAACAATGTAAACAAAATACAAGTAATTCAAACCATGTAGACAAAAATACAAGTAATTCAAACCATGTAGACAAAATACAAGTAATTCAAACAATGTAAACAAAACTACAAGTAATTCAAACCATGTAGACAAAATACAAGTAATTCAAACAATGTAAACAAAATACAAGTAATTCAAACCATGTAGACAAAATACAAGTAATTCAAACAATGTTAAACAAAATACAAGTAATTCAAACCATGTAGACAAAATACAAGTAATTCAAACCATGTAGACAAAATACAAGTAATTCAAACCATGTAGACAAAATACAAGTAATTCAAACAATGTAACAAAATACAAGTAATTAAACAATGTTAACAAAATACAAGTAATTCAAACAATGTAAACAAAATACAAGTAATTCAAACAATGTAGACAAAATGCATGTAATTCAAACCATGTAGACAAAATACAAGTAATTCAAACAATGTAAACAAAATACAAGTAATTCAAACCATGTAGACAAAATACAAGTAATTCAAACCATGTAGACAAAAATACAAGTAATTCAAACCATGTAGACAAAATACAAGTAATTCAAACAATGTAAGACAAAAATACAAGTAATTCAAAGCAATGTAAACAAAATACAAGTAATTCAAACAATGTAAACAAAATACAAGTAATTCAAACAATGTAGACAAAATGCATGTAATTCAAACCATGTAGACAAAATACAAGTAATTCAAACAATGTAAACAAAATACAAGTAATTCAAACCATGTAGACAAAATTCAAGTAATTCAAACCATGTAAACAAAATACAAGTAATTCAAACCATGTAAACAAAATGAATGTAATTCAAACCATGTAGACAAAATACAATGTCAAATTTTCAAGGCAACCTCCCCTTTATCAAAATACATTTTGATATAACAAACATGATCACATGATACAGAATAACCAATAAAAGCTACAAGAAGACAATGAAAGGTAACAAACTGATATAGGCATTGCGCCTGTTGTCTAATTCTTCTAACAATACTTTGTATTTTTTCTTTATATTTGTATTGTTAATAAAATATTCTTAATGACTGAAAGAACACAAATAATAATAAAACCCTTCACGAATTAACCAGGGTACATAGCATTGATGTCAAAAGAACGCTAGATATGAAACTGTTGAAATTGGGCAAATATAAAATTAAATTTTGTAGCGAGATTGGACTGGGTAGATCATTAGTGGGTAGTTCAGTCGGTAGAGTTTCCTGTGATAAACAATAATATTTCCAACCTACATACACAAACCATTAACATGTCTGCCTTGTGCTCTATACATGATTTTCTGTACAACATCATTGTAAAGTGAAAGTGACAGTATTTTTAGCCAGGGAGTTATGGACAAGATCTTCGTATCTATAATTCGCCAGTGTTAGAAGGTGACAAGTGCAGACTAATCTCTATCTAGGCAGGTAAAAATAGCATTAGCCACCAAAATAGAAACATAGGAATAAAAGTGTTGTATGGTTAAGTTACAGACCGGTGAGACATTAGAATGATGACTGGTTACCCAACATATCTTCTGTCTAGTCAGTTACACAAGTTACTAGCTTCTATTACACTACTGTTATAGGTCTGGTTTGGGCCCCCAAACACACTGGGTTTTTTTTTTTTAAAGATGCTCAATCGCCGACAGAGCATAAATGATATTCATCATTTGAACAATAATTGGTGTTTAATACGTGTGGACATATGTCTAATTAAACACAAACAAGAGATCCCAGAGGGATATTGGCGCCCACCAAAGAATGATCTATGTCTGACAAACGAAAGAGGGATCTTTTCTCTGCTTTTCAAACTTTTACTACATATTACTACATATGAAATTTGAGAAAGATCCTTTGAGAACTATCTGAGATATATAACGGTAACAAATATCAATTATCAAATTCCAAGATGGTGGCCTGTCGGCCATCTTGTTGACCAATTGGTCCTAAAATTCAACATGCACAACTAGACCTGTACGGGAACCTGCAAAAAACAAGAGATCCCAGAGGGATCTTGGCGCCCACCAAAGAAAGATCTATGTCTGACAAACGAAAGAGGGATCTTTTCCCTGCTTTTTAAACTTTTTCAAACACACTGCATATAAAATTTGAGACAGATCCTTTTAGTACTTTCTAAGAAATAGTGGTTACAAACTTCAACAATGAAATCTAAGATGGCGGCCGGTTTGTCATCTTGTTTACCGATCAGTCCCGAAAGGCATTATGGATCAGTCCTTAAATGTACTATGCACAACTAGGGTACAAGGGGAAACTATGCATGAAATTTGAGAAAGATCCCTTCAGTACTTTCTGAGAAATAGCGATAACTTACTTTAACTATCCAAATCCAAGATGGCCGTCAGTCAGTCATCTTGTTTACCGATCGGTTCCCAAAATGCAATATGCACAACTAGGGTCCTAGGGGAACCTGTATATGAAATTTGAGAAAGATCCCTTTAGCACTTTTTGAGAAATAGTGATAACAAACTTTAACCATTAAAATCCAAGATGGCCGCCTGTCGGCCATCTTGTTGACCAGTCGGTCCCCAAAATGCAATAATGCACAACTAGAGTCCTAGGGGAACCGACATATGAAATTTGAGAAAAGATCCCTTCAATACTTTTTGAGAAATAGCGGTAACAAACTTCAACTATCAAAATCCAAGATGGCCGCCTTCACCGATCGGGTCCCAAAATGGAACATGCACAACTAGGGTCCTAGGGGGAAACCTATATATGAAATTTGAGAAAGATCCCATCAGTGCTTTTTGAGAAATTAGTGGTAACAAACTTTAACTATCAAAATCCAAGATGGGCCGCCTGTCGGCCATCTTGTTCACCGATCCGTCCCAAAATGCAACATGCACAACTAGGGCCCTAGGGGACCCTATATATGAAATTTGAGAAAGATCCCTTCAACACTTTTTGAGAAATAGCGGTAACAAACCTTAACCATCAAAATCCAAGATGGCCGCCTGTCGGCCATCTCGTTGATCGATCGGATGGTCCCAAAATGCAATATGCACAACTAGGGTCCTAGGGGACCCTATATATGAAATTTGAGAAAGATCCCTTCAGCACTTTCTGAGAAATAGCAGTAACAAGAATTGTTAAGGACGGACGGACGGACGGACGGAAGTACGGACGACGGACCACGGACGAAAGGCGATTTGAATAGCCCACCATCTGATGATGGTGGGCTAAAAATTGGAGACAGATCCTTTCAGTACTTTTTGAGAAATAGTGGTAACAAGCTTCAACTAACAAAATCCAAGATGGAGGCCTGTCGGCCATCTTGTTCATCAATCGGTCTCAAAATGCAATATGCACAACTAGACCCCTAGGGGAACATAGTCATACAATTTGAGACAGATCCCATCAGTACTTTCTGAGAAATAGTGGTAACAAACCTCAACTATCAAAAATCAAAGATGGCGGCCTGTCGGCCATCTTTGTTCACCGATCGGAGTCCGAAAATGTGATATGCACAGCTAGACCCCATGGGGAACCTGCACATGCAATTTGACACAGATCCCTTAAGTACTTTTCTGAGTAAAGCGGTCATCAGATGGTGGGCTAAAAATAATGTAAAATAATTCATTTTGCCTTTGGTGCATGCGCAATCAGTACTTCATTCCATATAAGATATAATGCCACAGAATTTTTTCGGGATGCAAAAAATTATTTTTAATATTTTTAACTTGAAGTAAAATTTGAATCTCTAACTTTTCAATGATGGTAATGGTGTAAAGTAGGTTACTTTTGTAACTGAAGAAAAATACCAAATCGTCTTCTCCAGTGTTTTTTATAGTGAAAAAGTGCCATTTTTTTCAGCGGTGGAGCATCTTGAAAAATAAGTGTTAAAGATATTACCAAAGTTGTTTAAGTGTTAAGATATTACCAAAGTTGTTTTATTTGAAATAGTTAACTCAACCTTAATTCAAACGTAATATGGAAGTTTTCTAATTTTGAAGCTTTATGTTGTGGTGGTACCCATCCAAAATATGTATAAAGTAATTATTTGCAAATTTGAAACTTATGTATTTTTTCATAGTTTTGTCAATACAGTACTATTAATCTTGAGTTATTATTTACTGAGAATATGAAGGTGGTTACCATATCAACGGTAACTGTAATGACCTGTACACAACCATCATACCTATTGTATCATAGACGCATGTACTCATTATTTAAAATTCAACAATTTGATCACTATGTATCGGTTTTGAATCTTTAATGGTGTTTGCATGGGACCACAAATGCTATATTTTAACCTTACATAGTCCTTTTTTTTCCAAATATACATATATCATCTTTTTTTCTTTTTCTTATTTTTTCCTTAATTTGTCCTAGCCTTTTCTTATGTGAGACCATCATCTTCCATTGACTGGTGACATTTTTATATCAATTATTTAAAAATCAGTTTAAGATCAGGGATTAATTAACATATATGTCAATTAATGCTTAAATTCATTATTTAAATACCGGTAGAAAGTATTAAACACATTAATCTGTATGGGATTCTTCTTCCCACTGATGTATATCCAGATTGGTGATGTATAATAAAATGTAAATTTCAGATAACTCAATTAATTTGAGACAGTTAAACCTGCACGTATCAGATATCATCTACCACTGGCAACTACGTTCACTGCCTGCACAAATCTCAGCGATTTCTATATTTCTACTTTAATTTTGCCTTGGTGAAACATGATTTCAAGGTAATTGAATTATGAATGATTTGTTAATCTTTAATTCTACGATTGTAATATTACACTTAATATAAAATAGATGATATTGTGTCAGGCTTACACAGATGAAGACTTAAAACCATTTCAGAATTACGTAATACATAACATTTCCAGCAGAAATGATGAATTAGGGAATTTAAATCTCTACCATTACAATTTAAATCACATTGATTTTCCATTTCCTTTATGTTTCTGCAGCTATAGAAAAAAGCTATTCGAGTATTTCCCATCTGTTACTCCTATGGTATATAATGAATGAAATGAAGGTTAAGATCTTCCAGCTGACCAGCTATACATACTCAATATCAGATCTCTGGCTCCTTTAGGAACTGACAACAAGCCTTGAAGATTAACCTAATTGACCTTAACTGAAGGTCAAGGTTATTTATTTGAACAAACTTGGTATCCTCTCATCTCTATAAAGTGAGGCCAATCCCAGGTCTCTATTTAGGACCAATTAGTTACCGACAACAAGTCATTTAAGGATTTTAACCACATTTTGACCTAAGTGACCTTGAATAAATATGTCAATGTCATTCTTCGAACAAACAATGGTTAGTGCATGATAACCCAATGTGTAACAGGACTGGTGCAATATCACGTCTTTGGGATTTTATGTTTTCAAAAGAAAAAAATTAAGAAAACAGCTAGTTGACAAGCATAAACAAAATTGCTTAAATGGATAAATTGGGAGTTGATTACGAATTCGTTCTGATGGAAGTGTTCAGGCTGTTTTCAATATTAAGGGGGCCACACGGTGGCCGAGTGCTTAAGATGTCTTGACATATTACCACAAAGTCCCTCCACTTCTGGGTGGCGAGTTTTGAATCCCATGTGGGGCAGTGTGCCAGGTACTGAACCGCGTGGTCAGTAGTTTTTTTTCATTTTCGGCTTCATACTCCGGCCTTTCTAACTGGCAATTAGTCCTTACATGACCTAGGCTGTTAATAGGATGTTAAAACTAATAAACAAAAAAACAACCCCCAAGATACAAATTTTTTCTTCGATACAAGGCTGGACCAATTGTCCCAAAATTCATTCTGTATTACTCAAAATCCAAGATGGCTACCTGCCCCCTCCACCCCACTGCCATAATGAAAACCTGTATACAGGTGAACTATATCCCTGTGCTGCTATGTATACCAACACAATGTTTAATCTGTGGCAGCAGTTGTAGAATTGAATCCACGTACTTTTCTAGTGAACCTAAGGGACAAAGGTAAATCTAACATGTGGCATTCCCATCAGTACTTCTAATCCGAAAACAGTGAGTCCTAACCTGTAAAATACTATGGTTAATTAAAGACTTACAGAGTGAAGCATGACAGGAGTAACTTTTTCGCTAACTAAAAAAATGAACCAATGTAAGAGCTTCCTATCATGTTACAGAGTATTTGTCATCTATAATCTATACAATGTAGCTATGTTGTTACAAAGATTTACACATGAAAAAAAGACTAAGGAAAGAAGAATGTAACATGTGGAATCTTAATTTTCTCTGAATTCTCCATATATAAACCAAGATTATATGGGACAAAGAGGTAATTCTAACAGTGTGGAGAAAATATTGTTGAATTTTCCAAGCGATATCTGCTCCTTTAATCGAGACATAAAAACAACAGAATTACATATTAAGGACAGTCACAAATGTTCACAAAAACACAAACACATATAGAACATACAGATAAACTACAGGGACAATTGCGATGGGTATTGTCTGGATGATCTCTTCTGTATATATATATGTATGATTAGTTCAGAATCGCCTTAGGCTTACAAGGTTTATCTAATGAAAGGCATATTAAAATGGTGTACAGGTTAAATCAAGAAATTATGAATTATCTACATGCGTAGACACTAAGTGTAACAAATGTGAGCGCCGTCTGCTTGTTTCTGACCATTACGAAATGTGAGGAAACTCCCCCGCAGTAGGATCTTGGTAAGGGTAAAAAGGAAGACAAATTTACATAACCCAATGATAGCAGATGAAGCAGACAGACGAAAAATTATCATCTGAAAAATTACAAGGAGAAAATTTTTAGATCCTACATAACTGTGACAATATAAAGCAATTAGATGAGAGAATTAGGAGAACTAATTGCAAAGGGCAAAGAGAAAAAACAAACAAATTATGAGAGCACACGAGAGATTATTATGTCATCTAAAACTTTTCTGCTCTATTTTCAATTTTAATGTGCAGAAAACATAAACCACCCTAATGAAACATGAATAATAAGCATGTACATGACATCTAAATGACATAACCATGAGAAGAATTTTATACAGTCGAACCATTCATAATACAACACAAACACCATAAACAACCAATCAGAATTGAGCTTGACTTTGCTGACAAAATACAACTAACACCATAAACGACCAATCAGAATTGAGCTTACTTTGCTGACAAAATGCAACTATCACAATAAACGACCAATCAAAATTGAACTTACTTTGCTAGCACTGGCATCACCAAACCGCCTGTGATTATGACAGAAATGGTTTTGTCTAGAAATCACTTTAAAACCAGAAAACTATTCCAAAAGGGAACAATCAATGAGAGAGAAACAAATTTTATTGCTGTGGTAATATATCAAGCCAGCTCAAGGTGAAAGCTAATTTCTTCCAAATGTCTTCAACAATAAGAAGTGTTATTTTCTTTGTTTCCCTGTCACGTTCTGGGAATATAATCTTGTTGAGCTCTTATAGGAAGGCGTAACATGGTTAATGTTTCAAAGGACGGTTACCCCCTACCCCAGGGAATCTAATGCAATATTAACTAATTGGTTTCGTGTAACTGGCTTGTTGGTTTTTAAAGTCTTAGGGACAATATTAGTAGACAAGAGTCTACCACACATCAAACACTTGGATCTAATTTCACTGTGGACCGCCTCCAGCTAGATATTCTTGCAAACTTTCACATTTTACATCACACAGAAAAACAGAAGGGAAAATGTCAACTGTAAAAAAATAAAATATTGAATCCCCTGGCAAATCTGAGTGCAGCTCAAGAAATTATTTTCAATTTAAACATTTTTTTTTTATCTTTGGAGCAGATTCCCAAAGTCTTTATATGAAAGGTTAGGTTGATCTTAAACAGCAACAGTGATTGTGATCCTACCCACGCGATGTTCAAACAAATGGCCTGCAAACATAGTTACAATTTTATTGCAACGTTTCATATTTTGCGAAAAAAAAAAAAAAAAAATAACCAATGTGTACTTGACAGGAATCCTCGGTAGATTATCAGTCACGTTCAGAACCCTCCTCAGAGAATCAGCTCACTCGCAGTGTAATATTGGCATTAAATCACTTTGTGGAAATTCATGTGAGTTTGCAGTCAGTAAACATGGAACTTTTTTGTAGTTTTTATGGATTGATATTTTTAACCTGCTTGTTGTTCATTAACTTGTGCCACAGTTCAAAACAAGTGATTGCCACTTTGACTCAAAGTTCTTAATGCAGTAATAGTTAAAGTGCAGAAATGATTTTTAGGATCTATAAAAGTCTAACATAATTCACCAGTTCTTTAACACGATCCCTCACCTCTAATTTTTTAATATATTTTGTGTGTTTTGGAGATATCTGGTGGTAATATTG
This sequence comes from Argopecten irradians, assembly GCF_041381155.1. Lineage (NCBI taxonomy): Eukaryota > Metazoa > Mollusca > Bivalvia > Pectinida > Pectinidae > Argopecten > Argopecten irradians. The sequence continues at coordinate 3,525,901 of NC_091135.1, forward strand.
ATAATGTTTCCTTTCTGGAAAGCCTAATGTATCTTGTTGATTCATGGGACTATTAGCCGATAAGTTTTGAGGAGGTCTAACCGTCTTTTATTATTGTTATTGGTTCACAGCTCAGTTTGCATGTTTTAGAAAGACAATTTATTGGATTTCCTTGATTGGTGTCCATGATGTGTCTGTTCAGGGAAGATCATACTGTATCCTACCATCACCCTAAGTAGAAATTTATCTGTTTTAGAAGGTCTCGCATTTTCATTCTTACCTTGGTTCGTAGCCGTATTTTGCCTGTTTCAGGAAGGTCTTGTGTTCGTTGCGATGGTTGATCTGAAACTATGGTGACTTTTTTACGCAGAAGACGAGCTCTTTTTTTCTCCTCTGGCCCACCTAGAGTGTTGAGAATGGTCTCAAAGTCATCCCAGGCGGTCTGGCAGGCATACAGTTCTTTACCTGAAAATAAGAAAATTATGTAAAATACACTTGAGAAAGTACCCAGAGCAACAAACTGATATCATTCGAAGATCACTCAATACATCTCAAGAATTTAAAATGGGATTCAATTAATTTTGGCCCAGTACACAATAAATAGATATAAAACCAGATGTTATTTGTAATGATCTTGAATACAAAAGCTGACAGACACTTTGTAGTTTATGAAGGTCCAAGGGGCCTGCAGTGCAGTAACAAAACAAGGCTGCATGCCCTTTGTAGGAGTTTAGACAAGGTTTACTTTTTCATTTAAATCTATTAAAACTTAATAAATATCAAAGAAACACAATTTAACAAAGCATGACAATTTATTGACTCGTGCCCTATCCGGGCCTCGAACTCACAATCTACGGCACCCAATCACCTAGCCAAACATACCTGCGTCTTCTACCACTGCGCCACATCCACGTCCCCATTACAACTTAATGAAATATATGTAAGACGCACATCAATTCCTTTGCCTCCCTATAATTGTTTGGGGAGGAATGGATGTGATGGGTCAGGAAATGGAATGCAAAGGATATAATTTTAACAATATTTCTTGGTTACAATGACCTTGATCTTTGACCTTTGGGCCTAAAAACCAACTCGTTATTACCTTTGGGCCTAAACACCAACTCATTATTAGCTTTGGGCCTAAAAACCAACTCATTATTAGATAAGTACTAAGGAGTGCATTTAGAATATTAATTAGCTTTGAATTAATTAAGTAGAATTATTATAAATATTACCATGAAGGAATCTGTGTAGTTCAGGAAGAGCAGGATGATTTCTTTCTTCTTTTGCTTGTAATGTGAGGATTTCCTCTGGGAAAACAAAATGGCAGCCTCCATGTGTTACCGCGGAAACCATGGTAATGAGTGTTGTAATATCTAAGTTTACTTTACGGATTTGTAGTGAGTTATTAGAATGACTTTTCCCTGTAGCACTCAGCATCTCTGATACATCATATTTTGGGACGGAGAGTAAAAGACAAGAAATAAATAAATCTTTCTCATTAGATCCTACACTAGATATATGACTGTGTGACTGATCGAGATTCGATGGTGTAGTGTGGATCAGCTGAACTGGAGTGTTTGAGGAATAATCCCTTGTATCACGACCAACTGATATCTGGTCACAGCTCCCTGTACTCTCTGTACATATACTCTGGTGTGTTTCCGTGTGACTAAATTTTTCTGCGTTTGGTGAGGTGCTGCTGATTTCTGTTTTAGGTAACATACAACTTTTGTTTATTAGAAGTCCGTCAGAATGAAGTAGCTCTTTATGTGGCACAAGTTCTTGTTTTGTTAACTGAGGTTCAGATACAAAAGATTCCTTATGTGATACAGGTTCTAGTTTCGTTAACTGAGGTTCAGTTACAATAGGTTCTTTATGTGGCACAGGTTCTTGTTTTGCTAAATGAGGTAGCTTTTGGCTTGCACGATTTTCTGAATAAAAAGACTCGTTTGAAACAAGTAGTTCTGTTTTTGATGCAAGTTGGTCTTGATCTAGAGCATGTAATTGTTCGTTAGACACAGGTAAGTCAGTATAGGATCCAGGTAATCTATCTGAGTCAGAAATATTTGTCTGATCTGTGGATCTTTCATTGTCAGAAGAAATTTCGTTATTTTCCTCATCTGTATAATCCTCGCTATCCTCGATACTGTCTTCATCATCACTGTCCTGGTATATATCATCGAGGACCTGAAGTTTGGCTGTAACCTCTCGGTCGACCTCTACCCTTTCACCCCATACTCTCACTCCTTTGGCCTCTAGAGCCTCAGCCATCGGTTTGGTCACTTGGCTGTAGAAAGCGAAGTGGACGGTGGGTGGACGGAAGTTAACAGGGTTAGTGTTGGCACATGTAATGTAGTCATCAGCCTGACTAACAATATCACGGTCCCCGAACTGTCCTTCACCTTAAACAGAAAAATATAAAGATTCCATTATTACCACTAATATAGAGGAAGATACCATAGGATATTGAACCCTGTGACAACTAAATAACATTAAGTCTGTTCCTTTGAACCAGAAATTATCCTACAATCCCGACTAAAGGTGATGAACGAACCATTTGGTAATTACTACAAGGGCCTGTCGTATTTAAAACAATGTCTCAAACATACTTTCCTTTTCACGAATGCATTCCTGTATAATATTAGATATGCTCTGATTTTTCACTTCTTTCATTGACTAATACACTGTCACGTGGAGGGCGATATTTAGCTTTCAACTTGGTGTTTCCATTTTTAGAAACATTTTTGGATTTGGTCCATAAGGTGTTATACTGCCCTGGTAGAATATCAAATAATGACCTTGTGCTACGCTCTCAGTCATTATTTAATTTTACCAGGACGGTATAAAACCATAAGGACATCAGCAAAGGTCCTTCATTGATAATCAATCAGAATATATCTGATAAACCAAGACAGACTCCTAAAATGTTCACCTTTCAGGTTGACAAAATCGGCTCAAGGTTTTTTCGTCAATATAACGGTGGTCTTTATATGTAAGTTTATACATGATCTCAGTAAATATTACACCCAGTTATATATTTCAATAGTCATACACATTATGTAATAATGATAATAAGGTAAACAGAGGAATATAACTGTTCAATCTAAAGCTTGTCTAAAGAATCCTGTCTATAATTCACATGTACAGCTGTGAAGACTAATCTAAAACTTGTCTCCTGCATGTGTTATATGCTATAGAGAAAGTTACAGCCACAGATGTAGAAGTTGGAGTGGCCAATTGTGGAGACAATCAGATGACATATACAGGAGTGCTACCAATCAATACATAGACTGAGAAAAATTTCCTCTCAGAAAAGGCCACATTTGGTCACCCATATTGTTACCCTGGCCACACTTGGTAACTCATATTGTTACCCTGGCCACACTGGGTAACTCATATTGTTACCCTGGCCACACTGGGTAACTCGTATTGTTACCCTGGCCACACTTGGTAACTCATATTGTTACCCTGGCCACACTGGGTAACTCATATTGTTACCCTGGCCACACTTGGTAACTCATATTGTTACCCTGGCCACACTGGGTAACTCATATTGTTACCCTGGCCACACTTGGTAACTCATATTGTTACCCTGGCCACACTTGGTAACTCATATTGTTACCCTGGCCACACTGGGTAACTCATATTGTTACCCTGGCCACACTGGGTAACTCGTATTGTTACCCTGGCCACACTTGGTAACTCGTATTGTTACCCTGGCCACACTTGGTAACTTGTATTGTTACCCTGGCCACACTGGGTAACTCGTATTGTTACCCTGGCCACACTGGGTAACTCGTATTGTTACCCTGGCCACACTGGGTAACTCATATTGTTACCCTGGCCACACTGGGTAACTCATATTGTTACCCTGACCACACTGGGTAACTCATATTGTTACCCTGGCCACACTGGGTAACTCATATTGTTACCCTGGCCACACTTGGTAACTCATATTGTTACCCTGGCCACACTTGGTAACTCATATTGTTACCCTGGCCACACTTGGTAACTCATATTGTTACCCTGGCCACACTGGGTAACTCATATTGTTACCCTGGCCACACTTGGTAACTCATATTGTTACCCTGGCCACACTTGGTAACTCATATTGTTACCCTGGCCACACTGGGTAACTAACTCATATTGTTACCCTGGCCACACTTGGTAACTCATATTGTTACCCTGGCCACACTGGGTAACTCATATTGTTACCCTGGCCACACTGGGTAACTCATATTGTTACCCTGGCCACACTTGGTAACTCATATTGTTACCCTGGCCACACTTGGTAACTCATATTGTTACCCTGGCCACACTTGGTAACTCATATTGTTACCCTGGCCACACTTGGTAACTCATATTGTTACCCTGGCACACTTGGTTACTCATATTGTTACCCTGGCCACACTTGGTAACTCATATTGTTACCCTGGCCACACTGGGTAACTCATATTGTTACCCTGGCCACACTTGGTAACTCATATTGTTACCCTGGCCACACTTGGTAACTCATATTGTTACCCTGGCCACACTTGGTAACTCATATTGTTACCCTGGCCACACTGGGTAACTCATATTGTTACCCTGGCCACACTGGGTAACTCATATTGTTACCCTGGCCACACTTGGTAACTCATATTGTTACCCTGGCCACACTTGGTAACTCATATTGTTACCCTGGCCACACTTGGTAACTCATATTGTTACCCTGGCCACACTGGGTAACTCATATTGTTACCCTGGCCACACTGGGTAACTCATATTGTTACCCTGGCCACCACTGGTAACTCATATGTTACCCACACGGTAACTCATATTGTTACCCTGGCCACACTAAGTAACCCATGTCCTTACCCTGGCCACACTTAAGTAACCCATGTTGTTACCCTGCCACACTAAGTATAACCATGTCCTTACCCAGACCACACTAAGTATAACCCATGTCCTTACCCTGACCACACAAAGTATAACCCATGTCGTTACCCTGACCACACTAAGTATAACCCATGTCGTTACCCTGACCACACTAAGTATAACCCATGTCGTTACCCTGACCACACTAAGTATAACCCATGTCGTTACCCTGACCACACTAAGTATAACCCATGTCGTTACCCTGACCACACTAAGTATAACCCATGTCGTTACCCTGACCACACTAAGTATAACCCATGTCGTGGACTACCTAGACACACACTAAGTATAACCCATGTCGTTACCCTGACCACACTAAGTATAACCCATGTCCTTACCCTGACTACACTAAGTATAACCCATGTGGCTACCCTGACCACACTAAGTATAACCCATGTCCTTACCCTGACCACACTAAGTATAACCCATGTCCTTACCCTGACTACACTAAGTATAACCCATGTGGCTTACCCTGACCACACTAAGTATAACCCATGTCCTTACCCTGACCACACTAAGTATAACCCATGTGGCTACCCTGACCACACTAAGTATAACCCATGTCCTTACCCTGACCTACACTAAGTATAACCCATGTCCTTACCCTGACCACACTAAGTATAACCCATGTCCTTACCCTGACTACACTAAGTATAACCCATGTCGTTACCCTGACCACACTAAGTATAACCCATGTCGTTACCCTGACTACACTAAGTATAACCCATGTCCTTACCCTGACTACACTAAGTATAACCCATGTCGTTACCCTGACTACACTAAGTATAACCCATGTCCTTACCCTGACTACACTAAGTATAACCCATGTCCTTACCCTGACCACACTAAGTATAACCCATGTCCTTACCCTGACCACACTAAGTATAACCCATGTGGCTTACCCTGACCACACTAAGTATAACCCATGTCCTTACCCTGACTACACTAAGTATAACCATGTTGTTACCCTGACCACACTAAGTATAACCCATGTCGTTACCCTGACCACACTAAGTATAACCCATGTCCGTTACCCTGACCACACTAAGTATAACCCATGTCGTTACCCTGACTACACTAAGTATAACCCATGTCCTTACCCTGACTACACTAAGTATAACCCATGTCTACCCTGACACACTAAGTATAACCCATGTCGTTACCCTGACCACACTAAGTATAACCCATGTCCTTACCCTGACTACACTAAGTATAACCCATGTCGTTACCCTGACACACTAAGTATAACCCATGTCGTTACCCTGACTACACTAAGTATAACCCATGTCCTTACCCTGACCACACTAAGTATAACCCATGTCTTACCCTGACCACACTAAGTATAACCCATGTCCTTACCCTGACCACACTAAGTATAACCCATGTCCTTACCCTGACTACACTAAGTATAACCCATGTCCTTACCCTGACTACACTAAGTATAACCCATGTCCTTACCCTGACCACACTAAGTATAACCCATGTCCTTACCCTGACTACACTAAGTATAACCCATGTCCTTACCCCGACTAACACTAAGTATAACCCATGTCCGTTACCCTGACCACACTAAGTATAACCCATGTCCTTACCCTGACCACACTAAGTATAACCCATGTCGTTACCCTGACTACACTAAGTATAACCCATGTCGTTACCCTGACTACACTAAGTATAACCCATGTCGTTACCCTGACCACACTAAGTATAACCCATGTCGTTACCCTGACCACACTAAGTATAACCCATGTCGTTACCCTGACTACACTAAGTATAACCCATGTCGTTACCCTGACTACACTAAGTATAACCCATGTCCTTACCCTGACCACACTAAGTATAACCCATGTCCTTACCCTGACCACACTAAGTATAACCCATGTCCTTACCCTGACCACACTAAGTATAACCCATGTCCTTACCCTGACCACACTAAGTATAACCCATGTCCTTACCCTGACCACACTAAGTATAAACCCATGTCCTTACCCTGACCACACTAAGTATAACCCATGTCCTTACCCTGACTACACTAAGTATAACCCATGTCCTTACCCTGACCACACTAAGTATAACCAATGTCCTTACCCTGACCACACTAAGTATAACCCATGTCCTTACCCTGACCACACTAAGTATAACCCATGTCCTTACCCTGACCACACTAAGTATAACCCATGTCCTTACCCTGACCACACTAAGTATAACCCATGTCCTTACCCTGACTACACTAAGTATAACCCATGTGTCCTTACCCTGACCACACTAAGTATAACCCATGTGGCTTACCCTGACCACACTAAGTATAACCCATGTCCTTACCCTGACCACACTAAGTATAACCCATGTCCTTACCCTGACCACACTAAGTATAACCCATGTCCTTACCCTGACCACACTAAGTATAACCCATGTCCTTACCCTGACTACACTAAGTATAACCCATGTCCTTACCCTGACTACACTAAGTATAACCCATGTCCTTACCCTGACTACACTAAGTATAACCCATGTCCTTACCCTGACCACACTAAGTATAACCCATGTCTGGCTTCCTATACCCTGACACACTAAGTATAACCCATGTCCTTACCCTGACTACACTAAGTATAACCCATGTCCGTAGTTACCCTGACCACACTAAGTATAACCCATGTCCTTACCCTGACCACACTAAGTATAACCACCCTGACTACACTAAGTATAACCCATGTCCTTACCCTGACTACACTAAAAAACCCATGTCTTACCCTGACCTGACCACACTAAGTATAACCCATGTCCGTTACCCTGACCACACTAAGTATAACCCATGTCGTTACCCTGACACACTAAGTATAACCCATGTCCTTACCCTGACCACACTAAGTATAAACCATGTCCTTACCCTGACCACACTAAGTATATAACCCATGTCCTTACCCTGACCACACTAAGTATAACCCATGTTGTTACCCTGACGTATAAACCACACTAAGTATAACCCATGTCGTTACCCTGACCACACTAAGTATAACCCATGTCCCGTTACCCTGACCACACTAAGTATAACCCATGTCGTTACCCTGACCACACTAAGTATAACCCATGTCGTTACCCTGACTA